>NW_024425452.1:22183590-22427446 GCF_017311325.1 Ursus maritimus | reverse complement strand
TATATTTTTAGTTAGAAACTTTTCTTAGAAAAATCCCTATATTAATTGAGAGAATCTGGAGAATGGAAGGAAGTAGAAAAAGGAGTATTTGAAAAAGAACGAGATGGAAAATGGACCTACTGCGGGCTTTGGCTTTCCATTTCATATTGAAGTGCAGTTTATTTTGGCTGAGAGGCATGTCCAATGCACGCATGACCAGGCTTGTCCAAGGAAATTTATCTTAGAAGATAACAACCATGAAATGACTTCTGAATATTTGAACAGGTGGGGCGACATGTTTTTGTGCGCTGTGTTACATGCAGTCGTACTTGCTACATGTTGTGCTCAGATTGCCGAGCAGTACCAGTAGTCTGATTTAGCAGTGCGAGTTTTCATCCGCTGAGGACAAGATTTTTTGTTTTTGTCCAAATAATTAACTCCTATGAAGTATTCCTTTTCTATGCTGGTTCACAGACAGTGGAGTTTGTGAAATATGTAAAAATGAAACACCATTCGAAATGTATCTCTTTAAAATAAATTCCAGGTCCTATTGTGCATGGAAGTCCCTTTGTGAAATGTTGAAGCCAGGAATTCAAACCTCTTTTGTTTTAAAGGAGAGGAGTTCATTTTAAGATCCCTCATATTTTGGAGGCAAATCATTAATTATAAGCTCTGTCTCATTTCAAATAAATTTAAATTCATATTTTGCTGTAAATTTCATCTAGAAATTAGTATTTTTACCCTCATGGATATAAAGCACATAACCCTGTTAGCATAGTTTAAAAATACATATACCTTCTGACCCAGCAATTCCACTAGTAGGAGTTGATCTCTGAATAGGCTTCTGACATATGGAAACATGTAGGGTTAAGGATTCTCAATGCAACGTTGCTTATAAGAGCAAAAACCTGGTAACTTAAATGTCCATTAATAGGATACTAGTGATAAAATTATTGTACAGCTGTAAAATGGAATATGGGGGAACAATTATAAATAAATTTTTGTGGGAACTATATCCAAGCTATATTATATAGACAAAATTTAAAGAAGATAATATAAAGAAAAACCCAGAATAGATAAATATTTATATATGGATATAAGCTTTTATAGCAGTTACTTTTGGAGAAAATGTTTGGAGTATGCTGGAAGGTAGGGTAGGGAGGGATATTTTGTTGTTTACCATAAACTCCTTTGTCTTTAAAAAAAATCACAGACTTGTATTACTCTTCCAATAAAAAATGCTAAAACACATATTTCTTAGTACCAATACTATTAAATATATTATTTCATTTCTCTGCTTTGTGCAGACATGCAAACTGAAAAAAAAAAATCCTATCATTTTAGCCCAGCATCTTCAGAATCATCTTGCCTTTAAGAATCCTGTTAGGGAAAAGATTATAGATGGCGTCCCTAGGTCTTCCTTGGGTCTTATGTGTGTTTCTAGGGTCTTAACTAAATTAACTCATGAACTTTCTGAATTACAGGCAATTATCTTTTGAATTTGTGAGAAGAGTTAGGGGATTAGGAAGTAGCAAATGTAATACTGTTCTTTCTTTCTCTCTTTGGAGCCCCAAAGCCAGTAATATAATTATCTTCTATTAAGTCTATTTCATTCTCCAGTAAAATAATGAAACAAATATTAATGAAGTGGAGCTATGGCCTTGTATCATCTCTTATACAGGGTATTTATGCAAGAATCCATAGAATAAATATTCTATTTGGGAGGAAAGTATATCTCTGCCTTGGATGATGATGTCTGCCGTGTAACCCACTCCCATGGAAACAGCTTACATGTTTATTAAAGAAAAGTGATGATTAACTTAGTTGCCAGAAAGTTGATGGCTTAAGGGAATAGACGTATTTTATGATGGTTTCCTAAACTTGGTTGAAAGGAGATGGTTCAAATACAATCAGTTTGGGTTTATTTACAGCAGGTGGATCTGGCTTTTAGTTACTGAAAGTTTATGAAAGGAAGGTTGAACTCTGGGGGCCCTAAGTAAATATGGTATGCACCCTGTAGAGGGTTAAAGGAGGAATGTGTGAGTTATTTACGAATTTGTACAATAACAGTGCTGAATAAGCCTGTCGCCCTTGAGAAGGCCTCCATTCAGCCATCTGGTCTCCTATTCAAATGCTGTTTTGTTCTGGTTTGGGTGTTTTGCCTCAGCCATCTCAGATTTGGTATTTTTAGATATCCTCGCCCTAAGGCAAACCCTCTTGACACATTGCCTACACAGAATGACACTGAGTGTCTCAAGCCAGGAAGCGTATTGAACTCAGAGCTGAAGTCAGATGATTCCTTACTCATCCTGGGCTTGTCCTTTCCTCTCTTCCCTCACCATATGGCTGAGCAGTGCAGCTCATCTTAATAACAGACCCAGGAGATGGAAGAAGATATCATATTTGCGCATGGTTTGTTTCATTTCTGTGTTTAAAATAGTAGTGATCTGTGGGGCACCTGGGGGCTCAGTCAGTTAATTGTCAGCCGTCAGCTCAGGTCATGATCCCAGGGTTCTGGGATTCAGCCCCGAGTCAGGCTCCCTGCTCAGCGGGAGTCTGCTTCTCCCTTTCCCCCCTGCTTGAGCTTGCACGCCTGCTCTCTCTCTCTCACTGTCTCTCTCTCTCAAATAAATAAAATCTTAAAAATAAAATAAAATAAAATAGTAGTGATCTAAGGCACATTGGCCTAAGACTTAGACTAAATCATAGAGGCTAGGTTCTGGTGTCCCCTCTGTCATTCTCAGCCTTCACCTCACCCTCTTCCTGAAAACCCAAGTTTTGAAGCCAGACAGATCTCAGCACAATCTTAAGCTTGTGACTAATTGGTTAACCTCTGAGTTTCCTCAGGTTCCGCGTCATTGATATGGGGATTCTAATAAGAACATTGTTGGACTATTTTGAGAATTAAATGAGATAATACCTCGTAATATGTCTCAGCATAGTGGTTGGTAGATATTAGGCAACTGTATTTTCACCTCCACCATTGAGGGAAAAAATGCACTTTTTCCCCCCGAAAGTAAGAAGAGCAAGTTAAGCAAGGTTATTTTGTATTATTTTAATGATCTTTGAAATATCAGTGTTATTTTGCAAGTTTATAATTGACAACGAGGTTGCCTCTCTGTGATCAGCTCTCTAAATAGCCCACTTTGCGCCCACTTTTGTGCATTTCTTACCTACTTCTCTAGTCCAGGCAAGCCTTCTGACTCCCACTCCTCTGAGCATGGGCCACCTCCTCCGTTTGTATGTTTTTGTTCATAGCATTTTCTTTCCTGGAATGACTGTCTCCTTTTTTTTTTTTTTTTTAATCAACCCATCAAACTTGCTCACTTTAAAAAGGCTAGGTTCCACCTATTCTATAAAGCCTTTTTCTATCTATAGCCTACACTGACTTCTCCACTTCTTATACTCCTCTAGACGAAAAGAGCAGGACTGAACTTTGCTTCTTCATCCAGGTCTGTTTGCTACAGTACTGCTCGAGTTTGCTCTGCGTAACCGCCTCGCTTCTACCGCACAGAGACCACCATGACCGGAAGCCAGATGGCCCTGGCTTGTAAGTCTGTGTCTTTGCCCCTTCTATCAAGTCTACCTGAAAAACTCATTCTTCAAGATTTCTCTGCAGGTGTTGTTTTCGGTCTCCCAGCAGAATTGTCCTCCTGTGTCCTCACTGCCCCATGGCGGTTCCTTCCGCTGCTGGAACACTTGCCTCATTATAATGTGATGCCTTATCTGACTATACATCTTGAACTGTAATGCAGACCTCTCGTGGACACGGGCTTGGACTTATTCTTTTTATCCCTGGAACTTGGAACTTAGAGTGCGCTTCATAAGAATGGGAAAAAAAATGAAATAGTTTGTCAGGATTCTCTAATTGTGCTATATGCCCAGCCCATCTCTCTGGAAGATCCTGAGTGCTGGACTTTCATAGCCACCGTGGTATCTCCCGTATGATGGCACACAGTAGGTGTTCAACAGACACTTGTTTTTGGTGTGCTGTCAATTCCTACCATCCACCACTGGGTATGCATAGAGGGTAATTGATGGCAACTTGTTAGTCTCCACAGGATGGGAGACCAGAGGGGACTTTTCATCTTTGATTACACTATCTCTTATGTCTTGCCCACAAGAGCCAGCAGCATTGAGGGGCCTGGCTTTTTGTTTCTCTGCAATCACATTTTTACTTTAACTTGTTGATGTAAAGAAAGCAAGTCCTGGACTGTGGCTCCATATATTTTATTTAACAAGAGGATAAAAATAATATACCTAAATATAAAAAGGTAAAAGCTAATTAGAAATTTCAAACTATTCACATGTCTTTTTAAGAATTGCACATAATGTATAATTTTCCAAAAGCAAAGTTATTATCTAGTCGCAACTCAATGAGAGAGAATAAAAGAATAACCTAACATCTGTTCTTGGTTTTAGGAATAGCTTTGGGCAGGTTTACATAGGGTAGGGGCTTACTACAACAAACGAACTCATATTCATATCTTTGCAATATTCAGGTTGCCCTGTGTGAAATAATAAGGGCGATCGATGTCCAATAAATGAATGAATAATGTAATTTAAGTATCCCAGTACAGTCCTGCCACTGGGGACTACCTTAAAGTAGATTTTCTTGAGCATGAAAAGGTCTATATTAGCCAAATGTCATCGTAGACTACTTGCTGCTATACTATCAGCACCTCCTGACTACTAGTAGCTATGACCTTTCTTTCATGCATGCTCTACCGTAGTAACGGATTTTCCCCCGACATAGATTAGAAATTTTATTTACATGTGAAGCATTACTCTGTCTTGGTTATTATTGCTGTGTAACAACCCAAAACTTCATGGTATGAAACCACCATCATTTAATTTTGGTCAGAGATTCTGCAGGTCAGGAAATTGGGTAGGGCATAGCAGTGATGGCGTATCTCTGCTCCCTGATGTCTGGAACCTCACCTGGGAGGACTCAGAGATTGGAGATTACTCTATGGCTGGCTACTGACTCATCTGGAGGCTCCTTCACTTACATGTCCAGGCTGGTGACTCCAAGGCTAAAAATGGCTTGGCTTCCTCACAGCATCGTGGCCTCAGGTTGGTCCAACCCATGAGATGGCTCGAGGTTCTAAGCACAAGCATCCTAGCAAACATGTCAGCACTTACATTACTTTTTATGGCCCTGCCTCAGATGTCACGTAGTGTCACCCACACTGTATATTATTAGTTGAAGCAAGCACAAGTCTTCACAGAGTCCAGGGGTCGGGACGGAGACTCTATCTCTCAACCAGAGGAATATCAAAGAATTTTGAGACTATGTTTTAAAATCACCACATCCTTATTTACAGAAATACATTAATGCGTCATGTTGACCATGGAAAGTCTCTGAACATGAATATCCATAACTAGACCATAAAGTCCTAACTGTGGAGCAGCAGCCCTTTCCGGCTTTCTATAGAACCTGCTACGCATCGTTCTACTTAAGTATGGTATTTTCAAATTAGACTTGTGAAAAGCAAACCTTAGAGTAAGTAGAGTAGATTGGAATTCAGGGGCTACTTGATTTAACTTTCCACGTAATACAGGAACTATCTACGGTACCTTGCCCATGCTCGGCTAGATTCCCCTTTGATGCTTCTACCGTAGGGAGCTTACTTGTTTGCGAAGAGAGCTATTTGCTCACAGCTTTAAATCCTATAATTGTTTTTCATTTTACTGAGTCAAAAGATGCTGCTTCTGTGGTCCTGATTTTTCCTACTATAGCAATGCAAAATAAATATAATCCCTTTTTGTGTGACTGCTTCTTTTTAAACAGCTAAAGAAAGCTGATATATGTCTTGTGAGTTTTCTTCTTTCTAGGCTATCTTCAAATCTTCAAACTTCAAGTCAAATATCTAAATGTCAGGACCTATATGTTCCTGTCTTCCTCTGAGTGCTTTCAGGTTTGTCCATGTTCTTTTTAAAATGTAGTTCCCAAAGCAAATTCGGCATCCCATACTTGAGCTGGTTAGTGAGCGATAAGCTACAGCTGAAAATTACCTCCTTTGATCTGAACAATATATTCCTGTTAATATAACCCAATATTGCATTTGCTATTTAAATTAGTCACATCCTGAAACTGTCATAGCATTGCTCATGCTAAACAGCCTTGCCTGGTGATCGGGAAGCCTCAGAGTCAGACGGCTTGGTTTCAGATCTTGGTCCAACATTTCTACCTATATGGCCTTAAGCGAAACACTCTGTGTGTCAGTTTCCTCATCTGTAAAATGAGGATGATAAAGCATTGCTGTGAGCATAAAAAAACACTGCAAATAAAGTATTTATCACTGTACTTGGAACAAAACCTATAGTCAGTAAATATTCGCTATTTTTTTCAAGTAGACCCAATTTACATGAATCACTATTAAACCAGCCCCCTCTCTTCCTATAACACTGGTTCTTACGCAGTGCTTTGAACTTGAAGTGCACACCTTCAAATTATCCCTGCATATTTCCTTGGCTTAGCTTGGAAATCACCTACTGCTATGCCCTCTATTCACGTTCTGTGTTGTACTGTCTTAGGCATTTCCCCTGTATTACGTCATCTGTGAGTTGTTATCGTGCCTTCTCTGTCTTTATCAAAGCCATTGATAAAATATTGAATATGAGGAACGAAGGCCAAAGAACCAAGCCAATGGAAACCCTTTCTTTCTCTCACCTGCCCACCTCCATACTCCCTGTTCCCACACTACTTCTCACCTTCTGAGTGGTACTCCGGGAGTGTTCTCCCCAACTGCTAATACCCTAACCACCTGACCTGGCCTCGGGCCTGTATTATCTCTTCCAGTCCTGAATCTTCCAGGCCCTGAACAGTCCTGGTACATTGCAGGCCCTCAAAAAAGAACCAAGCCAGCATTGCAATCAGATTGTTCTGGAAACTCAAAGGAGACAACTACCAATTTGGCCTTCAGGACTCAGGGGAGACTTATCAGAGTGGTCATATTTGAGCTAGTTGTTTGAGAATCAGTAGCATTATAATTGGGGTTAGTGATGTTTATGAAAACAATAATACAATAATTCCAGACCCAGAGGAAAAACCTTGTGATATGGCTCTGAGGGGGTAAATGTTTATATTTAGAAACTTAGCCTTTGGTGATTCCAGTATAGGGAGTGGGTGTATATATGTGTGTATGTGTGTCTTTGTGAAAAGAGAGAGGGAGGAAGAGAAAGAGGAAGTGAGAGGGTAGGAGATAAGGCAGCTGGAAAAGTAGAACTCAATTCTTAAGGGCTTTGAAAGCTTTATTAAAGAGCTGGCCTTCATCCAGTCAGCAGATTGGAACCATAGAAGGTTTTCTAAAGTATGGCTGTGAAATAATTAGACTTTTGTATTAGAAAGATAACTGGAGACAAGAATGGATAGGAGACTGAACTAGGGCAGCAGCAGAGGGGAAGGAGATAATGGAATTGACTGATACAAGAGAATTTTGGAGGTGATATCAATAGGACTTGATGGCTGATGGAAAGGAGGCAGGGTACCTGGGCAGAGAGGGATGCTGGTAGCTCTGAGGCATGTAGCTTGATTAGATGAGATGGATGACAGTGAGGAGATCCCTGACTACAGAAGAGAACAGGGGAAGCTGGGGAAGACAAGGTCTTCCATCCTGTTCCCATGGGAGTTTGTTAGACCTAAGTGTAATGGGCAGATAGAAGTGCAGTCAGGAGTTCAGAACGGGGAAGGTATAATCTGTCAGTGGATTTCATCGTTACCAGCATGGACCTGAATGAACCTTGTAAAGGCAGTGTTCTGGAACCAGTGCTGTTTACCTGGCTTGCTCACTCTTGGCAGCAGAATCTTTAACTGCAGTTATCAGGAGGGGTCCTCCTTATCAGATGTTTTTACCTATAACAACACCTATGGGGGGAGGGGTGTCTTTCTTCAGAATTTTATAAAGATAATAGAAGAATGAGTTGAAAACACTAAAAAATTAGAAGTAAATACAGTTAAGTTCAAGCGAGTCATAGGAAATCTCTAATAAATAGTGGCACTCAGTCACATCCAAAGGTGGACTTTCTGCAGAGTGAAACTGGTGAAAATCTTTAGTCAGAGGTGGTGAAGATTATTTTCTTCCAGGTTCTCCTGATCTTATTCTATATCCCAAGATGTTTTTGTCCCATCCCAGAAAGTGCTGCCCATAAATTTATCAGTAATGCTCACGTTTCTCTTTTAGGACACAACCGTTATTATGGTACTCAGAGGTTCCTTATTTCATGTTTTATCCTAAATATGTGCTCTCAGCTATTAATCCTGGAATTTCTTCTTCTCCCATATGACTGGTCTGCTCTCCGCACCTTCAACTTGACTACCTTTTCTTTGTTTTGCGCTCATGTGCCCTGTATTCCATTCCAAGGGGAGGAGGAAAGGAGCTGAGGAATATTGAGTAAAGAATTAAAGTATTCCCTGCTTTTTCTCACGGGCAGATTAACTTCCCAGTCGTGTCTGGAGTAGAAACAGCCCCCCGCCCCGGCCTGATACTTACACACTGTAACACTTCCTATATACTTGTATTAACCTGCACTGCCGTCTCTTTTACTTTGGGGTTTCACGGTCTTGTTGGCTCCCCCGAAGAGTCGTACTTCAAGCCATGAATGTACCTGAGCTATCCCAGTGCGACAGATGTGGAGCCAGCAGCCTTGCCCATGGTCTCCTGGTAAACAGGAGTACACGGGGAAGAGAAGAACTGGCAGATGAGCATAAGGAGGACCTTTTACTCTGGTAGCTGGGGATCATCAATTCTACCCCCTTTTTCCTAAAATGCTCATAGGCCATTCATTTAATAATCTATTCTAGACTTCTGCCAGGGATGGATGTTACGCTCACCGATCTATAGTTTTTGGAATTCCTGGGATGTTTGCCCGTCTCACCCCTGGCACAGTTCCCGGGCTCTCTTCTCCCTGGGTGAATCCACCGAGAGGCTCTGAGTTCACTGCTGCTGTCCTTCAGCTTTTCTACATACCATCCGTCTGCTCCCCGAGGCTCGTGTCCATTTAAAGGGCTGAGTGCTCTATCACCATCTCCTTGCCCCTCTTCTGAAATTTAAATTCTGATTTCTTTTACTAATTTTAGAAGCAATCTCAACTTTACATTATGAAATAGGAAATGTTACAGGAAAATAAGTTCAAAACCTGGAAAACAAATTAAAAAGGATATGTAACACAAAAGTTCTTTGATCTACCTATATTAAATTTCACACTCCAAAGCTGATTAATTTTACAGAGAATAGAGTCTTTCTTTGAATCTATTTAATGTTCTTCCAGAACATTATTCTTTCTTTTTTTTTTTTTTAAAGATTTTATTTATTTGACAGAGATAGAGACAGCCAGCGAGAGAGGGAACACAAGCAGGGGGAGTGGGAGAGGAAGAAGCAGGCTCATAGCGGAGGAGCCTGATGTGGGGCTCGATCCCGTAACGCCGGGATCACGCCCTGAGCCGAAGGCAGACGCTTAAGCGCTGTGCCACCCAGGCGCCCCCAGAACATTATTCTGTTAAACTCCTAATTTCTGTTACCTGTCCTCAACCTCAAAGTCTCACATGGATTTTACCTTTCTTAGGTCATCACTTAAAGCTATTTAGGGCTGGGCTCCTGGGTGGCTCAGTCGGTTAAGTGTCTGCCTTCAGCTCAGGTCATGATCCCAAGGTCCTGGTATTGAGCCCTACATCGGGCTCCTTGCTCACCGGGGAGCCTGCTTCTCCCTCTGCGTCTGCCACTTCCCCCTACTTGTGCTCTCTTACTATCTATCTCTCTGTGTCAGATAAATAAAATCTTTAAAGAAAGAAAAAAAGCTGTTCGGGACCAGGTCCAGTTGCTTATACCAGAAGCCCATAAAAGCAGTGCTTGCCCTATCGAGATGTTCTTATGTCTCACGAGTGAAAGGATATCTAGTGGCAGGCCAGGACTCTGTGGTTCAAGAATCAGCAGGGATCCATCTACCTTCTCTCTTGCTGCTCTTTGGTGCTTGCACTGCCCATGACTGCTGTCAGTAACAGCCTTTGCATGGGCATTACAGCCAACAGGTTGGAGTAAGAAGGACGATCTTTCCTTTTAGAGAATTTTTTAGAAGTCCCATGCAATACAGTACTTTTATATACAGCCCATGGCCACACACAGCTGTGAGAGAGGCTGGGAAATGTAGTCCTTTGACGGGATAACATTGTGACCAATTAAAAATCTAAGCTTTGTTTAAGAAAGAGAAGAAGAATGGTTTTCTGGCAGACAACGTGCTATCTTTGCCGTATGGTCTTTCCTGAATTCGTATTCTACTTATCGGAGAGAAAATTTATTTAGGATTGATTTGAAACAGACTTGTTCTCTTGAACATGAATGTATTTTTTTCCCCCATCTTACGCTTCTTTCCATTAGCTGTCCAGCTTCATAATTGCTTCTTAGCTCATCATAGGATGTTCTTGGACAGGTCAGTCCCAGCTCTCCTCAGCACAGTTCAGTCAGCCAGTCTTTCATACGAGTCTGGGACATTGGAGGCGAGTGAGTCTCTTGACCTTTATATTAAGTTGTTGATGATTTATGATCTCAGAGATGAAGAATTCCTGTTGGGATTTGGTAAACACTGGAGAACAAGTCATGAGAGAAGAGCAACTTTATTTTTTTATTATTTATTTATTTATTTATTTAAAAAAATTTTAATGATGTTGTTAGTCACCATACAGTACATCGTTAGTTTTTGATGCAGTGTTCCACGCTTCATTGTTTGCGTATAACACCCAGTGCTCCATGCAATATGTGCCCTCCTTACTACCCATGAGAAGAGCAACTTTAAAAACCATACTTGTAGGTTCTGCTGTGTGTCTCCTGTGCACTCCCATTCCTATATGGAAAAATATTTTTCAAATAAAATTGCTAATGGGAAGGCCCTGCCCAGCATCCCACTGTTTCTTCCTTCCTTGGCTGTTTTGCCTCTGACAGTATGAGGGCTCTTCTTCCTCTACCCCTTTATTATTATGTTCGAGGTCACAGTTACTACAGTTACTCCTGACTCTACTCTCTTGGAGGTGACATCTACTCTATAGGTTCAACTGACACCTGTGGGCAGATTGTCCATACATGTATTTCTCCAGTGCAAATATTTCCTCTCAGTGGTACACCGGCTGACATCTGTTGAATATCCCAAAGCCATCTCAAATTTAACAAGCCCCCAGTTAAATTCATGCTCTACAGCCTCTCTTTCCTCTCTCCACCCTAAGACTCTCTTCAGGTGTTATCTATTCGGAGATTGTCACTAACAGCCGTCTGGTTGCGGAATCTGGACATCGGCAGCCATTTTCGATACTTTTCTTTTCCTCCTGCATATGTTCTGTGTTCTGCTGACTTTACCATCTAACACTTAAATTCAGTTACTTCTCTCCCTCTTTCCAGCCCCCATCTTATCTCAGGTGACTGTCACCTTTCACCTACTTTGGCATGTCCTGATTTGTCTTTCCCGAGTACCCCCCACCCAGCCCATTCTCTAGTTCTATCCAGAGTAATGTTTTCAAAAGGCAGATCAGAACACCTCACTCTCTTGCTTAAAATACTTCAGAGTCCCTCACTTTTCCTTCGGCTGAAGAGTTCCGTAAGATAATCTGCAGTGCTCCGTTCGGTGTTGCCATTTCTGAGCCCCGGACTCTCGTGTATTCCTCAGCACGTGCCTTGTTTGGGACTTCATCCTCTGTCTTACCCTTTCACCACAAGGACTTGGCATGTGCTGATCTCTCCGCCTTCTGCTTTTCACTCACGCAACATGCAATCCCTCCTCACCAGACTGATGCTCAATTATTCGTGTTTATGGATGTGCCCGTGAAGTTTGCAACCAGGTCGGATCCTCTTACGTGCTCTCGTGGTGCTGTGTACTAGCACTTCTCTTCCTCAGAACACTGTTTGTTTTAGGAATTTCTGATAAACAGTCGTCTCCACTGCAAGACTACAAGCTCCACAAAGTCTGGGATCATATTTGTCGTTCCCGGCACCCAGGAGACAATAATATTTGTTGACTGACTGGGTGGCTATTAAGTCCTTTAGGACTGATGCTTTTTTGTGATGACATGGGTGAGGTTAAAGCGAATCTAAACCTGGTGAGGCAGCTATGGCACTATGTGTTTGGACCGGGCTTTGCGTGTACCTGCAGGCAACAGCACGTCTGTTGCAGCTTTTCCTTGGCCACATGCAGCTGACGGTAAACAGAGCTGACTCTAAGCCAAACTGTGAAGCTTCTTTTGTGCCCTCTCTGTGTCCTTTGACTGTCTGTTTCTGCTCCCTTCTGCTCCCTCCTCTCAAACTCTTTCCCTTCTATTAAAACAGGAAAGCACCTGCCACCAGATATTTATACTTATTTTCATCACATGTCTCCACTTTCTGTGCCATTTTCGCCCCATGGTATTGCTGCTTTACCTTCTCGCCTTCAAACCTCCTCCTTTTTAGTCTCTGTCTCCTTCTATTAAGACAGGTATGGGTCTGAGACTGGTCATTTTGCCTTTCTTTGCCCTCCATTTTTTAAAGCTTTGTTCCAGAAGGAAGCTGTGATCTTACTGGGCTAGAGCTGCTGGAGACACATTCCCAGGGCTTAAGGAGGATGCGAAGAATGGATCTTGTTATCACAGACTTCCCCTAGGACTCAGCTGTCAGGGCTGCTTAGGATCGTTTGTGCAGGACTCTTCCGGCACAAGAACACTTGGTCAGGTGGGTGGGAGGTGACTGAGATCTAGTGCGTGCCTTGCTTGCCGAGCCATGCGCCTGGGTGGGTATGCCTCCACCCAGGAAAAGGGTGTTTTTCCTTCTGAGGTGTGCAGAGTTGCCATCGGGGGCAGAGGCAATGCTGTGGACCCTGTCCTGCTTTCCCATGGGGCTTTCAGTCCCGCTTTCTCCCACCATGACTTCCGGCTGCTCCTGCCATGGCCTCTCTGCCTTTTTTATAACTCCTGATTCTTCCCCTCAACTCCCGTTCTGTCCTCCTTTCTGTCCTAACTCTCAAATCCATAGTTTATATTTCCTACTAATTCTGACATTATTTTATTATATATTTCTTTCTATTAATTTGTCTTTTATTTTTTAATTGAAGTAAAGTTGACATACGGTATTATATTAGTTTCAGGTGTGCCACATAGTGATTTGACATTTACATACATTACAAAATATTCACCATGATAAATATAGTTACCATCTGCCACCATATAAAATTATTCCAGTATTATTGAATATATTTCCTCCGCTGTGCTTTATCCTGGTGACTTTATTTATAACTGCAAGTTTGTACCTCTTGATTTTGTACCTTTTTTGCCCAGCCTCCCCTCCCCCTTCCTTCTGGCAGCCACCAGAAGGTGGTGGTTTTCTGTTTATGAGTCTGTTTCTGTTCTTCGTTTTACTTTTTAGATTCCACACGTAAGTGAAATCATACAGTATTTGTCTTTGTCTCTGACTTATTTTGCTTAGCATGATATCCTCTTGGACCATCCATCCATGTTGTCACAAATGGCAAAATTTAATTCTTTTTTATGGCTGAATAATATTATATATCTATCTTCTTTATCCGTTCTCACATCTTATCTCCCATCTTCTTTATCCATTCATATATCAATAGACATTTAGGTTGCTTCCAAATCTTGGCTGTTGTAAATAATTCTCCAATGAATATTGGGGTGCATATATCTTTACAAATTAGTGTTTTCATTTTCTTTAGATAAATAGCCAGAAGTAGAATTGCTGGCTCGTATGGTATTTCTGCTGTGAACTTTTTGAGGAACCTCTATACTGTTTTCCATAGTGGCTGCACCAATTTATATTCCCACCAGCAGGGCATAAAAGTTCTTTTTTCTGCATATCTTCACCAACACTCTTTACTTCTTGTCTTTTTGATACTCGTCATTCTGGCAGGTATGAGGTGATATCTTGTTGCTTTGATTTGCATTTTCCTGGTGATTAGTGATGTTGAGCATTTTTTATATGTCTGTTGGACATCATATGTCTTGGGGAAATGTTTCAAGTTCTCTGTCCATTTTTAAGTCAGATTGTTGTATTTTTGTTTTTGGGGTTTTTTTTTTTTTGATGTTGAGGAGTTCTTTATACATTTTGATAGTAACCCTTTATTGGACATCATTTTAAAATATCTTCTCCCATTCAGTGGGTTGCCTTTTTGTTTTGTTGATGGTTTTGTTTGCTGTATGAAAGGTTTTTACTGTGATATAGTCCCAATTGTTTATTTTTGTTTTTGTTTCCCTTGTCTGAGGAGAAAGATACCCCAAAAAACCACTGCTAAGACCAATGTCCAAGAGTTTATTGCCTATGTTTTCTTTTAGGAATTTTAAGGTTTCAGGTCTCACATTTAGGTCTTTAATCCATTTTGAGTTTGTGTATAGTATGAGAAAATGGTCAAGGTTCATTCTTTTGTATGTAGCTGTCCAGTTTTCCCATCACCATTTATTTGAAGGGACTGTCTTTCTTCCATTGTATATTCTTGCCTCCTCTGTCGTAGATTAGTTGACCATATAAATATAGGTTTATTTCTAGGCTCTCTATCTGGTTCCATTGATTTATGTGTCTGTTTTTATGCCAGTACCATACAGTTTTGATTACTGTAGCTTTGTAGTATAGTCTGAAATCTGGAAGTGTGATGCCTCCAGCTTTGTTCTTAAGATTGCTTTGGCTATTCAGGGTCTGTCTTTTATGTTTATTGAAGTAACATATACTCAAGTTGAAAAGTCAAATGGTTCTATAAGGCTTCTTGTGAGAAATAACAGACTCTTACCTGTTACGCCTAACCATTTCCTGTTCTTCATTCAAGTGTATATTCAACACACATGTATTAAGCAACTTGTATATGCCACACACTGCTCTAGGTGCTTGGGATACATCAGTGAATAAATAGACAAAAATCCCTGTCCACATAGACTTCTATCAGACCAGGGAGGCGCAGACAAAAAACAAAACATATAATAAACAAGTAAATTATATAGTATGTTTGTGGTAGGAGTTATGGGAGAGAAAACAGAGTAAGGGAAAGGGAATCCTGAACATGGGAAGGAATTGCAGATGGAATTCAAAGATGGGCCTTGTTGAGAAAGACCTGAGGGAATGAGTGGTTAAGGTGTGCAGATATTTCTCTCATATGTGGAATTTAAGAAACAAAACAGAGGATTATAAGGGAAGGGAAGGAAAAATAAAACAAGATGAAATCAGGGAGGGAGACAAACCATAAGAGATTGTTAATCATAGGAAACAAACTGAGGGTTGCTGGAGGAGAAGGGGGGTGGGGTGATGGGGTAACCAGGTGATGGACATTAAGGAGGGCACACGATGTAATGAACACTGGATATTATATAAGACTGATGAATCAGTGACCTCTACCTCTGAAACTAATAATACATTGTATGTTAATTAATTGAATTTAAATAAAAAATAAATTAATAATTTTAAAAAAGGTGTGCCAGTATCTGGGCAGATTGTGGTCCAGCAGACCAGACAGCACAGAACAAAGCAGCATCAGCGATGACTGGTGTGCACTAGGAAGCACAGGAAGCCGGTATGGCTGCAGGAGAGTCAGCGAAAGGAGGAGGAAGAGATGAGAATAGGTGGTAAGGGAGGAGTAAACCGTGTAGAACGTGGCGAGTCAGGAAAACAGTTTACGACTTTCGTAGCAGTTTATATTGTTATCAAGCAGATTGTATAAAATAGTAATCTTAATTTTGATCTTTTTTGGTTTTAAGTGATTGTTTCTTCCCGTTTTCAGGGACGTGGTTTAACTCTTTCACCTCACCTTACCCACCCTCAACACACATTTCACCCCTCCCCTTTTCTCAATATAGTTATATTATAATTTTACTTATATCAACATCAATGATTCCATTATTACAACCATGTAAATGCTCTTCACAGTTGATCTGTCTAGTATACTTTTTCTTTGTCATTTGATTTCTCTGGTGGTTCTGATACCCTGGTGGTTCTCAGTGTGTGGTGCCTGGGTTCTGAGGGTCCCTAGGATCCTTTTAGGGGGTCCACAAATTCAAAACTGCTTTCACAATAATACCAAGACACTATTTGCCTTTTTCTTTTCTTTTTTTAAGATTTGTTCATTTATTTTAGAGAGCGAGAGCATGCGCGTGCGCACATAAATGGGGGAGGGGCAGCGGGAAAGGCAGAGGATCCCAAGCAGACTCCATGCTGAGTGCAGAGTCTGATGTGGGGCTAGACCCCAGGACCCTGAGGTCACAACCTGAGCTGAAACCAAGAGTTGGATGCTCAACCAACCGAACCACCCAGGTGTCGCTTCACTACAAATAAAAGCAGTGTGGCGGGGCGCCTGGGTGGCTCAGTTGGTTAAGTGTCTGCCTTCAGTTCCGGTCATGATCCCAGGGGCCTGGGATCGGTCCTGCGTCTGGCTCCCTGCTCAGTGGGGAGCCTGCTTCTCCCTCTGCCTGCCACTCTCCCTGCTTGTGCGGTCCTGCTCTCTGTCTCTCTGTCAAATAACTAAATAAAATCTTAAAAAAAAAAAAAAGGCAGTGTGGCATTGAACTTTACTAGAAGTCACTGTGTTCTTCACTGCAAAGCCTTCTCAGTACAAAACAACAAAAACAAAGCACAGCACAAAGCCAGTTTCACAGAAGAATGGCATCAATGAATCAGTGAAAATTGTTAATTGTATTAAATCTCAACCCTTGAGTCCGAGTCCTTCTAGTACCGTGTATGGTAAATAGGAAGTACAGAGAAAGCCCCTCTGCTGTCTGCTGAAGTACTGTGGTTGTCTCAGGAAAAGCCACGTTGCAATAGAGGCATAAACTGAATGAGCTACTTATTTCATGGAGCAGTATATTTCCTCGACAGAGTAAATTACAAATAGCAATCCCCTTGGATACTTAGAAGACACTTTCTTGAAACTGAACGAAGTGACTTGGCCACTTCAAAGAAACCAACTGACAGTATTTGTTGCCAATGATGAAATTTGAATTTTTAGATGAAAATTAGAATTTTGGAAAACTTGTGTCTGTTACCACAAGCTTCATATGCTTCCCAATAGTTAAAGGCGTTTTTGATGAGATTGGAGGATATTGATGTGCGTGAATGTGATTTTTTGGTATTTTATAAATACTGTGTTTTAACATTTGGAAGATTTGTATAACTCAACCGATATTTTCCAGATGATCAAAGTGTGATATTACAAAATTGTGCAGAGTACAAGATCCATTCAAAGTACAAGATAGACCAATGGATTTTAATGTAAAAGAGTATGAAAAATTTATTAATATGGTTTCAAATTTGACATTGCAACTACCTTCTAAGATAATCCTGCTGCTACATATTTTAGTATCAAAGAAGAATATCCAGAATGATCTAAAAAGGATTATCAAAAGACTCCTCCCTTTTCCAATGACATGTGTGTGTGGAACCTGGTTTTCTCCATGTATTTCAACCAAAACAACATACCGGAATACATAAAATACAGAAACAGACGTGGGAATCCAGCTTCTATTCAGCCAGACGTTCAAGAAATCGATAAAAAATGTGAAAGAGTGCTATTCTCCTCACTGAATTTTATTTGGTTTTAGAAAATGGATTTGTTCCTAAAATACATTATTTATGTTAATAGGTTAGGGGTATAATCTTGCCATTTAAAAATAAATGAATAAAATTTAAAGTTAGTCCTCTCCATTTCCGTATTTGTATACTTTAAATATTTTTATAAAGAAAAGTTTTTTGGGGTAGTCAATAATTTTTAAGAATGTATAGAGGTCTTGAGCACAAGAAAAATTTGGGACCCACTGTGCTGCAGGATGCCTAGGGATGATCGTCCCCTCTCGTAGCCATGTAGCCCTTTCCTCCCATCCGCTGAGAACTCAGTGCAAGAAATGCTGGCTCTCTTTTGATGATGCACAAAGGAAGGGGTACCTTAAGGTTAGTTAGTTATGAGAGGAAATTTTGGATTGTTAAGAAACCTGAAAATGGGGGCGCCTGGGTGGCACAGCAATTAAGCGTCTGCCTTTGGCTCAGGGCGTGATCCCGGCGTTGTGGGATCGAGCCCCGCATCAGGCTCTTCCACTATGAGCCTGCTTCTTCCTCTCCCACTCCCCCTGCTTGTGTTCCCTCTCTCGCTGGCTGTCTCTATCTCTGTCGAATAAATAAATAAATAAAATCTTTAAAAAAAAAAAGAAACCTGAAAATGGTTTGTGAACGGAGCAAATCATGACACAAGTCCCCATCCCTCTTGGCAGCCACAGCTCCAGGTGTTCTACGTGGCTTCCGGGGGTCAAACACTCAGGACACGTGTGTGTGTTGACTCCAAGGCTGAAGCAAAGCAGGAATCTGAACCAATTTGCCAGAATTTTTTTTAACCTTTAATTATCCTTTAATTTTTTTAAAATATCTTTCTGTAGTACATGATAATTCAGAGGCAATTTTCTTGTCAGCGTGTTTTCCTTCTTATTTTTTCAAGTACTTGAGTGATGATAAGGGGAACTTGGGTATATGCCATGGAAAGTTTTAGTTCTAGAATAAGTAGTGAAGCTAGCATTTTGAGTTTTTAATTAACGTATTTGTTTTCTTTTGGAAATTGGAAAATTAAATTTGGGCCCACACTGACCATAACATTGTGGTCAGACAGTATCTGTGAAGCTCTAACTTCAGCCATTTGATGGAAAGCAACTTGCTAAATGAAGACCATGTTTTGTAAAGGGCAAAACTTTCTTATTGTTTTGCCAGAGAACTAAATTACTTTGTGATAGCTACCTACTCTCACATTTTCAGTGATGTTGACAGTGACATTATAGGCACAGTATCTGAATACAATCCCTGTTCTGTCTTAATAATTTAATGCAAATATCTGTCTCCTTTGTAAACTTAAAACATTCAGTTATGGTTAAAAAAAATTCTATTATCTGGAAATCTTTTGAAGTGTTCCAGAAAAGTCTAGACTGCAGGTAAAGTGGTATGTTTTTTACATGGAAGGAGTGACATTGAAGTTATCTTAATAATTATTATGATATGGTTAGATAACATTTTTAAATGTCCTCACCAGCTTTCATTGTGGGACAGTAGAGAACTAAAGGGAATTTTCCATATTACTTTAGCAGTTCAAGGTCCAATAAGTCTACTTATAGATGTATTTTCAAGTAAACATTGGCAAATTTTTCTTTTTGTACAATGTTCTTTTTCTAAGGAATAAGTGATCCTTGTGTTTCTTTTAGAAATAATAGATCAACCTCTGAGGTCAATAAAACAGGATAATGCTGCATACTTTGCAAATGTTTCGTTGTGTGTGGAGAACTTAGGGTTAACCACAGCACTGGAGAAGCTTTTCTAGAATGTTCCCTGACTTGGTATGGTAGGCAAGGTGAGGCTCAGGATCAGGGTTAGGAAAGGTTTGGAAAATGCTGTTATGACCCTGCTGAGCGGCAGAGCTCTGCAGAGGAGAACAGTTAGGTAGGACTCAATTCAGCGGGAGCTGACTTTAAATAAAAGATAGTAATTTACTGAACACTATTACTTTATGTTAGAAAAATTGATTTGAGGGGCGCCTGGGTGGCTCAGTCGTTAAGCATCTGCCTTCGGCTCAGAGTGTGGTCCCGGCGTTCTGGGATCCAGCCCCACATCAGGCTCCTCCGCTGGGAGCCTGCTTCTTCCTCTCCCACTCCCCCTGCTTGTGTTCCCTCTCTCTCGCTGTCTCTCTCTGTCAAATAAATAAATAAAATCTTTAAAAAAAAAAAAAAAAGAAAAAAATATTGATTTGAGAAGCCAGATTCAGCTTGGAATCAAAGGGAGAAAAGACCTTTTATAGATAAGGCAAAATAAATGACTACACCTCACAAGGGTTTGTGTACCCTCTTACCAATCAATATTAGTGATGTATTTCACTTCAAATTCTTCCTCATTGACATCCCAAAATACCCTTTTAGTTTTACTGATTACATCAGGAAATGAGTCTCCAAGCTGATAATCTACTTTTTATTAACTTAATTCTTAATTGCTTTTGTTATCCTAGTGAGAAAAGAAAAAGATTTCTTTATTCTCAGAAAAAGGAGTAAATTATTGCTGCTGGTGGGTTTTTATTCTGGGCTAGGTCAATCTTACTGTATATTTCAATACCTCTTACAGTCCCTGGAGAAAGAAAGCATTTTCATATGACATTTCCTATCATATTATGTAACTAGGTTTTGTTGCCAAAACAGCGATGGACTCCATCCTATTTTCTGTGATGTGGTATGCAATGATGGACAGAAAATGCTAACTTTCATCTCTTTTTTTTCAATAGAGTTTGGGAGCATTCATGATTTCACTTTCATTAAATACAAAAATTTGCCTTCTTTGTCATAGACTAATTGACTATATAATCGTGGGTTTATTTCTGGGCTCTCTATTCTGTTCCATTGATCTATGTGTGTCTATTTTTGTGCCAGTAACATACTGTTAGGATTACTACAGCTTTGGAATACATCTTGAAATCCAGGATTGTGATACCTCCAGCTTTGTTCTTTCTCAGAGTTGCTTGGCTATTCAGGGTTTTCTGTATTTCCGTACAAATTTTAGTATTATTTGTTCTGGTTTTGTGCAAAATACTATTGGTATTTTGATAGAAATTGCATTGAATCTGTAGATTGCTTTGGGTGATATGGACATCTTAACGATATTAATTCTTCCAGTCCATGAGCATGGAATATCTTTCTATTTTTGTCATCTTCAGTTTCTTTCATCAGTGTTTTATAGTTTTCAGAGTATAGATCTTTCACCTCTTTCATTAAGTTTATTTTTTTAAGATTTTTATTTATTTATTTGGCAGAGCGAGCACAGGCAGGGGGAGCATCAGGTAGAGGGAGAAGCAGCCTCCCCACTGAGCAGAGAGCCCAACGCGGGGCTCAATCCTAGGAACCTGGGGTCATGACCTGAGCCGAAGGCAGATGCATAACCAACTAAGCCACCCAGGCACCCCCCCCCCCTAGGTATTGTATTCCTTGTGGTGTAATTGTAAATGAGATTGTTTTCTTAATTTCTGTTCTGCTACTTCATTATTACTAAATAGCAGTTTTATTGATTTCTGGGTATTAATTTTGTAGCCTACAAATTTCCTTAATTTTAGTAGTTTTTTGGTGGAGTCTTGGATTTTCTATGTATAGTATCATGTTGTCTGCAAATAGTGACAGTTTAACCTCTTTTTACCAATATGGATGCCTATTATTTTTTTCTTGACTGATTGCTGTGGCCAGGACTTCCAGTACTATGTTGAATAAACGTGGTGAGAGTAGACCTTCTTCTCTTGTTCCTCATCGTAGAAGAAAAGCTCATAGTTCTTCATCTAGAGCATGATGTTAGCTGTTGGTTTTTCATATATGGCCTTTATGATTTTGAGGTATATTTCTTCTAATCCCACTTTAAGAGTTGTTGTCATGAATGGATGTTGAATCTTGTTAAATGCTTTTTCTGCATCTACTGAGATTGTCATGATTTTTGTCCTTTTGTTGATGTGTATATAGTGGGACAGAT
The DNA here is from genome assembly GCF_017311325.1 of Ursus maritimus. Taxonomy (NCBI): domain Eukaryota; kingdom Metazoa; phylum Chordata; class Mammalia; order Carnivora; family Ursidae; genus Ursus; species Ursus maritimus. The sequence goes on along the minus strand of NW_024425452.1, from coordinate 22,406,000 downwards.
AGTAGCTATACTTATGGCGAACATAGGATAATGTATAAACTTGTCAAATCGCTAAGTTGTACACCTGAAACTAATGTAACATTGTATGTCAACTATACTCAAATTTAAAACAAAACAATTCGCTAAAAATATAAAAGCAAAAAATATAAATTTTCAAAGTTTTCCTTATCAAATAGTAAAACAAGGCATGAACTTCTCCCCTCAGACAGAAGCATGGAACACTTTCATATCACTTACAGGCCATGGGCTAGTAATAAGGTGGCATCCAGGAAGAGGGATTCATGTTCCAGAAACTTCTGCCATGAAATACAGAATCACCTGGCTTCTTTACTGACATATATTTCCCCAATATTATCTTCATATATTTTACTAATATGACTAATCCCAGTATTCTACATTTTCTGGGTCAAAATCTTTCATTGAAATCACAGACTCTTTAAGTTCAAGTAGACCTCAAGACATCAGATTCAACACTCTGTCCTTCAGGTAGTGAAGTTATTAACAGTCCTACTCTGCTGTCCTACTTCCTGTACAACTAGAAAAATAATTATGTCCATGAACAAATGCCTCCCCCTGCTTTCCCTCATCTTATTTTCGTCTCCTCTGCCACATTTTCTTATCTGATAGATTTTCATCTTTTAACCGTAAGAAATCAGAACAGTTGTTCGTTTGGAGCTCTGGGATGAGTTAGCATTTGTTTTTACCACCACTCAATAGCTGAAGCTGAATGAGCTCCTGAAGTTCAGGAATCTTCCTCTTAATCTTTATCAGTACTTTGGTAAAATAGAAAAATGGGCTTTAAGCTGATTAAAAAACAGCATTCGTTTCTCTGGTTACAATATTTCTGTGGTACCATAAATATATTTCCCCCGTGATTTAAACCATTTACTGGAGATCCAACTTCCCTAGACACGTAGGTAAAAAAACCTGTATTGGGAAAAAAATTAAGCTTCGCTGTTCACAGCAACAACCGAACACGGCTGGAAAATCTCTGGAAACCAGTCTTTACAAAGCACCCCTGTGGCTGAATAATCCTGTTGGTCTCTCCATATCTCATCTGCATCTCCATCACTTACCTACGTTTCTTTCCCTTTCAATGTCTGCCATGCCTTGCCATTCACTCCATTTAAAACGCTTCCTGGCCTTTCTTTCTTGCACAGTGTTTTCCCCAGAGACTAGACTTTATAATCCCCATGAGTCTTACATGCCTTTGACTAGCAGAGAGGCACACGTTTGTTTCCTCGTCTGCAAATTGCTTTCTACATATGCCTTTGTATTTCTCTCAGTTTACCTATCAGTTCTCATTTTCATTCTCCCTCTCTTTTACCCTCTCCCTGCCCCTCTTTCTCTCCACCCCCCATCCACCAACTGCTAAAAATATTGACCATGTTTTTAATCTATTTATTGCTGAAAACAGTGATGACCATACAGAGTAGTAAATGGATATTCACTCTCTAATTTATATTTTTGAACTTTTCTTTTCCACTTGACTTTTTATAAATTTTTTTTTATCAGAAAAACTTTGATACGTAGAAATTTGAAATACCTAGGCTTACGTAAGTGTAAGTGGAAACTTAGGAAAAAGGGAGTCATTTCTAAATGACTTCGATTTCTGCATCTGTGGTCGTAAGAAGTAACATGGATTTCTCAGCCTCCTTCGCCCTCAACATAGCAAGTATTTCTGGGGCAGCCCTTGCTTGACCAGAGGATATATGAACATACACAATTTTGCCCGAATGTGATGTGGAACAAGGCAGATGCCTGTAAATGCCTCCTAGCTTTTCTTAGATGCATAAAGGGAGAAGATTTCTTCTAACAATAAAATAATTTTCAAAGATTTTTCTTTCTGAGTGTCAAATGATAAATCCTGAAAAATATCTACCATGCTAGAATTATAACATTGGAAGTTAATTATACTAATTAAGAGAGGGTCGGGAAGGTCTCTGCACAGCTGTGGTGAAGTGAAGCATTTGAAATTGTGGACAAGGGCTAGCATCCGGCTATATAAACACACGGTTGTCATAAGTGTCGATGTCAACAGAAAAGATGTGCAGCCTCAGCTCTGAGACGTCCCAGAAAACATGTCGGGTAAACATAGGCAGAGGGTCTCTGCTTGGGTTCCTCAGAAATCTGAATACAGGGTGGTTATTAACGATTTCTTGGCTATTCCACAAAAGCACTTACAGAATTATCGTTTTAAAAAATACACAAAACCATCTCTAGGATATGATTCTCTTCTGATACCTTCATAAAAACGATTTAGAAAAAAAGACCACAACCCTAATTACAATTCATGTATTTTTTAAAGCCTAATGAAGTTTTTCATGAGATAAATGATGTGCTCAATCAAAGAAACTGTGCTGATGACAAATGCCTGGTCGCTGTTCAGGAGGCCATAGCATGGATTTCTAGGAAGGGCTCTCCATTTGCTGCGGTTGTTTTGGACTGCTCCTCTGTGCCTTTCGGTGGCAAGAGAAAAGCACTCAGCCCACACTGAGGCTGGTGTTCCATCCCAAGCACCACTGTGTCAGTTGGCCTCAGTACAGTTTCACAGGCACCTTCACGTTTCCTTCTTTAAGGTAGTTTGGCAAGTGAGCTTCCCAGCAAGTGAGGACTCGGAGCGGTAAAACAGTGCAGGACAGTGAGAGTAACTGGGGAGCTTCAGTACGAAGCCTGGCTAAGTGGCATGCTTTAGCTTTGCACCTCCCCGCGAGGAAGAGTGGGTCCAGTTATCACCCGTCTGACGAATGACCGAGAATGAGATTGTGCCAGTGAAGTGCTCTATCCCGTCTTCGGTCGAGTGGGCCATTTGATACGGCTAATCTGTCCGCCGGTTGGGTCCAAGGAGCTCTGTAAGTGAAAAGGAAATGGATAGTTGCCGGAAAGCTGGCTACACTCCCAAATCCTAAAACAGAGCAAGGAAAAGTCCTCAGAACGGCTTGATGGTGGAGGTTATCTGTCCAGAGTGATTTTTGGGAAGGATGACGGCTGACTCTGTCTTCTGAAGAGATGAGATGGCTGCACTGTGAGGGAAGAGGAGGCCCTGCCATGAATTCGCTCTATTCTTAGTTCTGCTTTCCTGATCCTCGGGTCACTGGGAAGGTTAGGCAGCAAAAGGTCACTTCCTTCCTGTGCCCTATTTCCCCTGCTTCCAAAAAGGGAAAATTGGCAAAGAGCCAGCATGTAAAAGCCCTGGACCATCCCCATCCCCCAGCACCCAGGCTCAGACATGAGAATCACTGGGCATGTACTTAGCACTTCCTATTTAAAGACATTAGATGGTCAGAGTTTGTACTGAAATAGATCTAAAGCTAATTCGAATTAGTTTGGTTATATAATTCAAATGACAACTATGCATTATAGATCTCTAAAGATAGGAAACGATATCTGTGAATACACCTGGCCAGTTCGACATTTGTATCACCATCATTATTAATCCTGCCCTGGGTTAATGCTGAAGAAAGTTATTTATTTTAAGAACAGCATGCAATTCCTCCCATAATTAGAACTATTAGTTGCTAGACATTTTGTCCAAAATTTATGACAGTTTGCTACACAGAAAAACATCACAAGCCTGGTCTTGGGCCAATATTCGAGAGAATTCTCGTAAGTTTTGGACACACAGCTAATCTTCCTTTGATGGCTGTTATGCTCTTTTTCACTTTGACGGGAATTCAGTGAGGGGATAAAAACATAAATCCTAAGACTACCTGTAGCTTTTATTTACCTTTACGATTCCCTGGCTAATGATGCTTATACATAACCTGTGTCTTAATTTTACCTTGAGAGTCAAAATTTGTGGTAATTGTCTTTCCAAAGATCAGAGAATTTACTATGGGACAATACCAGGCTGTGTCCTAGATGCTTCTTCACATTAATGAATTGATACCACTTCCTGCTGAATTGGGTATCTTACCATCGCTCCCCAACTTACAGAACAGAAAGATATAATTAATCTCCTGTAGAAACTCCTCATAATATCACTTTATGATCATGAAATAATATGGCTGTTAAGTGATATGTCAACCTCTGATGTGATCATTATATGCAAGCATGACTTTAAATGCACAAAGCCCTAATTGCAATTTTTAGTAAATATCTAATTGACTTATTAATACTTATTTGTTACCTTGGGTTATATTTTGAAGCCAGTTTATCCTATACAAATCACTGGAAAATTAAATCACATCAAAGTTAGGTTTTTTTCCATACACACCAAACTTAAAAAAAATACTTCCATGAACATGATATGGTTCAATAACCAATTGATAATATTCTCTAAACAAAAGTCATCATTTTGGTGTCCTATGATGCAGAACTTTGGGATCTCAGCCTCTCATACGCCCTTGTGTTGAACCAAACCTCACTCTGTTTTGAGCAAGTTCTCGGTGGTTCTTTCTCAGTACTATTCTGTGCGGGGCGGGGGGGGGGGGTGGTCCTCTGGATACCCATCCTTCTCTCCTTCATCCTACAGATCTGCCCTTATTTCATCCCAAATACTTGCCAGTGAGTTTAACCTTGAACTTTCTGCTGCCAAAAAACGATTCAGTTTTCAGCAGAATTATTCGGAGTTTAGACTCGGGGGCTAAACTGCGAGGATGAATCTTGGCTCTGCCATTTACTGCCTTGTGTGATATTGGCAAAGTTATGGACCTCAGTTTCTTTATTTGTAAAATGGAAAGAATGATATGACTTGCTTTATAGGCTAATTTTGGGAATTAAGTGAATATTTATAAATATTTATAAGCACTCAGAAGAGCTTAAAATTATTACCAAAACCTCTGTTTTGAGAAATCATATTCATGGGTCATTTCTTGAAGTACAGCGTTATCCTTTTCTTTTCTTTCTTTCTTTTTTCTATTCAGCCCGATCATGGGATAGCTTTGTACTTGAAGAACAGCTTTGGCTCTTGAAAAAGTGGTTTTGGTGATTATATTTGGGTATTAAGTATTTACTTGTATTAGGGTTCTCCAAAGAAGCAGAACCAATGGCGTGTGTGTGTGTGTGTGTGTATGTGTGTGTGTGTGTACACACAGATTTATTTTAAGGAACTGAATCATGTGATTGTGGGCCTGGCAAGTCTGAAATCTGGAGGGCAGGCTAGCAGCTGGACACCCATGGAAAAGCTGTTGTTGCAGCTCGAGTCTGAAGAGAGTATGGAGGAAGAATTTCTTTTTCCTTGGGGAACATCATCCTTTTTCTCTTAATGCAATCAGCTGATTTTGTGAGCCTAACCACCCACATTATGGAGTGAAATATGCTTTACTCAGTCTATGGAGTTAAATGTTAATCTCACCTAAAAAATACTTCAAAATGACACCTAGATTGCTGTTTGACCAATATCTAGATACTGTGATCTAGTCAAGTTGAGATATAAATTAACCATCACACTGCCCTTCACAAAGGACATAAGAAATACCTTTGTAGGGCTCAGCGGTTTTATAAGGAGGTTGTTGATGAAGAATTCAATATGTAATTCAGCATGAGGTTTTGTGAGAGGCACTTCTTGGTTGGTCTTCTGCTTCTGTAGAGGAAATGACGGCTTTTATCTTAGGCATACTACAAACTGTGTAGCTAATTGCAGTTTCTATGTGTATGTTAGTCATTGGGAAGCTAGGAGGTATCATTTGGCACAGCTCCAGACAGGAGTCTAGGACCTTGAGGCATACATTTCAGGTACTAAATTAGTCTCTGTGTCACCTTGATTGTCTTTGCTCATTTTAAGTAATTTATTAATTTTTACATAATCAGTGCCTTTTCCAAATATTCCCATTACATGCTCTTTTTTCTTTTCCTTATAAATCCATCAAGTTATTGTAATTCTGTTTGTTGGTCTGTGTGTCCGCAAAGATGCTAAGTCCCTTGAAAATAGGGATCAAATTTTGTTCGCTGTTGAATCATCACCTCCTAATACAATATCTAGATGGTGACTGGTTCTAAATAAGTATTTGTTGAATGCTGTATATATTTTAATAAACACCTTGACTCTACTTCAGAATAAAGCACAAAATGCTTACTACCTAAAATTATCTTCCAGTGTCTATAAAATACTCTATGAATTTTAGAAATGAAATTCTAGATTTGAGAGAAAAAGAGATACTAGATAATGCTAGGCATTCATTTGGAAAGTTGACAAAACTCTGAACTGGTTGAAAGAATAGGAACTGAAATGCTGACCTTCAATTTCAATCTTTGTGACTCTTTCCTTTGGTTGAAAATTAGTTATTGAAAGCTAGCTGGCCCTCTTACTGGAGTTCTGTGGTTTTGGTGAGGAGGAAGTTGTACTCAGAGACACCCGTCAAAAGGCTTCTATGCCTTTTATATAGGTGGTTGCTATCAGAAGAACCATTTTCACCATGAAGTTTGTCTTTATGTAAGAAATGCTAGATGTATCCGGCCAGGTGATTCTAGTGGGTTAACTCATAGATGCGTCTTATCAATTTCGCTGGTTTTCAGATGTCAACCTATTTACCTGTGACCAAGGAGGTCAGAATACTCCCCTCAGCTTAACTTTAGACAGGCGTCTTCTTCACTCTAGGCCCCTGGCCTCTGGGACCGGCACGGTGTGTGGTATAGATATACAAGCAGGAATCCCAACCAAGAGAGGACTGGTCAACTCCGATTAAGGAAAATAAAGTGTTCTCCTCTAGCTTGTAATATTTACCATTTTCACTTTGGAATTATTTTTGTTCAAAGAGCTATGGCTATTGTCGGGGCACCTGGGTGGCGCAGTTGGTTGAGCATTTGACTTTTTGGCTCAGGTCATGATCTCAGGGTCCTGTGACTGAGCCCCGCATGAATTCTCTGCTCCGCAGGAATCTGCTTGAGGATTTTCTCTCTCCCTCTCTCCTTGCTCACATGCTCTATCAGATGAATAAATCTTAAAAAAAAAAAAAAAGCCATAGCTATTGTCTGATATTAGAAAATCCTTTCTATTAACCACTGCTGGCTGGACATTAATTTTTGAAACAGTCTTATGCCAGTAGGCTTAGTTTCTTCCCCTGATGGTGTTGAACTTTACCTGAGCCCTATGCCCTTGGAAAACAGCAATAGTCAGGAAATCCCCACACCCTTTTGTGTTCTGGGAAAACAACTTACTGCAAAGGAACCACCCTTTGACATTCGGCAAGACTCTCAGTGAACCTCTTGTATATTTATGACAAGGTCAGACAGGGACGCTTGAAATTCCTATCCTTTGTGTCAGAAATTCATAAATGAATGATTTGTCCCCAATGACCAATCTGAACAAAATACTTGCTAACTTAACCTCACCAAACTTCAGTTAGTTGTCTTGCTTTTCCCCAGGCCTCTGAACTCTGGCCCATCCTGAGTTGTTTAAATGAGAATTGGGAGATTAGCTAAGCACTGGAAGGTTGAACAATCTCCCCTAACCATCTCTTCCAGAGTTGGCTGGCTACAAGGACACTTTCTGTTCACCTACTTATCACACCGTCTACTCACCTCACTCTCCCACATCTGGTTCTTTCTAGTCTTGTTGACTGTTCCCTATGAAAGAAAAGCCCTTTCTGCCTGGCATCTGGGGTGCTTATAGATTTTATAATTAGAGCGTTCTTCCTGTTGCGATAGTCCCTTTGTGCTATTGCAATAGTTTTTTCAAATGAAGTCTCTCCTTACCTAAGTCTGGATTTGTTTTTTGGCCCCGGAATATAATTGCCATTTTCATTGGCTGACAAGATTTCTTCTATTTCAAACATTTTAGGATTCTCAGTTCTGTTACTACCTCAGTTACGAATTTAACTACAGAAGTGCGTCAGGGGAAGATGATTTTGTCATCATAGAAAACTGTACAGACTGACATGCTGGAGACGTATTTGTTTTCATATTCTTCAATGAAGTAATATAAACATGTCGAATTTAATTGATTTTGACATAGATAACTTGAAAAAAACTAAAACTAGTAAACATTTTCTAAGAAGCTGAGAATGATTTAAAATTTGCAACTCAGTTTTCTGAAGCAGTGATTTACTGACTGCAACTTTGAAAAATGTGGCTATATGTTTTTAGAGTGTCTGAAGCCAATCTGAAAATTCAGGTTGGCCTCTCTCTCTTCTGTCTCCTGTTGCCTATGTGTAAGTAATCACAAAACTAGTGAAACAGCAGTTACATTTGAAGAGAATTTGAAAGGTAAGTGTTGCAAATAGAATCACACAGTATACGACAGACGAAATCTATTTAACGTTGCTCGCTATTTTCATCAGCCGTGCTTTTCTGCTACAATTAGCCACTGGCCTCACCACCCCCGTGGCCGCTGATGATGCATGTTTTCAGTTTAATGCCTTACTACTAGCCTGAAAAACATCTCCGTGAACTTCATGGTTATTTGCTCTGGGGACTTAATAATCTAGAAGGAACAGCAGAAACTTCACAGTATCATGGGAATGACCCCAGAGTAGAAGAGGATGGGGGCTCTAATATTGGGTCTGTCATTTACTTATGGTGATCTTAGGTTGCCTAACCTCTTCTGAGTCTCCATTTCTGTAGGATAATTAATTTCTGCCTCATGTGGTAATCTTAAGGGCAAAAAGGCAATATAGGGTAATAAGAGCTTATGATATTTAAATAATTTCTCACATTTGTATTTTCCATCTTTAGTAGATTGTGAGCTCCCTAAAACAGAGGTCCTATATTCTCCTAACAAACAAGTAAATACATAATAGTCAGTAAACACTTTTGAATGTGTGACTTGCTGCAAATGCATGACTGTAAGCAATACTAAAATAAATTCCACAAATAATTCAACAAACATTTATTGTGTGAACATTATTGTGCTAGGTCCCTCGAGAGATACAAAAATGGATCAGACATGAATCCTGCCCTCCAGGCACTTACAGTCCACCAGAGGATATCAGAAATGTGTATAAATAACAAGGTAGAAGTTTTCTTTAAAAGTCCTAAGAGAGGTACAGAAGCATTGCCATAAGAGTTCACAGGAGAAATTATATCTAGCTTGAAAAATCATGAAAAACTTCGTGAAGATCAAATATGAGGTGGACCTTGAAGCATAGATAAAAATGTAGATGTGGGGGGAGGGGAAGGACTACCAGTCCAAGGGCACAGAGTTCTTGGTGGGTCGTGAGTGCAGTGGGCTCAGAGAGAACTGCCCAGGACTGTCGGAGGGGGCGGCTGCAAGTCAGCTTTGGCAGAGTACGCGTATGTGCACGTGTAGTGGAAACTTGTAAGACGTGGACTCAAATGAGAGCTTCCTTAAAATTATGATTCCTTGGTACTTACTCTCCTGCCTGCATTGTTTTCCTTATAGATTAAAAAACAAAGGAAAAGCACCACTACAACTTGGCACCCCTCTCAGAGTAACAAAAAAGTTACCCTAACGTTTTCAAGTATGCAATTTCTGGTTAGCTTTCATATATTAATCTGATAGTGAGTTACTAGAACTAGAGAAAAATAGAAGTGAAAAAAATATAAGATTTCATTTTATGGCAGTGACTATTGTAGTTTTACAAGAAATATTAGTCTAATATATTGAATTTGGTTTTTAAACATAGAATTTATGTTTTCGAATATATACTTATTGAGGGTTTTTTTGTTTTTTTTGGTTTTTTTTAGTCAAGATTTTACAGTTTGAAATGGGAAACTGCCTACATGGTTCTCATTCACTCCATAAGTTACTGAGATGGAGCTAAGCATGTATATATATATGTGTATATGTACACATAAACATGTTAAGTATATATATACATATATACATACACACACATATACATACATATGTGCATATGTATGTATTTATAGATACATGGATATAGAAAGAGAATGAGAGAAAAATTTACTAAATATTCCTATCACCGGAAAGTCATCTTATAAATTTAATAAACATTTAATATTACAATTACATTATAATTAGCATGAAGTTTATTCTATAGAAAAATCACTCCTTAGTTATGTTATATTCTGATGTTGCTTTTATTTTTAAAATCTGGTTAAAAATATATTTTTAACATCTTTACGTGGAGAACATTAGAAGTACCTGACAGTTCAGCCTGAGCGGGCGGTTTTCAAGGCTCTAGCTTAGCGGTGCACCTGAGTGGTGAAGCACCTTTGTCTCTGCCTGGACTCGCGGCCTGCAGGGCCGGGTCCCCCAGGTCATGGGTCGCCGGAGCCAGCTCACTTGAGTTTCTGACAGTCCACACAAGATCATGCAGCTTAGGTTTAACAACAAACTAATCTAAATAAACGTTGTAGGAGTTTTGAAGACCCTAATCTCCTTTCCACTCCCTATACTTCCCTTAGATTGAAAGACACAGTCTCATCATCCATTAAAAGGATGACAAAATTGCCGAAATCCTTTGCACCATGTTTCCATTAATGAGGCTTTGAGAAAGCAGGAGACATCACGGGTGTGGCTTTCCACTACAGAGGACACTAGGGACCAGCTCACCTCAGGCTTCCCACTTTTCAAACCAGAAAGCATCTACCAAATACATCCACTTCCCTTTTCCTTCTGCTAGAGAATATACAGATAAGATTTTTTAAAAATCCTGAATAAGTTCATTTTTTTTGTACGCTATGAAGAACTATAGTACAAGTAGTTTCTTTTGTGAAACATGCAATGGACTTTGTTACTTATAAACATTTTCCCTGTATTATTTTATGTACGGCAACTTACTGTTTTCTACTAGTAGTTGTCTTTTTGCCACAAGATAGAAAAAAACCATAATATTTATGTAAGACTATGATGGCAGATTTCTGACAAGCCCCATTCACATGGTACATTGTTCCAAAGGGTGCTTGAGTAAAAAATACAGAAGCACTATACAAACCTCCTATTACATTTGAGAAATCATTAGCCTCAAAGGAGTAATAACGGTATGCTATTAAAACTGTGAATACATTTTCAGCATCTGTATTGAAAAAAAAACTTTATAAATATGTAAATTTCTGTTCAACAAATCCAAAATAAAATGCACTAAAAAACTGATATGTAGACAAAAGTTTATTTACACCATACAACATTTTAAATATTTTATACACAGTTGCAGCAGAGAAAGCCACTCAGAGCTTTCTAGAGAAAACTGCAATAATAAAGATGTGAAATATATTATTCATATAAAAGTGAGATTATTACTTTATTGCATTTAAAGCAATGAAGAATGTAGCTCAACAAACATTCATTTAATGACAAAAACTTTGCTTTTATATTATAAAGTAAAAAGTGTAGTAATGGCCAAACAGACTGTTATAAACTTTAAAAACTGCATAAATATATACATTGTGCTTCATGGTGAAGTTTTTTGAAAACTAAACCATATGAAGCGGTTACAACATGAATCGTTGCTTGAGGTTTATCTATAAAGATTACCTTACAAATCCATTCCACGGGTACTTACAACACAGGATGGTCAGAACTGTACACCTGGTCCTCTCTCCACTAGCCTGACTAGTGAGAAGTTACCATATGCAAACACCACTGACATTTGGCACATGAAGGTCCTGACATAGGATAGTCACACTGTCCAGATAGAAATGTCAGGCTTCCCAAGTCTTAAGTGTCAGTGCAGTAAATTGTTTTATATCCACCTCAGTCCATTTTGATTGTTAAACTTCTGTTTGAAAGTCACCCTCTTGCACATCCAGAGGCAAATTCAGACACTTCTCCCACTCTGCTGGCCTCAGTTCCAAAGCGTCCTTTGCCTCTGTATCTAAGACATTGATTGTGGTGTAATGTTGGTATTCACTGGGGTTTTTGAAAGTGTCCCATGGATTCTTGTTTGGTGCTGGGTTTTCCTGTTGAGAAGAGAGGGGAAAGAGGGTCATTATTTGATGACGAGGATTACCGCTTGTTGGAAGTTCCCAGGAAGAGAGCATGTTTGTGACCTTAATCCAGTTTATATGATTCAGAGATGATTTGAAATTGTGGCCAGCTGCAGGAAATGGTTTTGATTTTAGTTTTCTTTCACTGAACAAACTGATGAACACCTTCTTTATGTTATCCTAAAATCTTCCAGCAATCAGAAGAATAATTTATGGAAGGCAGAGTAGATGATGTTTTGTTTTGGGTATCCTGGGAAATGTCAGTATAGCTACCTCAGGTAGAAAGAAGCGTTCCTGCTAAGACTAAATGTAGAAAATTTAAGTATTTTGGCAGAATCTTTGGTGAGTTAAAATTTGAAGATATGTAATGGGGCATGTTATGTAATAATAAAAACGGTCCCCAAACTGGCCATATTTCATAAAACTGAATTTCATTAACTTTTAGTTTTTAAGAAATTATCCTTTTTAAAACATTAAAATGCTATGTCCCTTGAGTAATCTTATTTTTTCTCTGCTGTATATTCCCCACAATTTTCTATGTATTTGGGCAGCACACTAATTTAGCAAAAATCATTGTTCGCTTCAAAGAGCACAGCTTTTTGGAAAGTATATCCAGCAGCATAAGGGATTTTAAAGAATGTCTACCAGCCAGCGTTCCTTATATTCCATAGTATACATCCTCTTACTACTTAATATTCAAGACCTGTCTAATTAGGACTCCACCCAGACCTTCCATGTTGTAGGGGCTCAATAAACATGAGTAGACATTATTCAAAGTTTCTATTGCTTGATATTTGCTTAGATTTAGCAGTGAACTTGATTTATTTTAAATAAGTGTTTAAAGATTTCTGTAAAATGGAGGGAATCTGAATGGAATAGACTATGTTGAGTGACCTCAAAGAACAAGAAAATCATGACTGAATTCTCTTTAGAACAAATTAAGCTAAAAACACTTAAGCTACTATAATTGTTGAATGTGTCCTTTATCCCTTCCCCTTAACCCTAAATTCTAGCCTTCGACTGCTTGTAATTAATTAGTAGGCGGAATGTAAAACAGGTACTGCAATTATTATCTGGGTTCCATCGAAAAGAATAAAAATCAATCACTCTCAAGTATAGATAAACAAGAGAGACAACCTATAGAAATACATACCATAACTAGAAGTTAGATTGTTAAAATCCTCAATGTGTTAGATGTTTTTAACACTTATTAGCCTTAATCATGAGGACATCCAAAACAATAATAGCTAATATTTAAGACGTGATAAAATTTTAGCCTTTAGGATATGTGCAGGGGATTAATTTTGATTTAGTCTAATATCCTAAAGAAGTCTTATGAACTATATTGTCTTGTAACTCTTCCCTTCCCCTCCTTCCTTGCTCCCTTCAACTAATATTTATCAGATCCTCTGTATTGGGCATCATATTAGGCACTAGGGAGGATAAAGTGATGAAGCAGATGGCAAGCCAACATGGTTCGCGAGGAAGCATAAGATTTAAAGCCTGATATATGCACGTCCAAATTCTAGTTGCTCCATTTTATGTGAATGTAACTCTGAGCAGTTTACTTGATTTCTTTGAACCTAGACTTTAATATTTGTAAAACAAAGATATGCTTTGTATTGTGGGCCAAAGGAATTGGCAAAATGTGCAGACTACCTACCTTATGGAGTTGCAAAAATAAAAAAGTCAAGGGGCCTGGCATAACACCTAGTATTTAATAAATGGTCATTATGTAGTAGTCATACTTATTATGAAGTTGTTTATAGTTATATGAAGGTATAAATATATAGTTATATCTGTGTCTGTAAAAGTGCTGATGGGGGTACAGACAGGGGTGGAGATAAGGCTTTCTTTTGTGGAAAGCATGTAGACCTCTCTGAGAAAAGTGATATTAGAATTGTCATAGAAGAATGAGCTCTCTGAGAAAAGTGATATTAGAATTGTCATAGAAGAATGAGCTTGGTCATAAAGACATGTGATTGGAGGCTGAACAGGCATGTATACTGGGAAGTAAAAATCCAGGGAGCATGCAGATGGGACAACACTGAGAAAAATAGCCAATTTATTTTAGTTGGAGTGAAAAAGAATAGAATAAATAGGCAGAAGGTGAACTGAAAGCCAGATCATAAGGGACATTGTATGCCAGGCCACTCAATTTGGAATTTATTTTGTAGGCAATGGGGAATGGTTGAACATTTCAGGGCACTACAGTGACCTGAATCATCAATCACTGAATGTAAGGTTCACTGGTGTGAATTCTGCTGCATCAAGCCATGGAGAGGATTTATCCATCTTAGACAGACAAAGGCTGTGTCTTAAAGGAGCTTTGTGGGAATCCTTCGTTTGAAAAAGTTGAATTAGTTCAGTCCTAAAAAGATTCAGGATATGTAAATTATTTGTTCATTTGCTTTGAAAATAGGGGTTTCATTATGTTTGAACAGCTGTGATTTTCCATTTATATTTTGAAGATCAAGTACTGTGGATCCATGAACTAAAATGGCTAATTTTAAACTTCATCAGAGTGTCAATAAGGTTGGCTTGTTCATCTCCTCTGACATCCCATGGTATTCCCAGTAGTACTGTGGTTTTTGCTATTGTTCCTAAATGTCTGGACACCCTTTAGGTCTGAGGCCCATGGTTCTTTAGTGATAAAGGACTACTGCACCTACCAGTAGAACTCAGCCGAACAGAGCACTGCATACACAAAAAAATAAAGGGAAGATAACTTAAGGGACCCACAGGACAACAGTGAGTAAAACAATCCTTAGGGGTCCCAGAAGAAGAGAGAGAGAGAAAGGGACAGAAAACTTACTTGAAAAAAACAATGGCTGAAAATTCCCGAACCTGAAGAAAGAAATGGGCCTGTGAGTTGAGGAAAGCCTAGAGCTTTCCAAATAAATTAGACCCAGAGAGATCCAAACCAAGACACACTATAATTAAAAGTTAAAGAGAAAATCTTAAAAACAGCAGGAAAAAAACACAAAAAACAAAACTTGTTATGTATATTGGCAGATTTTTCAGCAAAAACTACAGGTTAGAAGGGAGTGGCATGATGTATTCAGAGTGCTGAAAGCAAAAATCCCAACCCAGAATACAAAAGTAGTAAAAATGATGACTACAACAGGATACGCAAAATAAAAGATGTGAAATGTAACATCAGAAGCATCAAATGTAGGGGGGATTAAAATGTAGAGTTTTGGAATATATGCAAACTTAACTTGCTATCAACTTAATACAGATTGGCATATATACAGGCTGAGCTATATAAACTTCAAGGTAACAACAATGCCAAAACCTACAGTAAATACATAAAATTAAAGCAAAGCATCAACCACAAAGGAAGAGAGCAAGAGACGACAAAAGGAAAAGAGAAGAACCACAAAAACAAGCAGAAAACAAATTACAAAATGGCAATAAGTACATACCTATCTATAATTACTTTAAATGTAAATGCACTAAATTCTTCCATCAAAAGATAGAGTGGCTGGATGGATACGAAAACAAGACACACATATATGCTGCCTATAAGAGACTCACTTCAGTTGTAAGGGCACACACAGACTAAAAGTGAAGGGATGAAAAAAGATGTTTCATACAAGAGAAAGCTGGGGTAGCTATACTTAAGTCAGAAAAAACAGACTTTAAAACAAAGACTAATAAAAGACAATGAGCATTACATAATGGTACAGGGGTCAATCCAGCAAGAAGATATACATTTGTACTTATGCACCCAACCCAGAAGCACATAAGTGAATAAAGCATCTATCAGCAGATGTAAAAGGAGAAATTGATAATGATACAATTACATTAGGGGGCTGTAACACCTCACTTACATCAATGATAGATCATGCAGACAGAACGTTTAACATTAGCCTTAAATGATACATTAAACCAGATGGATTTAATAGATAGATACGTCAAGACCACAGCTAACATTATACTCAGTGGTGAAAAGCTGAAAGCTTTATCCCCTAAGATCAAGAACAAGATAAAGATGCCCACTCTTGACACTTTTATTCAATACAGTACTGGATGTCCTAGCTGAAGCAATTAGGCAAGAAAAGGAAATAAATAACATCCAAATTGGAAAAATAAAATAAAACTATCCTATTTGTAAAGGACATAATTTTATGGGTAAAAAACCCTAAAGACTCCTCCAAAAAATTGTTACAACCAATAAATTCAATTAAACTGCAGGATACAAAATGAATATACAGAAATCTTTTGTGTTTTTATACACTTAACAAAAAACTCTCAGAGAAATCAAGAAAACAATTCCATTTCCAATTATACCAAAAGGAATATAGTATCTAGGAGTAAATTTAACCAATGAGGTAAAAGACTTATACACTGAAAACCATAAGAAACTGGTGAGAGATAATGAAGAAGACATAAATAAATGGAAAGATATACCATGTTCATGGGCTGGAAGAATTATATTGTTCAAATGTCATGTTACCCAAAGCAATCTATAGATTTGATACAATCCCTATCAAAATAGCAATGGCAATTTTCACAGAAACAGAATAAGTCTAAAATTTATATGGAACCAGGAAAGATCCCAAATAGTCAAAACAATGTGGAGTAAGAAGAACAAAGCTGGAGACATCACACTCCCTGATTTCAAACTATATCACAAAGCTACAGTAAACAAAACAGTATAGTATTGGCATAAAAACAGACTAATGGAACAGAATTTTAAAGAGCCCATCACCCAGTTACCCCCACCCTTTCTAAGGGCATGTGATGTGATGAGCACTGTGTGTTAACTGATGAATCATTGAACATTTTACCAAAAATCAATGATGTACCATACCTTGGCTAATTGAAAAAAAGCCTAGAAATAAACCCATGTATATATGGTCAATAAATTTAAAACAAAGGAGGCAACCAAACCACAATGAAATATCTCACACCTGTGAAAATGGCTATTTTCAAGAAGACAAGAAATAAAAAGTGTCGGCAAGGATGTGGGGGAAAAGGAACCCTTGTGCACTGTTGGTGGCAATGTGAACTGGTGCAGCTACTGTGGAAAAGAGTATGGAGGTTCCTAAACTAAAAACAGAACTACCATATGATCCAGCAATTCCACTTCTGGCTATTTATCTAAAGAAAATTAAAATACTGATTTGAAAAGACATATGCACCCCTATGTTCACTGCAGCATTATTTACATGGCCAAGATATGGAAACAACCAAAGTGTATGATTGATGGACAGATAAAGATGTCGTATATAGATATACAATGGAATACTACCCAATCATAAAAAAGAATGGCATTTTGCCCTTTTTGTGACAATATGTATAGACTAGAGGTTATTACGCTTATTATGAAATAAGTCAAACACCGTATGATTTCACTTATATGTAGAATCTAAAAAACCAAAACAAATGAAGAAACAAAACAAAACTTGGGAGTGAAAAGAATAGACTGGTAGTAGCCAGCAGGGAGGGGACTTGGGGGGAAGGTGAAATGGGAGAAGGAGGCTGAAAGATACAGACTTCTAAGACAAATATGTCATGGGGATGTAAAATACAGAATGGTGATTATAGTCAACAATATTGTATATTACATAACTTTATATGCTGACAGGAGGAACTAGAGTAACTGGGTGATCATTCTGCAGTATATACAAATATCAAATCATAATTAATACTGTTAATTGTACCACAATAAAAAAACCCCATAAACTCAATATAAGCCAACATGCATGAAGCTTCCAAAGATGCTAATTTGGTCTTAGGCTGTATACACAGAAATGGAATATTAGCTGCATATTAGAATGCAGGGCCCCCTGAGCACTTCCCACAGTTCATGGGTCTAGGAGCAGGCTAGCTCTTACTTCCGGACAAGTCCCTCCTTCCCTTTTTCTCCCTTTCTTCTCCTCTCTCTTTCCTTCCTTCTTCCAACCTAGCAATGAGAATTTGTATAAGTCAAACACCATATGATTTCACTGTGAGAGAATTTGTTTATTCTATATTCTAGAAGAGCAAGAATTTGGAGATGCTCCTTGGGGGAAAGGGTTCTTGATGGAGAATGGTTTGTGAGACACACTCAGAGTAAGAGAATTCTTTCCACACTGCCTTTTCTTTATAGTGTGATTTAGATGTTGTCCTGCCTGGAAGCGGGGAAATGGACTAAATGGTCTTTTGGGTTCCCTTTGATTCCCAAAATTCTACATAATTACCATCATTTGCAGTGCTAGGCAGGTGTTGTGAGTTAGTAGCCAGAAAAAAAGGAAAAGACTTTGAGATTTTTGTTTTGAAAATGTCTTTCTCTATCCAATTATGCGATTTTTCATTAGCAATGTGCCACACGAATTATGGCTGAATTAAGGATAATGAACTCACTCACATGTTCATTATTAATCAAAACTGAATAAGGAACTTTTTTTTTTCTGTTCTCAGATATTTAGGACAATAGTCAAGCAGCAATGACAACTCTATCCTTCCCACTCCTAACCTCCCAAATGATAAATATTTATAAATCTTTTCTAGAAAAGGCGTGCTGCTGCAGAGATGTGGTGTAATTAGTAGGCTATTTTGGTTGTCAGGAAACTGAGATACAGATATTTGTGCCATTAATGATTTAATACCCAGACCATACAACAAGGGGAAATTACAATCATATAATAGCAGTCAGCCAGCTGTATCTGTTGCATAAGACTTTCAGATTTATAAACATAACCTTTTCCTTTTTTTTTTTTTTAAACAAATGAAGCTTCTTCAGTTTATTTCAGTGTTAGCTTTCAGTATTCCAAAATGAGTAGCTAATGTGTTTAGGTCTAATCTCAACGGTGCAATTCTCATTTGCCTGGTGAGCTGAAAATTGACGGCCCAGTATTAGGAGGAGTAGATAAGAAAGAGCCACTCACTACATGTTAAGTGTCTTCTATTTGCCCAGCATTGTGTTGACGATAACAAAGAATGCATGATTCTAGCTGTAAGGAGGAAAATAGGTTGATATACACATGAATTATTTACAGACCAATTAAGAGTTAAGGTCTATTGTATTTCTTATAATCTTCATTTAACCAAACACAGACTGAACTATCAGAAACATTCTATAAATCATGAGCAGCTATGTACTGATAAATTACCATGACCAGCGCCGTACTAGTACTGAGAGGAATATAGGAAAAACAAAGGCACATGAATTCTTGTCCTTGACAAACTCATGTTACTCATCAGGAAGCTAGGACTTAGACTCACGACACACATATCCACGACAGTCTAGAGTTAGAAAGTGATCGAACACCATGTCTCTTAGAGTGATACACACACACACACACACACACACACACACACACACACCCCAGAACCCCAGATGTTGGGAGGAGGGGAAGGGCTGCGAAGGTGTAAGGCAAAGCAAGAGCACCATATTTGGAGTGAGGAACAGTGGAGTCAGATGGCAGATGTCTCTCACAGCTGAACCCCAGCTGCTTAACCTCTCATGGGCCCTACCTGCTTTGGAAAGCGTTATGAGAATCAAAGAAAGCACTTGTTAATTACTGTTTTCTTTGTTCAATTTGGGAAAAACTGAGCTTTAGAAACCAGAGCTGGGTAATTGCTCAAGATCAGAGAGATCCTGGTTAAGTTTTGTACTCCTGATCCAGGGCCCTCACAAATAATTATGTAGCTTTCTCTGGAGCCATGACTGGGCCATGTACATGGTGCTTGCAAAACATCATTTCGTGAATTCCTCTGCTAGGATTGTAGTAGTGTGAATGAACGAGAAGAAAATGGTCCAGTGCTCCAATGTTGAACTTTCCCAAAACTCCTCTCATAAAACAAATGAGTCTCCTGGAGACAAAAACCTAACACTTAGGTTTCAGGTAACAGAGTGTACATTCAAGTGTGTGTGTGTGTGTGCGTGCATATATGCATAATATAAATATGCATAATATAAAGAAATACATAACTATATTTTATGACCTTAAAATGTCAGACATTCAAATGAAAATATTTAGACATCTATTTAGGTATTTGAATTCATTGACTTTTAACAATGATAAAAGGGCCAGGTGAACCTAATACATTTTTGATACATAACTATAATTAAAGCTTATAATTGAGAACATTTAAAACATGAATAAAGATGCTTAAAGAGTCTATCATTCCTAATTTGTTTCTTAGTATATTCCAAATACATTGTGGAGCATTATTTGTTTTTTTCTATGTATGCTACTTCTGTGATCACAAGACAATGAAAAGCTCCTGGAGGGCAAGGATAATGGCTGACGGGACACATGATTAGTGGGGTGCCAGGCACCAATGAAGCAACGCATACTCACCATACTGCTTGTATTTGGTATATCCCGAAATCTGTCCAAAGTCTGAAATTTCTGATTCAGCTCCTGAAACAGTTCCATATGCCTCTTCCTTGTATGCATGACCTTCTGCAAAAGAGAATAGAAAGGCTCTCATTTCTAATTTGATTTATACATTTTAAAAAGAGATTAATATTTTCACTTTAATAAGGAAAATCAAGCTTGGCAGGAACCAGGAAGTCCCCAAAGATACCAAAAATGCAAATAAGCTGCATCTAATCCTTGTTTCATAGTCAGCACTTCTTGAACGTGAAGAATTGGCTTTATTTCCACTTATGAGATTACCAAAAAATAGTTTTCTCTTGTGGGTGCATTAAAAATGTAGCAGTCATTCCTGTGTAAGATTTTCATCATTCAAAGTTTAAGCTGTTTTACAAAAATTGTTATAATATAAAAAAAATGTTTAAAAATTTGGACTTGTAAAGCACCCAAGTCTCTCAATGTTTGTCATGGGATATATTACTTTTTTTATGTTTTATTTCCATAAACACTAAAATCCTAGCTGGCTGTACTAAAGGGGGAGCAAAATCCCAGGCACTGCCATTTAAGGCTGACTCAAAGCACTAAAGTGTCTGAAATATATGTGAGATCTAAAATCTTACACTTTCCATGAATAATGATTGAGCTTTGCAAAGGAAAATCTGACCCATAGGTTTCATATATTTATTTATGAGGTGGTACAGAATCTTAACAATTAGGGCTCAGAGCATAAATCGTGTGGTTGATGAGCTTCTCAAATCACTGATACAAACACATTAATCCTCTTTTTCCCCAAATATATTAATACTCTTCATCCTTGGTTATATCCTTTTCTCCCAACTTCATCATAGAGTCCTAAATAAAAATGACCTCAGGGTAAGTATGATGGGCGGAATCTTTTTCTATTACAGAATGTTTAACAGAGAAGATAATAAATCCCCTGTTCAAGTGTTATTTTAAAGGAGAAAATACCCTCCTCAATTTTGATTTTTTAAATGTTAAAAATCAGTATTTCAGTGATTTTCCAAGATTGTGCCTCCATGTTTGTGCAAGATCTTACATATGTTAAAGCATGTGCTTCATAACTCACCATTTGCTCATGTGGGCTTCATAGGTGTATTATATTCATTTCTAGGCTATGATTTGAACATTTGACCTATTGTTTTAATTACCAAATATTTTCAAAAGTAAGGATTTGTTTTGGAAAAGAAATACACCTTTGGGGGAAGATCTATAATGCCTGCTTTTCTTCTAAAAAGACACTTGCATAAAACACGATCTCCTTGAGAAAAAAAAAAAACAAAAGAGAAATGCAAATTAAATCTTTAATGTATTTTAAAAAGCCTTATTCTCTGTTATGCCAAATTTAATTTCCTATATTTAATGAATCTGTGTTTAGGCAATACTTTGTTTAGCTAGTTTCTTCTATTTTCATTAGCCTACTTTTATGAGAGAATTCTGACATTTTAAGTCTTGCTCTAACCAAATTATTTTCGTCTTTCCTCCTCTTAGTTCTAGGAGTTGGCTGTTAACGAGTCAGGTGGTTGAGGATGAGAACATGGCAACATTACTCATGATGAGGACATGAAACATAGCACACAATTACAGAGCGATTAACTTCCCATCAGTTTTGGGGAGAGTACAGGAAACAGATTTGCAGGATTTACAGAGAAACACCAGGCAAACATAATTTGACTAGCAATGGCTGATGGAGATTTATGAGAGGGAGGATTTGCATAAGCAACTCAGTGGAGGGATTCTGAGGACCGCATAGCTGGCAAACGTAACGAAATACATTCTATCCCTGGGGACTCAAATATCCCCATGCAGTACCAGAGCCTAAGTCACTGATGAAAATACTGATTTGTGTTACAAGAAATACCTTTAAGAAAAAGACACACACAAAAACTATAGTCATCAGAATATGAACTCTGGCTCTAACTTTCAAATAGCGTTCTTTATAACAATCTTACCATGTAGTTATTTTTTGCTAGGGTGCAGTAGGACTAATGTCACGCTACTGACATTTCTAAAGATACTTCATCCTGTCAGTTAATGCATAATTCATGAGCACCACATATTGTGCGAGATGCCGAAGTACAATGGTGTGCAAAATCCGGTAGAGCTTCTCCCCTCTTACAGCTCAAGGTAGAATGGAGGACATAGGCATTAATCACATAAGAACTCAAATACACATTATTTTAGGACTGAGATAAGTAAAACAAATGGCGTGTCTGTGTGAGTAAGTGAGAGGGGAATTCACTAAGACAAATGCAAGTGAGGCAGATTTCCAAATTTTCACATACTTATTTTGAAGTTGAAAATTCTCAAATCAGTTATTCCTCATCTCATTTGTTCTCTCTCTTCCATTTTCTAAAATCAGAGAATTTCTGGCATAGTTTTTAATCTTGTGCCCTTTCCTCAGTGAGAGCGTTCCTTTCCAAAGACAAGGAGCACATTCTCTTATAAGATAGTTGATGTTCTTGGCACAGCTTCCTCATTTTAAGGTGGGCATGTGATGATTTTGTCTGTGCAGTCTCTATTTATCTTCCATCTTATGACAGGGTCCTGACTTTGCCTTGGGGAGTTATGTCTGCCAGTGCTGGTGGAAATGTCAGTGGAGGTCCCTACTGTCTACTGGCCAAAAGGTCAGTTTTTCCATATCCTTCCAACAAAGGATATTCTCTTTTGGTTGGTAGTCAAAGTCACTCTCTGTCTCATGCAACCAAATATTTCTATTCGACAAAGCATGTTTAATGAAGCAAAGTATTAAATGTATCCCACGGCAATGAGGGTATATTAATTGGAGTTTTTATAATCATATTCTGATTGAATAGGCAGCACCTGATTCTGAACTGAGTGGATTTTATTTTGAAAAGCTACACTGTTAGAAGACACTCAGATATATATATATGGTGAATGCAAATGTTAAATGACCAAAAAACATTTCGCAATGTTCTACATAGGTTCATGAAAGCTGCTCTGAGTACTAAATCTCACAGATGCCACAAACAAGGTGGAAAGAAATTAAAAATGTGGATGCTAAAATCTGGGGCTCTTCCCACCTAGAAACATAACTTGCAAATCCATGCGCATGCCAGAGAGTCATTCTAATTTGAAATTGTTACCTTGGCACAGCCAGGAATCACCACAGCAATGATGGCCTGGTGGTTCCAGCAGAGGTACCATATTAGAGCTGCCAAGCAAGAGCTCAACTGAGTCAGGGCTCAGTTTGGTTTTCCAGGCATGATTCCTTCTTGTTCATAGACTTAAGTACACCTTTCAGCTTTTTCAGTCGGGGAAGCCTCCATTGACATGGAAGCTGGCGTCACAGTAAATACTGGACAGTTTCCAATCTGGCAATGTTTTGGGATAAAAACGTAGCTGTAGTTTTAGTTTTGGGATAAAAACGTAGCTGTAGTTTTAGTTTTCACAAATAATAAGGGTTTCCCTTTATCTTTTTATTTGTCTGAATATTTATTTGCAGCACTCATGTCTTTGATTGTCTTAACCACCTAATTAGAAGTTTTTGTGCTTATTATAAATCTTACTGGCCCATTTTAATGGCTCTTTTTGGATTTTACTCACCTTAGGATTTTATCCGTTTACCTTTTTCTTTCTTTTGTGACTGAAACATCCTGTGTCCCAAAGAAATTGACTTCTGTGAAAAACTCAATTTTCTAAAGCCTTGTGAAGATGATAAAACTTTAACTTATGTACATTTTCTTTTTAAATAAACATATATTCTAATTGACACTATATATAAAATTCAGGTTGCTTGAGTTATAACTCCTGTCAAATAACATAGGCATCTTTTGCAATAAAGAGGAATGCTTGGTAATGTTCCCTTCCACTCGGGTTATTATGACATCACTCTTTGAAGCTGCGTATGAACCCCCATCCTGAGAGGATCAGCAACCTAACTGCACAAAAATATCTCCTGAAATAGCTTATTTCATACTCTCATCTGTCATTTTATATATTGTAACTCAAGGGAGGCTGTCTTTGCAGTCTTTTAATTGTTGATACAAGAGAAAAAGGGATAGGCTGTATAGTATTTTCATGGAGTTTCAGATACATGAGAACAAATCAGGATGTGAACCACCTGTATGCATCTAACAGCTTCGGCCTGGACAAACTTGGATTTAGATCTGTTCCACCACTTTCAAATTGTGTGGTCAGAGGCACCAAATGTAATCTCCCCGTAGCTAAAGCTCCCAGTTTTGGGAGTCGGAGTGACCTTCACGGTTGTTCTGAAGACTGATAAAGGGACACACGTCACTTATCGCTGGAGGACACAGGTAAGAGGCACTTCAGAAATGCTGGGCATTATCGTCTTTCTCCATCCTCACAATAACCCAGGGAGGTAGGAGTGATTGTGTCACTTTGCTGATTAGGAGACTGAAGCTCAGGAGGCGAAGTAAAGCTCCCAAGCTCCCATCCGTGGTGAGACAGCTGGAGCGCATTCTGAATCCAAAGTCAACTCTCTCTGCCTGCTGCTATCTTAGATCCATCCCATATTCAGGGAGCACCCTCCTTTAGATTAGTCAAGCTTGTGATTATGCCCTATTCAGATGGAAAAGCAGGCGAAAGAAACAAGGGTGGGTTAGGTGCCTTCTGTAGCAAGCCGGTAAACTGGATATTGGTCACCCTGCAACTGTCCCATAGTACTGCAGTTATCTTTTGAAGGGCTGGTCTCCATATCTTGTCTCTGAACACCTTGTGGACAGTGACTTTGTATCCTTGGTATCTAGCACAGTGTTTGGTAGTAGCAGGTGCTCAATGAATGTGCATGGGATGAATGAACGAGGTGGCACCTGTACACAGGCCAGGGAGGGCGCCTACCGCAGGGAAGGCTCTCATAAAGCTCGCCTTCTCTCCTATTCAAGGCGTCCTCCTGCTCCAGGGGAGATTTCTTTTATTGGCCCCAGACAGGATCCCTGCCTTCTATTCTGATCCTATTGTGCTCGCTTATTTTTCGTACAGGTGGCTTATAAATGGCCTGCAGGTGGGTTTGAAACAAACTGCCTGGAAGTTTTCTTTTCTAAATTCAGAAGTGTGAATCACAGAGCTGGGATTTAAGTGTGAACTACAGATAAGGTAGGCATTACTATATGTAGACTTTTAGAAACAGAGAAATTGTTAGAAAAATTTAGATTATGGGGCCTGGAAGTCATGTTGATAGAATTTAGAAACCATTCCACCTAAATTACCTTTTCTAGCCTTAGAAATATAGACAACTATGCTCTCATTGTTCATATTTACTAGTATAAACCTACGGTTATTTTTCTTTTTTTGCATTGCATAGGAGTCCTCAGTCCGGAGTGGGTTGTTGAATACTAGTTGGAAGTGAATGAAGACTAATGTTAAGGAAGCAACACACACTGCAGGAGTTACTCTTGATTCCTGAAGCCGTATTGTGAAAAGGGAATGATTTCTGTACCTTTCCCTGGCCAGAGTCCCAGAGTACCCCTAAGACAGAACCTGCAGCCCCACGGACTGTCTGACATTACTAGTGTCTAGTTATGTTTCAAGCATGTTTCTATTTGAATAAATATATATCCAGGGCTTAGACAAAGGATCTAAAAAAAACTGAATAAGGTATGTATTATTTTTTATTTTGTCACTGTCACCCAAGGTTATATTTGGCTGCAAATATTTGCAATAGTTTAATTTAGCATTATAGAAAAGATGGATGTAGCATAGGACTGGATTGCTCGAATGTTTCCTCTCCAAGTGTGCTGATTGCTTAACAGAGTGCACTTACTGCAGGAGATCGGGGACAAAGCAGAGAGCGACATTTCTTTGAAATTGTATGCTTTATATTTAGAAAGTAATATAAATCTTACCTTCGATGCCATAGCTTAGCTGTGTTCGTAACAAAATATTTTATCTTCCCCAAAATCTGCTAAAAATTCAAGTCCCCACAAAGATGGGCATGTTTATCCTGGACTGATGCCTTCTTGTGCTCCCTGCTCACCGTCACCTCTCCCCAGTTTGAAAAGCATGGGTTTACTGGAAGAATGGGGTTCATTAGGAACTTCAAAGGAACATTCTAAGGTGTTTTAAAGAGGTCCCATGGTTCCATGGAAGAATGTGACAAGGTTTATCTCCATGTTTTTATCTTCAAAAAACATGGAGTGGATAATATTGTCTATTGCAATTTGAGATGTTTGGAACTGCATTCCTAAGAATTCCTTGATATTTGTCCTCAATCCAAGAGAGAGAATTTAACCTACCTACCTCATATTTCTGATTTAACATCCTATTAAGGCACCTTAATCCCCCAAATATTAAAATGCAACTTGGCCTAACTCCATGTCTGCTTGATTTTCCTAGTTCTGCCTATGATACTACTAGAAATCCAGGCTCAGACTTGTAGGGTCCTCTTTTTCTCTGCTCCCCTATGTTCAGTTATGGACCAAACTCCATAGATCTTGACTCTGCCATGTCCCTTCATTCCTTTCCTTTCCGACCACTTCCATTTTTCTTTCCTGGGCTAGTCACTTCCAGATTTGTATTTCAACTTCATTTACCCTACTCCAGTCTTTCCTTCCTATTACTGCCCCAGTCATGTTTCTAAATTCCAGATCAGAGCAAAGCATTCATCACTATAAACCCAACAGAACATAATAGAACAGAACGTTTTAGCAGCTTTTCATAACAAATTAGGTAAAAATTCCTCCCTTGGGGTGTACGTTCTTCACTATATGGTTTCTAAATTACTTCCTCTTTTTATCTATAGACTTCACAGTTCAGTGAATTTTAATTTGCTTCTGGTTTCTTGAGCATGCCACACCTTAGCCAACCTCCATACCTTTTCCTCCTCCTGGAATTTCTAGCTGCTGTTCATCTCCTTGAGTTGCATAGCATGTAAATATCTTTGAAGTCCAATGTGGCCGTCATTGAGGTGTTAACTCCCTAGTCCATTTTCAATACTGGTCTTTGCCCCAACTCAGATATACCGTTTGATAACTTTTTATTAAAGCAAACTGGACTAATTTCAATTTTAAATCATTCTTTACATTGTAATTTATTGAATGCCTACTATTGTGAAAATGAATAAAGGAATCCTCATTCAAAATGGAGGACTCCATGAAGGGAGAGCTCTCATGCACTTCCACTCATCACAATCTGCATAAAGTTTTCTCTCAGCCTGGCAATAGTAAGAGGCCTGCACTTGCAGTCAATAAGAAGGTGTTACCACTTCAAACTCTCTTGCCTCCAATGAACTTTTGTTCACAACAAAAACCCCTTGCAACTTCCTCCTTTCCTCTATAAAAGGATGCTGTCCCCTTGTTATCTGGACTTGCTTACTGTTTGCCATAGTTTGCATGTGCCAAATTGCAATTCCTTTGCTATTCCCAAATAAACTCACTTGCTGCTCAGTAATATTTGTTGTTTGATTTTTAAGGTTGTGGCAGAAGTGGGACCTGAAGGTGATGAACCCAGATGAACGAACAACTCCAGGCATTGTGTATGGTAGCCGCTTCAGCCTCTTGCACTCTCTGTGAGTCATCTTTTCCCTTTTGGCATGGTAAGCCTCTTGTCAAGCTTCCTCCTTTTAGTTGAGCTCTCTGACTTTATTCTGGAAGGCATCAGCCTTTTGGTGACTACTCATTTGTTTGCTGACCCTCTGGTTTTAAAGTATGGGATTCACAGTTCTCTAAATTCTTTACAAAGGGTCCTCCTTCTGGGACCCTGGCCAGCTTTGTGTTCATTCCTTCTTCATTCACATTCTTAATCAAATGGACCAAGTTAATCAAAAATAATTTAGAATTCTTGTGGAGAGCTTTTGACCTCCCAAACTTGTTTTTCTCAGAACCAAATTAGAAGACCACAGGTCTAAAATTAAACAAACTAAATAGGAGCCTATTATAGTTGGTACCTGGAGTCTTCCAAACGTATATAAGACTCTAAAATCACCTCTTTGCAAAATAAGGTTTCTAAATTAACCAAACAATTCAAACTAGACAAAAGGGGTTCTGAGGCTACTTTTTGCCTTCCCTCTCCTCTTTGTCTCCAGTGCAACTTCCCCTTTCCCTTTGGCACCACACCTACCTCCTCTGTACCCCTACTTCCTCATCTATCAAACTATGGACCATAATTAAAGAATTTATTAAACCCAGAGAAGATCTTCAAAAGTTTTTATAAAGGGATTACCTCCTGAGATTAGTGAATTAAAAAAAAAAACAGAACAAAAAACCTTGAAGTGTCTTCTAGGGCCTCTTTTTGCATCTGTTTATGAATGTCTATGCATGTACATTATAGATATGGTTATTTTACTACTTCTGGTGGTATCACCAAAGTTAAGTAATTTCAAGCCCTATTAAATTGGCTTGAAATTGAAGCATTAAGTTCTCAGAAATGTAACAGAAACTAACCCAAATATTTTTCAAGTTCACATGATTTGGGAGAATATTTGATATTAAATATAGTTTAAGGTTGTGGTTCAATTAAAATGTGTGTCTTTAGAGTTCTCAGCATTAAATATAAAACTTTTGTTGTAGTGAGGCTTATTAAAGTGCAGTAAGTTCATGTTATTTCTTTCACAAAATCTGTGAGCAAGAAAATAGCTTGGGCTGATGGCTAGCTGTCTAATATTAAGTTTCTGTGTGTAATCTAAACATAATTGTTAAAATAAATGTAAGTAGGATAAAAAGTTTTTTAGTTTCCCTAATACATTTTGGTAACCTTAAAGTTGTGCTAAGTTAAAATAAATGATGGATATTCATTGAATATCTACATCATTTCTAAATAAGGTAGAAAATGGACACCTTGATTACTGAACATAGGTTTATCCATTTCTGGCTTCTTTTACAGAGAGACAAAAGATATTTGGGTCTATTAATGAACATGTTTTGTACCACATTGAAAAACAGTACTAAAAATTATGAAATGTATTCATGAAATTGTCAACCTGAAAGAATGCTAATGTAAAAGACAGTTCATAATTGCTTAATTTTCACTAAAAATTAAGGTTTCTAAGGGTTAAGAATTCTAATTAAAATTTCTAAGTGTTAACAAATGTAATTAAAGCTAGTAGAAATAATAAGGGAAACAACTGTATACAAGGAAAGCAGGGTATGTTTTTTGGTTAGAAAAGGTATGAGGACAAAAAGTAGGAGGTAT
This sequence comes from Ursus maritimus, assembly GCF_017311325.1. Lineage (NCBI taxonomy): Eukaryota > Metazoa > Chordata > Mammalia > Carnivora > Ursidae > Ursus > Ursus maritimus. The sequence continues at coordinate 22,376,766 of NW_024425452.1, read as the reverse complement.
GGAGATACGTTTCTGTTGAGGGAAACAGAAAGGACAGTCTAAGATGGACATAGAAAGCTGTAGAGGGTCTGTGAAGAAGGAACCTTGGGAAAAATTCTCATGTATGACCAAGCTAGATAAAATTTGTAATCAGGGTTTAAAAAATAAGCTTTAATATTAATAGTAAATTAAACCTTAATTATTTGGTAAATGGACAAAATTTTTCTTGGACTATTGGTCTGCTTTTGATAACAGATGGTAAAAAGTTCTCTATCTTTTAATGTAATCTGGCTTAAAAAAAGGATTCTATGTTTTGTTAAAATAATTTTCTGTATTTGCTGTCTTTATCAGGTCTTTGATTATGTAAGCAGAACTATGAGACTTTCTGTATTTGCCTTTTAACAGGCAACCATTGTTAGTTACCATGGTTAAATCGATAACTATTATTTCATCAATCCTATTTGACCAATTGTTTTAAAACCTTTTGATATTTTTGACAAATCTCCTCAGATCCAATTCTAAATAGTCTTGAACTAACTTTGAGTTTTCCAAGAAGTCCCTACAACATAATTGATTTGTTCTTTCTCCTTACAAAAAGAGAGATATTAAGCCCTTTAGGATTATTTGATATGTTAAATTACATGAGAAGCATTTTCTAATAAGTGATGATAAACCATCTTAGGTTAGGTTATGCAGGTGAATGTTATTAATACAAATATTTTAGAAATTATATGAAATTCCTGGAAATCTGATGTCTTGGTATAATGTTATTGGCCATAATTCCAGTTCCAATCTTAAAATATACGGAAAACCAAATTTTCTTGTCAACTCCATTATAATGAACTTTAATAATGGCCATTTTAAATCTTCTGTCATTTACAGGGAGTTGTGGTTTTACTCTGATGCTTTTAAAGAAGTGTACCTACAGAAGTGACTGGTCTTCAAAGAGATTCGCGGAAAGAGCTCAGGAAAAGTGCAGGTTTCTGATAACTTTGAGATCATAAATTTGGGTAAAAATTTCCAGAACTAATGTAAAAACTAGATTCAAGCAGAATAAGAATAACATGGTATTGAATGAATGCAGGAAGATGATTACCATTTTGTGACTTCTACTTTTCAAACATTACTGGTCCTTTAATGTTTTACTTACTACATTAAAAGGACCCCTTTTTCTCCTTTCTTTAGAGCTATCTATGACATACACCAATTTGGTAAAATATAACTTTGTAAACAAAGATGAAGTATTTACTTTTTCTCCCTACCTGATCCCTCCAGAATTTCGCAACTCTTGGGTGCTTTTTCACATGGCAATATAGTTAGTTATTTCCCTAAGTTCAATGAGAATCTGTTCTCCTTGTAATAACAATTAGAAATACTGGCTACTTTATCAAGGCCCTGGATTATTTTGAGAGAGATGTGTATAGACTTAGATTTGACAGGACAGTTTTTAAGGAACTAAGGCTACTTTATGGAACCAATAAAGCTCCTCAGAAAAATCGACTTGGCACCTTGCTTACAAGGTTCCAGCAAAGCGGTCTTAAAAAGAGCTTATATGGTCAACCTCTATTCTTGCTACACTTGTATAAATATAGTCAGGCCAAGTTTAATGCACGCAAAGTAGTTTTACTGTGATTATCTTTGGTAAATCAGGGTAAGTATAGAGAGAAAAATTATGTTTGCACCTTTGTCTATATTAGAGTCTAATCCTGTTATTAAACTGTACTAGATCCGAAATTCTTCTGGTTTTCTCAAATATCTACCCATCACCCTCCAAACTAATGTTTCCATTTTTTCCCCATGCTTCTGATGTAGAACAAAGACTGCTCCTGAACCTCCTTGAAAGGGAACTATAGCAGGTCCTCCTCATTACCCAGATGCCAGCCAGACTTCAGGGGTTTGAATCCTGAACATACACCCCACAGCTACAGATGGCTGCACCTGACATCTGGTCTTCTACAAACCCTGGAGATTTTTCAATCAAGTGGAAGAGTAGTAGTGGACATCAAGGGGGACTGCTTCCACTCAAGACACCACATCAAGACTTCATACTTTAAACACAAAAGTCTGTCTTTTCCCCTTCTTTCCTTTACCTTGGCATTGGCCTGGAAAAATAAAGCCATCACCTATATCTCCCAGGCTGTTCCTAAGGGGAATAAACCCTGGAATTTAGAACATTTTTTCCCCAGGCTAAGAGAAAACCTGATTCCTGACATCTGATCTGTTTAGCTGGTTACTTTCAGGTTTGAGTTCCTCATGTAGGACCTTCTACAAACTAAAAGATTTTATTTACTTATTTGAGAGAGAGTGCATAAGCAGGAGGAGGGAGAGGGACAAGCTAACTCCATACTGAGCATGGAGCCTGATGTGGGGCTCATTCTCACAACCCTGAGATCATAACCTGATCTGAGCCAAAATCAAGAGTGGGACACTTAACCAACTGAGCCACCTGGGTACCCCCACAAACTATTCTGCTTCTCTTTTTGTGTTATATAATCGTTTAAAAATTTTGTGCCTGTTGCCTGTTGAACCTTTGCAGAAATAACCTATCATCAGTAGGGTGATGCTGGCTCAACATTTCAAGATGATCTCTAATGCTCACAGCCTTGATAAGATACAGTCTCTAAGAGGGAAATGCCTGAGAGTTCTCCTTTCTATCCTTTGTTACTCAAATGTGGCCTTAAATGGCTTCCAAAACCATGCTCTTTCCTTCCACAGTGGGACATGACAACCAGGAAAGGTCGTCATTCCTGGCATCAAGGTGTTGACAAAATCACTAAATGCAGAAAACCTGACTCTTGATCGACAGTGCTTTTAGGAATGTTTAGAATAGTACCTCCCAACTTCCTCTTTTCCTTTCTAGGCTTGCATGTCCTGAATTGCAATTTCCAAATAAACTCATTTGCTACTTGATAAACTTTTTTTCATTTGTTCAGTTTTTGAGGTTGACACTATATACTAGAGCTCTGCTTGGAGCTGAGAATGCAAATCCAGTAAGGAGTTTGGTCACAGAATAAAGGGATATCACTACAGTATTTTCTGTATACTTTCCTGAAAGTAAGAACTGATGTTACATTACTTTGACTAGTCAACATATTGCTCTATTTATTCCTAAAAACGCAGTATTTTCTTGGAGATTGGCAACATGAAAGGACGTTCCCCCATTTACTGGCCAATGTTTTATGGATATATGAGTTGAGAGAATACTGTTCTTGTGTACAGACTTTGGGGAGTGTATATGGCCTAAAGGGAAGATACCTTCAGGAGCCCAGGAGACAAATCTGCTGGTCAATGGCAAAATGCCTACACTGGCCCCTGTGTGGTAAAGCTGATGGGGTGGGACCTGGGGGACTAGCAAGTAGCTTGACAGAAACAAAATTTATCCAGCCCGATTTAAAGCGGAGGGAGGCAACTCTGGCTCTTCATCAAGGACCATCCACAAAGTACAAACATATCGTATTAAAATGTATCCGCATGTAAAGCTGGCAGTAATTTTTCTGAACACCATCTATGAGATATTTGCCGCATACCTACAGTTGCACTCAGAGTAAGGGGAGTGGGACTAAACAGTTGGGAAAGAAAATGTATCTCAAAGTGTCCCCCCGCGCCCGATTTTACACTTCTAGCAATCGTGAGATAACTATAGTAATTAAAGGGCTAACTAGCCAGGGTTGCTGTGTTGCAAAATCTTCCTATTAATAGTTTGATAAGACCATGGTTATATGTTGGGATACTAAGCAGCAGGAAATACTTAAGCATCTGCTTAAGGAATCTGTGACGAATTGCCATAGAGAATATATGAAAAAGGAACAGTTTTTCTAATGCTCCAAGTGACCCTATATGATTAGATTTCTTTTCAGAGCTTATGATTACATGGCTTTGGTTGGTTGCATTGAGGCTTACTTTTAGATCTAGGTTTTTACTATATTTTGTCACTGATGCCTCATGGATTAATTCCTGCCTCCTTTCCTTTGTACTAAGACAACTTATTGCTTTCAGGACAAAAAATATATACACAATGATCCTCTATTTTGGGTGACCTAAAGAACAGAAAAAAATTTGTCCCTTAAAAGGCAGTAAAAAGTAAAAAAAAAAAAAAAAAAAAATAAGAAAAAAAAAAAAAAAAAAAAAAAATTGCTGAATGTTTTTTCTTCGTACCCTAAAACTTAAGAGGCTAGAATGACGTTTTTATCCTATGCCAGGCCGCTACAACTGAGATGCATCAGTAGGAAATTTTGCCACATAATCATCGAGGTCAGGTTCTTTATAACTACTTTGTTTCTGGTGGTCTGAAATTTCACTAAGAAAGGCCAATTCTCTTTAGGGTAAAACCAGAGCTTGTTCACCAATGCAGTAAATAAAAAGAGAAAAACGGTTAAGTCTCACTTTTGATACCTGATGTATTTTGCCGAGCTACAACATTCATCTACATAATTACGATGATTGATTTAGGAGTTTCCATATTCTAGAAGGGTTCCATAATTTTAGGAATATCAACCAAGATTATCGAGTTCTATGTAAGCATCAAAACAGTACAAATATGCTAGAGAAATTTATAATGTATTATATCCAATTATGTCAGCAGGCTGTGAATCATATCCAATTACCAAGATGCATAAGTGCCTTTTATGTGACGCTTAAACATCATTAATTTTGTGCTTAGCATAAGCTGCTCAAATGGTATGATTTCAGTAATTTCTAGCATCGATATTACATCAGTATAAATTCAATGCAAATTGGAAAATGAACATCTTCATCTTGTTTATATCTGTGAAAAGGCATTTACTGAACACAGGAACACACTGAACCAACCCTTGCTATTGGAAAAAAGAATCTGGAATGTATCACAGAGAACCTAAATAATAGGAATCAGTACACAAGGCAATTCCAGAAAAAACCTAGCTAACCAGCCAAAGCATTCTCAGAGGCTCTTTTTTCAGGTAGTTACTGATGTAAAACCAATATAATTGTTATAAATATGAGAAATGAAGAAACCAACATTCTTACCTCACAACAAACTGAACCGATCAATTTCAATCCTCACCGTAAACTGCTCATTTGTCTTAGTAAAGTGGATTTTTTGTTTGGAATATCTGTTTAGCATACATCTAAATCAATTAGAAGTTAAAATAATTTTCTACAAGTAGTTTTACAGTATGAATTCTAATTAAAAATGTTTGACTTCTCATTTCATTTTTAAAAAGTAGAGCTCCTACATACTGCGGACTAATATGTCTAAGTAATTGTATGTCAATCTCGAATTTAAGCAATTAAAATTATTTTAAAAATCCATAGAAACTTACCTCAAAGTCAAGGTCTGAATATCGTGATTTTCTTCTCTGTTAGATTTTTTAAAAAGAAGAAAAACCAATATAAAGTTATGTTTAGTCATTCAAATAAAATGAAAATTATTATTTTCAATAAAATGTCCTGCATCTTTGTATTACAAGTATTTCCTTCACAGAGGAATATGTTGAAATTTTTACGATTTCAAACTCTTTCATCCATATTATTTCATTCTTACTTTGAACTTCCTTTAAAATTGAAGAATATAAAAATACAGAGTATTTCTCATCTTGACCTCTTAACTCATTCTTCAGTATGAATTTTTTAATATAAATTCACACAAAAATTTCAATCTTGAAGGAGCCTTTACGTCTATTATAGCAAAGCTATATTTTTTACTTTAGAGACACAAAGGATTAAAAGCTATATAGGAAAAAAAATCATTGAGTCATCTCAAGACTTCCCACCAGCCTATCTCCAGGCATCATTTCTACCAAAATCTCTCTGGCCCTCTGTCTGAATCCTAAAGTTCTGTATGTCTCAACCACAGGTTTTTTAGTATTTGATAATTCTCCATGACAGTCCTAATTGCTAGTTCTTAGAAACAGAAGTATTTATTCTAATTTAGTAAAAAAAAAAAAAAAGTCTACACCCCTACCCACACATCTATGTAGATGTCAATATCTTGGTGTTCCTCCATGGCTCCGACTCTGCTAAACAGCTCCTGATTCTAGTTATTGATCAATATGTATCAATAAAATAATTAGGTGATAAGCCTGATAAAATCAGCAAATATTACTTAAATGAAATTAACGTGACTATGAATATTAGTGTAGGAAAGGTACATTTAGCATGTGCTCAGAGGGATTTGATACAGGAGATCTGGTAAATGTAGAAAGGGTCCTCCAAATTTTTAGAGAACAAAGGCAAGTTTCCAATGTGAGGTGTTTTTTTTTAATTTATATTTTTTTTGTAGGAAGTGGGGGTGAAACAAAAAATAAATATTAAAAACAAGTAATATTTAGGCAGTTGAATATCATGTAAACCTTTAACAAACTTTTTTTTTTTTTCCCTTTCTCTTCTGCTATCCCAATACCTACCTTAAGTTCAAAAACCTATCAGGGAATCCTCCCCATGATAGTTGATTCTTGTAACTGCTAAATAGTAGAGACAGACAGGTACTAACGTAGTTCATTGAAAAACCTGTTGACATTTTTGCGGCTGGAGTTACAATGTCACTGTAGAAGCAGAGTCTCCCTATGTGACCACATCCCCAAAGCATGCTTCACCAGACAGGAGGGGATATATTAAAAGAAAGATTTTCGTTAAAAAAAAAAAAAAGTCTAAAAGTTCTGAAATTATTTGATTTTGGTGGAGCTGGATTACAGAATCCAGTCTTCAAGTATGATCAAGGAGAGCACTGAGGAGATTGCTTTATTAAGTGGAAATAGCACATTGATGTCATTTTGGTCCTTATCTTGGGCATCACATTGGCCTAGCCCTGGTGACATCCTGGAAGGAGAAAAGGGTGTAGGAAGGCATTTAACCCGGGCCTCCTTTGCCATCTCCCGCCACCACTGTTACCTAACTGTGCTGTATAAAAATCAGGCTCCAGTGTGGCACATCACACTTGGCTGCGATATGCTGCACTGAATGTCAGTGTTTCCATTCTGCTCTTGAATGCGTTGCCTTCTTGGCACTGTGATTCAGCAGGGCAGTTTTGTAAGTATATGCTAACCAAAATTCTTTCCTTAATACAGCAAAATGCAAGCATGGGAACAGTGTTAGGCAATTATCATAGAGCATTAATCATGAGCTTTGCGTTCCATTTGAAAATTGAATAGTGAGATCTTATGAAAAGGTTCAGCTAGCCAGCAAGTAAGAGGCCCTTCTGCTGCACACATTGAGGGGTCTCTGTTGCCAAAGGTCATAACAACCGTATGCTGTTCTCTTTCTGAATGCAAAGCTGTGTAGCCTAAGATCTGGAAATGCTGACAGACACGTGTCACTAAAGGCTCCATATTTTAGGAACAAGAACAAAAGACGGGAACCTAGAAGAACACCAGAAAGAGATTCCACTTCTGACAGCTGATGTCACCTATGCACCTATGTTGATATAAAATATGAAAAAGAAAATAGATATACTCCTATAAATAGATTTCTCTCCCTCCTATTTAATACTATGAAAATTAAATTCTAACATAAAGGCATAGCATAACTAGCAGCCTTGAAGGATCAGACTAAGAAATAAACGAATGAAGCACACAGATTTCAATCAAAAGAGCTTAAAGATGGTGGTGGCGGGGATAAGCAGTGAAGACTTAAAAACTGGAGAACGCAAAAAATGTGGCAGATTTTCAGAGCCCATAGGAAGTTAAAATTTGTGTTCTATTATCTGTATCCCCATAATACTGACCAAGTATACCAACCTTTCATAGTTTATAGAGTGCTTTCACATTTGAACACGCTAACTGCCCTGTGGGATGGTCAGGAAAGTAGCATTTTTTACATCTGTTCTATGAATTAGGAACACTGAGAACCAGAGTAGTTAAAATGACTTGTTCACTTAACCTGGGCAGTAAGCAAATGAGCTGGAATTCACACCCAGGTCTTTTGACCCCAAACCCTGTGTTTTATCCACTGTCCTTAGCGACTAGCTCAGGGGTAAAAGTGGTTATTTTGTAGCCAAGATGCCTGTGATATTTTGCTGATTGTTACTGGAACTCAGCAAGAATAACAATGGAGGACCCAGTCAATCCAAGGCTGACAGCAGTGGGACAGAGATGGTTTCTAGCCATAAAGTAAGTTCAAGCAGATTAACTTTTATATTTGTCAATTATATTTTAAAAGAGGAAAAAAAAAGCTTCAACATGATACTTCTTTGAGAGAAAATCTAATGGCAATATAAACGAATCTGTGTTGACTACAATAATTTAAACAGCCATTCTTGAACACGGGATGCTTTATGAGCAATGATACAATAACAAATAGTAGCTGACCTCCATGATGTGTCTCCCATTGCACAATCTAGTTTATTTAAAGAGGTATCTGGCCCTGGGAAACCGTGGTGTAATGCAAGAACCAGAGGGTTCAACTCTGTTATCCTTGGTATACGTGCAGTATGTTGGAAAGTCTTTCAAAGCACTCAAGTTTGTGGAAACTCTGACTGACTTACATGTTCATTCAAGTGTCCCTCTGAGTTTGCTGGGAAGTTATTGTAAGGTATGAAAGTAGTTCGAAAAAGTGGTTAGATGTTTAAAAAATGAGAATCTATTAATAAAAGTGATCAAGTCATAACAATTTTTCTGATTAAGTTGACAACTGAAGAATTGCTACATACAAATTTAAAATAAGCCAGGGTGGTGTTAAAATATTTTATGAAGATATAAATCCCTCTGTCTGTATATCCCCAACTTCTCAAATAACTTGATACAAAGAATCCTTTTGGTCACAGTAGGTGATTAAAAAAAATCTCTTCAGTTCTTCTGTGTGGTTTCCTTTTCCTAATTTTCCACTTAGAACTCATCCTAACTTGTATTCTATCCTCAACACTCCATTAAAATCTTCTTGTCAAGGTCTCTGAGGAGCTCCATCTGGTCAATTTCCAAGGTCAACTTTCTGTCTTTATCTTGCTGGATTTTCAGAAGCTTTTGAAATTTAATCATTTCCCCAATAAAACACATGATCTTAAATACCCCCTCCCCCCGTTTGCTATAGCTCATTCTCAAGTGTCCTTTGCTGACTCTTCCTTATCTCACTGTCTTCTAAGTGTTGAGTTCATGAATCCTCTTTTTTTCTCATCTTCTCTTCTGGACGATAGCATTCATTCCATGGGGGTAAATACCATCTCTCAAGTTCCAAACACTCTTTTCTTCATGTCTTCAAGTCAGAGACTCAGGAGTCACCTGTTTCCCCTGTCTCTCACACTGCATATCAAATCCACCAGCAAGTGGTACCTATTCCACCTCTGAAATCTCTCTTGATCCACCTAATTCTTCTGCATCTTCACTTTCACCTCCATAGTCAAGGGCATTCTCCTGCCCTGTCTGGATAACTGCAGTAGCTCCCTAATTGTCCTCCAGCTTTCTGCTCTATCCCCTAATACCACTGGATCCTAATCCTTTCCCCCAAACCATCAAAGGGATGGATGGATGGATGGAGAAATGATCATGACAATCTTTCACTTAACAGTCCCTGTTTGCTTCAATTGTTTTACAAGGCTCTCCAAAATATGTTTTTTTCTTCCTAGGCCAACGACATCTTAAGGAGCTCACCCACTGTTACACAGGACTTCTAATCTTGTGAAAATATTCCAAACTCTTTTCTATCTCTGTATTACAGTTTCTTTTGCCTGAAACATCCCCTCACCCTCCAGATGATTCTCATAAGCTATGTTCCTTCTTAACTTCACCCCATACAGCACTTCAGGAGGCTTAGACCCCCTTATCAAGTCTCCCCCTCACATTCCATGGTCCTTACCTAGCCTAGTACACTCTTTTAGATTACTCATTTGTTACCAGTTAATTATTTCTCTCTTCCATAGGGTTTATTCATCACAGGGATAGGATCCACATCTGTCTCGATCACTTTTATATCCCCAGCATCTACCAAAGGGCCTGGTACAATAATTCACAAAGTTACTGATGAATAATTGAAGGAGGTACACTATGGCAGCTAAGTAAGTCCAAAATAAAGTGACTTGTTTCTTGTTTTTTGTTTTGTTGCTGTTTTCCTCATTCTTCGGGAGAATATGGATAAGCAGGCAGAGTAAATACACAAAGAAAACCATTATGAATGGACTAATTGACAGCCAAAGGAATCAAGACAATTGAGGGGAATGCAGGCTTATCACTAATGGAAGCGGAAGAAATTCAGGATGACTTAAGAGTAAGAAAACGCACAAGAGTATGAGGCTACACAGAGGAATACTTAGCAAGTATATGCGTTGAGGCATCTCTCCATATCTAAATCCTCTAGAACAATGAATAGTTTCTCAGAGGGAATAATTCATTGTGTCACTTCAAATTAAACTGGACTAGACACTAGAAAATTCACTGCAAGGAATAAATTGCAGTGACTAATAAATGGCAATATGACTGCCATTAAAAGTTTTATTACAGAGTGAGCAATGAACATACTCAAGGAGAAAGCTTTGATACCAAATTCATTCAAAATATCTGAAAATAAAACCTAAGCATAATTTTGAAAAATGACTTTTATTTCAGCTAATTTTATTTGCATGCCTGCATAAAAGACAAAATTCCCTAATCTAGGAGCAAAAACAAAACACTAAAGAAGGGCAAGCCTTCCTTTCACCACAGCTATGTGAGAAAAAAATGCAAAAAAGAGAAAGTGGCTTCTGTACAAAGGTCAGTTCTGTAATGGTTTCTGTTAGTGACAGTCTCCCAGCTCCCAAGTGAGGCCATAATGTTTTGTCTAACGCCCTAAGTATTGATTTAAGGCAGCATTCAAGCTTCTTCACAGAAATTCAAGATATAATGATAATGAAATAACACAACCTTACATCTGAAGTGCTTCTTACAATTTTCAAAGGGTTTTCACATACATTATCTAATTTGATCCTCACAAGAGCTTTATGGGAGGCAACTGTGATGTGACATTATAGCTAACATGTTTTACCTTTAAAAACCATTATGGTGAGAGCTCTATAATTCGTGTCCAAAAAACCTGAGTATAAAAATGTAGCCTAGAATGGCATCCCTTTCTACCCATTTATAAATTGAGGGAGACTTACCTAACGATGTTTTCAGATATATAGTAAGTTTATACCGAAATGGTCAGAATAGCTAGAGGAGCAAAACTTTCTGCTCTTGATAAAATCATTTTTGTAATCGATCTAACTCTCATTAGTCATTAAGGGTTTCTTCACAAATAAGAAAAATTAAGACACAATTTGTCAGGAGACTAAGAGGAACCACTTATGTACTTACATCTGAGCAAATTGTTTCCTAAGAGTTCTACGGATAGTGGAGCTGAGAAGCCACATACAGGACTACGAGGTAACCCAGAGATTAGCAGAAGAAGTGACTATCCCCCAGGCTGGACAAAGGGAGATGGCATTGTGACCTAAGGCCAGGGGCTGAGGCACCTGGCTGAAGCCAGAAGCATTAAGAAACCACAGCTAAAGAGACACAAGATAGTGTCCAAAGCAGAATGAGCAGGGGAGAAATATCCCGGAGTCTCTCTTCTGCCCACCTCCAATCTCTCCCCGGCGCCTCCTAGTGGCCAATCTCTCCCAGCCAGAAGGACAGGAACCTGCACCAGCCCTGAGTAACATAGGGGAAAACGGTGCAGAGCAGACCAAGTGCCAAACAGGCGCAGGACATGCACACAAACTGGGAAGATTTTTGAGTGAGGAAATGTTTATTATTTAATTCTAACAGCTACAGGTTATGGAACAGCTACCACTGGTCCAAGGATTCAAAGCAAATATCGACCTCTCTTACAATGATAGATCTAGAATTTTTTAAAAAATAAATAGAACCACAATCCAAAATTTAAACTATGTTTCATAGTCCTCAAAACGACTTCAGAACTATGATACCTTAATATTTTCCGCACCTGCTCCATAGCACCTAACAGTTCCTTGCTTTATATATACACCAAATATCAACTCATTCGTTTTCATTAATTGAAGGTGAATGACTTAAATGCTGATTACAGTTTTTGTTTTTTAAATTTTTTTTTAAAGATTTATTTATTTATTTTAGCGGGGGCAGAAGGAGAGGGAGAAGGAATCTCAAGCAGACACCCTGCTGAGCGCAGAGACCAATGTGGGGTTCGATCTCATGACCCCGAGATCATGACCTGGGCCAAAATCAAGAGTCAGATGCTTAACTGACTGAACCACCCAGGCGCCCCTGACAGTTTTATTCTTCCTAACCTTAAAGCACTTAGACGACACTGAGAGCTAGAGCCATTGTGAGGATTTCTACCATATTAAAATTGCAATTGTCCCATAGTTGTGGAAACTAAATCTTTCAGAAACTAAAATTTTCAGAATTGCTCATCAAGCCCATTCTGAGAATGGATACAGTTTGGAAGATGGACGATAACACATTATAAGAAAAAAGAAGGTACTACTGGGCAGGGAGAAAATCTGGATAAGCTTTTATGCCAAAAAGCTTAATGCATTCATCAAGCTTTTTTACCCTCAATAACTGGGGGTTGGCTAAACAAATGCCCCTGGAGGCTAGAGCCTTTTCTGCTGGCACTTTCCTCAGGGCTGGGGAGCCTCCCTCCTCCTTTGTTGCCGCCTGCTTATTTCAAGAAATACTTATACGCGCTCACCCTTTCGTTTTCTTTCCCTTAAATCTTGTTTTTCCTTGCCTTCTCTTTTCCTTACGCATACCACATTCTGTGCTACAACTGGCAGCTTTTACCTTCTCGTTCTCCCCCCACCCCCACTTCCCGCCACGGCAATCCGTGAATACCCACTCCTCTGGAGGAAACCTCCTGAATTCACATGAGCACCGTTTCTCTTACATTCTTGAAAGGATCCTGATGCCCCTGGGTGTCCTCTGCGGCGGCAGCTTCCCGGGCTGGCTGTTCCCGTGGCCGCGATCTGCCTTCTCGTTCAGAGGGAGAGACAACTCAAACTGTTCTACGGCTTGGGCCTCCCGCCACGCACATATTCACCCACTCGCGTCTTTACGCTGTCTTCTAAAAGACTCCAGGCCCCTCCTGGGTACCGCTGATCCCCTCTTTATGTGGATACTCCAGTCTTTTGTTTTTTCTTGAATGTCAGAATACCATCTTCCTCACTGGTTGGCCCTGCAAATACGGTCTAGCAGAGCTGATAACTCAACTTGACAATGGTCCCTCTGCTCATAAGGAAAGCTGCACCACCAACTTTATCTTCATGGGCCACAGTCCTATCTCCAAAATCTGTTATCTGTGTATACCTACACTTTATCCTTGCCATGTCTTTTTTTTTTTTTTAAAGATTTTATTTATTCATTTGACAGAGAGAGAGCGAGCCAGCGAGAGAGGGAACACAAGCAGGGGGAGTGGGAGTGGAAGAAGCAGGCTCCCAGCAGAGGAGCCTGATGTGGGGCTCGATCCCAGGACTCTGGGATCACGCCCTGAGCCGAAGGCAGACACTCACTGACTGAGCCACCCAGGCGCCCCCATCCTTGCCATGTCTCTATTCACCGTAAGACCATGTGTCGTCAACGGTTAAAACAAACTTTAAAGTTGCCCTCCTGCTAACGTCCAGACACATTACTGTTTCTTTTAGACAGCATAAAATTGATCAGGACAGAAAGATTCTTTTCCTAGATGTGCTATGTACTTGCTCTGTAACCTTGAAAAAATGACTTTACTTCAAGGATTATAACAAGTTATCCATTGCACAGAGGTGTTGTGAAGATTAATTAATTCATGTTTTTAAGGTGATTTGAGGATCTGCTAATGAAAGATGCTATATAAATGCTAATTTTTATTATTCATTCCCACATCTATATATTCTCTTTCAGCTGTCTCCTAAAATGGTCACCATAAGCAATTACTATTAAACTCTTTTAAAGAATGAAATGAGGAACTGAATTTTCATTCTGAATCCTGAATTTTCTTCCTTTTCAAGATGTAAGCCTTGTGATCTCTAAGTCATTTAAATGCAGATCTTTGGGCTGAATCACAGTTATATATGATGCTCATACTTAATAATAAGGATATGGAGATTTGGAAAAATTACAAACTGAACAGAGCAACACTTGGAAATTTAGTCTATTGTTCAAGCACACACAACCTGTATAATATCAAACCCAGAGAGGTTTTTAGGCTTTTAGATGAAAGCATTTTTATAATAAGCAAGATATTTTAATGCAATTCCATTCTAACCCCTTTAGCATATTTTAAAGAGCCGTTCTATAGAGAGGACTCAAATGGTCATTATGATTTTCAAGTAGTACATCAGAATTATGATTACTTATGATGTTATATTATTATACGCACACTCACTGAAAATCCTTTTGAAACTTTTGTGATTTTGCATAAATATTATGTACTTTGTACTTATGTGGTCATACCGTAGGTGACCTGCTAGTCTCTGGGATACACAAGTTAGAAACAGAAAGAGTAGCTAGTCTGCTAGTTCAGAAGGACAGAACGCTTTTGTCCAGTGGTAGTGGGAGCTCCGGCCCCTCTAGAGTTAATGTGGCCTCACTGCCCCTCTGCTTTTGGTTCTGAGGGATGTTTCTTTTCAGAAACCCTACTCTGTTTAAGACTGATCTAGAATCTAGGGATTTATTCTAGGTCCCAACTACTTTTCCATTTTTCCCATCTAGAATTTCCTTGATCCAGTTGGGAAAAAATCTCAAAATCACACTACTCATCAAGTTACTCCAGCCTCACAGGATCTCTTTTCCTGTTGACCTAGCAGAAGGAATAGCTTTGTGGGGAGAAGGGAGGGACAACCGCCTCTGTGCACTTTTGAACACTAGAACACATGACGATCAGATTTCTGATGGAAAGGGTAAACAACCAGTTACAGTGTCTTTCTCTAAGTAGAGTCTTATGAAATGATCTATCATATTAAAACAATTGGCAACACATGCAAAAGAGTTCATGTATTGCATTGTATACTAAACGTACATATCCACATATATCAGCAGTAGGTTTATAGCAAAATTTCAAGGTACGAGATATAAAAGTCACATACAAAACAGTAAAATGATGTATGTCAATACAAAAAGATAAATTCCTTAGATCTTACTTAATTGCAATATAATATGAATGACATTAATAACTGTTGACTACTCTGTACTTCATTTTATGAGTAGAAAAGAAGCTGAGGGGAATTTGCTTTTATAGAAGAGCCATGTGGTTGGACTTGAGTTCTGACTCTTAATCTGATTAATGTACATCCCACCTGAGAGCTCACAATTCAAGATAAAAAATTTTAGTGGTCATCATTTTACAAGAGCTGAGAGCAAAACACTTACTCTGAAAGATATTGATCTAACATAAAAATAGAGTTTGTAATCAGTGTAATGTTAGACTCCACAGAAACATTCCAATTTTGGTATTTTTAATGGATGCCCTCACACAGAAAATCCAGATTTTGGGTTAAGTTTGTAATGCCATCCAGGAACTACTTTAACCACCAAAAGGATCTCTTGTACCTGAGAAACATCAGCGGGATCCTCTATTTTTTCCTTTATGAATGCTCTACTGGTTCCCATTACGAAAGAATTGGGATTGATATCCTTTTAAATATAGAGGGCTCCTTTTTCAAAACATGATCTTGAGAAAGAGCATTCTGATGCACTACTGGAAAAAAAATTATGTCTAGAATTTTAATCCCAACATGCCAAAATTTTTTTTATGATACATAACTGCAAAAGGTAATGTGAGTCTCTCCCTTAATCCAGTGTCACATGAATCAACTTCTCAAATATCAAATATTTCAAATATCAGGGAAAGGTTTATTCTATTGCTTACCTCTAATGAACTCATCGATATCGTTGACCCAGTTTCACTTCTTGATAGTCCTGCATTATCATCCAACTCAGAAGCCATGAAATTCTTCACAGCTGTGCGAGGCTCAAAGGGCAAATTCTGCATATGTTCCTGGGGTGCAAGGTGTTGATCTAAGTTCATATTGAACTGGTCCATTACAGGGGGATTCATGTTGAATTCAGGATTCACTTTGTAGTGCAATAACCTTTCATGTGGCAAGGTTTCCATACCAATATTCATTTTGCTTTCCTCTTTCATTGATGGCTGGGTATTTACAGAACTTCTGGGCATCACGATATAGTCACTTTCCATCATTCTTTCTTGAGGATGGACCATGTCCATATCAGCTCCTCTCAAATTGTCATCTGTACATAAGTATACAGTTCTTCGCAATTCACTGTTCTCTTTTTTCAAACACTGATTGCCCAGCTCATTCATACTCATGGGCATGTGCATACCCGTGGGTTGCTGAATAATGACTTTGGAAATGACGTTTCCAGGCAGTGTGGAATAGCTTAGCCCTTCAGGGTTTGTTCCCTTTTCTTCTTCGTCATCATTTAGAGAAATCCTAGAAAGCGTTCCTGTTATTGTTGCTGCTCGGCAAGGACCAATATCCTTATGAAGAACTGTAAATTAGGATAGAAAAATTCATAAAAGAAAGTTAATGTGATTTTGTTTTTTCACTACTGCATTTGGCCATCTATGAAACAATTTTCTTAATCAAATTAAAAAGATAATATTTAAAAAATTATGTATCTATTGTTTATAGATGGTCCAGATTACTCAATCATTCTTTATGGATTCTGATGTATTTTCATAGATCTCAGGTAGTTCCTAGCTAAAACACATCTGAAAGCTGACTAATGGACTTTCAAAAATCTCCATACCATACCCTTTTCTCAAACAATTCTGCATAGTTTTTCAGGGGAAAGGCAGATACCGAGAAGTTTCTCCATCAATCTTTTGCAAAGAGTTTTATGAAATCATGGATATATTCATATGAATTTGACTTTTTCTCAAAGGCTTTTCCCCTAAAGAATTCTACAAGTTCTATTCATTAAAATACTTCTTGAAAGAGGTAATCAATGAGAATTTCATCATACTGCATTAGAAATCCTTCCAAAATTATGCATGTTGAAAATTAATGAGCATTTATCTATGAAGTCCATATGGTCAAGGTAGATACAGGGTTCAAAAGTATTTATCATCTTCAGTTCCAGGGGGGGAAAAAAGAATTTCTTTACAAGATCAATCCATATGCTGAAATGCCCTTGGGGGGCTGTTAAAAACTGCCACTGACTTTAAGCAGGAAAAAACTGTAGGAGCTTTTGAAAACTTGGTTTAATTTTAAGCCTGAAAAATAATGACTTAGGGAAATTAAAATGCATGATAACTTGTAGTAATAGAGGGGAAAAAAACGAAAACATAAATGAAACCAAACAAAACAAACCGATAAAAGAATTCAGAATTTTTAATTAAAATGTATTTTAGCATTTTCCTTCTGTCTCTATATAAGAAGATAGTCATATATTATGGGTAATAGTAGCAGAACGACTTGAGGCATGCTTAAACAAATGTCAGTTTTGAGTAGGAAAGAATGAAATGCTGAAAAAATATTCTCGGTATTTTGGGTATTGAAAACACAGAGAAGAGCACTGTGTGTAAGTTGGCTCAACATGTGTGCTTAATGCTGCTCTACCCGTGAGGCAGGGCAGCCGCTGCTGAACATCTCATGAGGCAGAGTGACTACAAAATAGTTGGTTTATCGCTTCCTCATGAGAAGTTTCAGATATACTGAATTTTACCCATTTTTATCCAATTTTCAAATAGCATCGTAATGATTATTCATTAAGGCAGAGGTTAAAAAACAGAAGATTATGTCTTTCCCAACTACAAAGAAGAGAAGCCTTCAAAATTATTTCAAAATTTGCATCATTCAAAAAAAAATGCATCATTCATGTAATATCTTTTATCTTTAGAGATACTGTATTTAATTATTATATTAGGTCTCTTTATTTCAGACACTAAAAATCATGTCACATCTATATCTACATATTTTTTTCATTAATCCACAATTTGGTTGTAAGTTTTTATATTTATTATATAAAAAAGTAGAATAATTCAGTTTAAAAAAAGTTATTTCCCAGCCTCAGATCAGTAATGAATTGTGGTTGCCAGGAAAAATTTACATAAAACCATTAAGGGGCAAAGTATGTTAAATTAATAGACTTAATGACATTCTAAATAAAATGCTTTAAAAAATCTCCAAATTCAGGGAAGAATATTTTTAATCCCTAATTGCATGCAAAAGCTAATCCAAAATTTATAGCAGTACAATTTAAAGTCTAGTTATGGGAACCAGTCATATCATATTAAGGACATATATAATTTTATACTTTTATGAATATATTAGAAACTATAAAGGAAATTTTTGTACTGAATATTGATTTTATAATCTGTACTTGTGCAAGATACATTTAGTTTTATATCAATTAATATGATTTGGAGATACAGTTACCATATTTTTATGACATGACACAGCTATCTTTACTGAAAAATTGTATATCTTAAATATTTGGGGAAAGACAATTCTTCTTATGAAGTAGTGTCTCCTCCATATGAGAGATATTTCTGCCTTTTAGACTTGCTTAAAATGGATATTCAAATTTCGAATGGAAACAAACAAATGCATACCACCTACACATTCCAAACATAATGCTGAAGTGATGGGACTTACACGAGAAATTAATTAAGTTGTAAACAGCAAAACCCAAACATAATACAGCAAAACAAAAAGCCCCTAAATATTTTGCATAATCAGATATATATCTGAACAGAAACCTCTAGAAAAACTCGGAGGCAAGTTCCTGATGAGCTCAGTTAAAAAGGTCACAGACAAAAAATGAAAACATTACAAAAATATTTTCCAACAAAGTAACGGTTATGGCCTGTATTAGGAATACTAAATCCCAGAATGCAATGAAGTCTGGGGAAAAGGGGTAATTTAACAGAAGAGCAGGATGAATACTGACAGATGAGATCATGGCTTGGGGAGGATGGGCTAATAGAGTGGTTCTCCAACATCGGCATGCATCAGAGTACCTGGGTGTCTTGTGAGAACACTGATAACTGCACCCCGCCCCACAGTGGATCTGCGGTAGGGCCTGAAAGTTTGCACTTCGAACAAGTTCCCAGTGATGCTAACACTGCTGGTCTGGACAACTACTTTGTTCCTCTTCTGGTTCTCTACCAAGGAGAACTGTAAAGAGTATACCAAAAAAGCCTGAAAGGAAACTAAACTAAATGTAGGGAAATGGGAATTAAATGAATACCTAATTATTCAAAGAAACTCAGGCTTCTGGACCTCAGACAGATCACATCCATCCTGGACCACAGATGCAGAATGGGGCACCATGGCTGGTGATCTTTGAGAAATTAGGGAGAGTAGAGTGAGGGAAAATGTTTTATCAGTTTTCCAAAAACAGAAATGGTAGATTTGGGAAACCAAACACTAATGAGGCTGTTTCTTAGCGATATTTTGTTAGATATTAAACAAGAAAGAGTGATTCCTAATCCCCTGCCTCCAGGTCTACTGTGGGTTGCCCAGTTATGACCGTTATTCTACTGCTTTGCTATGACCATACTCTACATAGAGTATTTTCATTGCATTCAGAAATGAGAATATGAGCTTAGTCTCTCATATTCTTGTGATCACAACAACTCTGTAATCTCACAATCTGCAAAGATGTTTAATGGTTATGAGTTGAATCTGAAAAGTATACTTAAAGGGAGTCAGTGTGGGGTGGGTGGGAGGTGCCCTACTGAAGACAGCAGGTTTCTATACTCACTCTTTTCCCATTCAACTCCTTGATTGGCAGTTTGAATAAATATTTAGAAGGTATTCTCATCAAACTTTCAAGGGCCAAAAAATTTTAAATGGATAAAATGCTAACCTGAACCTAGCAAAAGAGCAAAGAGAGAGAAATGCAAGGCCAGATTT
Source organism: Ursus maritimus (assembly GCF_017311325.1). NCBI lineage: Eukaryota > Metazoa > Chordata > Mammalia > Carnivora > Ursidae > Ursus > Ursus maritimus. The sequence continues at coordinate 22,357,022 of NW_024425452.1, read as the reverse complement.
TTTTTTTCAAGGAAAAAACCTAGAACCTTTACCTAATCCTCTGACAGCTACTACAAAAAGTCTTAGGGATCTTAGATGACAAGTTGAGAGTAGTAATGTACCAGTTGTTATGAAATGAGATGCAAGTGTAGATAACATTAATATAAGTAAAGAGCCCACTGTAAGAAATGCTGAATAAGTGTGTGCTTTTTGGGCACCATAATTTAAAACCTATTGACAATTGGAGGCCACGCAGGCACTGTGCCTGCTGGGGAGGGTGCTATGAGGAATGAATGAGGAACCATGGTTTAGTCTCGAGAAAAAGGTCTGGGACTGGACTAAACAGGACTTGCTTCCAAACATGTGGATATTTAGATGAAGTAGACAGCCACTCTTAGTTTAGAAGGTAGCACTAAAGTCAATGAACACAAGGTAAAATAAGGTATGTTATACATCCCAATATAAAGAAACATTCGCAACAACTGGAATTATCCAAAAAAGGAAACATGTAGTTCCCTTTGAAACTCCTGAGTCATCTACTCCTGGTGAGAATTTAGCCCCAGGCTGAGGATACCCATCAGGGACACCGTCCATGGGACCCTAGCTCTCTCGTGCAGAGAGCGCTGTGCGGTTTCTTCTGGGCCCTGCTAAGCATGTGGCAGCGGCAGCAGCTAGGATACACACAAACACACACGATGTATTTCATCCTGGCAACAACCCACATTCCACAGATGATGAAAGCAAGGCACGAGGCCAAACTGACTGGCCTCACACCTGACAACCAGGAAGCAGTGGAATGGAAGACTAACATCTCCAAGTCCATGCTTTTCTGTTGTCATCGTGCTTCCTATTAACCATTCTGAGTTTCTCTGTCAATCCTCATTCTCCCTTCACCTCCCTCTCTCCCCTTCCACCACATTTTGCTGTTACAATGCTTCCCTTTGAAAGATTCTATTTATTCATCCACATGAATATGTGATGTGTAAACTGTGGCATTTTCTTTAAAATCAAAATCGTAAAAGTGATTTCACATCCCTAATGGTATTTTCAAAATCCAAATATTCTTACCTGATCGACAAGCAATGTCTACATCCTTTTCAAAGTCTGTCTGTAACAACAAATAATAAGGTATAGAATCATCATTCAATGCAGACCTCGAGGGGCTTTTACTAACTTGATTAACTAAAGTTTACAGATATCTGACTAGGCAGTACTAGATTATTGTTTTGTGCAGAAGAAGTTTCTCGAGGAATAATCAAATTGTTTTCAAGCGTATTTCCTAGAGACCAAGTGTTGAATTAAAGCAATGGAAAACGGCATACAATTTTAATAAAGCAATGCAATACCCACTGTCCTCTTCAGTCAGGAGACTGACACCATATATAAAAGGATAGAGTTTCAAGGCAATTCCTTAAACCACAATAAAAAGAATGTGCATTCTTATGAATATACTTAAATAAATGTCTTTGTTTTTTGTATTTTTAAAGTATTCACTTTGAATATATTGTTTATAATGTAGTATCTTATAATACAGCTTTGTTAAACCCCTAACAGTCAAACTAGGCTCTTCTAATGGTCCATTTTCATTCAAATTGACAAAAGCCTTTTAGATTTAGCAATTAAAATTGAAGATTAAACATTACTAATCTAGACTACAATCTGTTAGAGTTCACTTTCATCCCTATATTCTCCCCCCCAAACTTTTAAACAGATCAGTTAATTTTTTTAAATGGCAAAATTAAATTAGCCCATCTCAATCAAGTTCTTCCAGTCATATACTGGAAGATATTATTTAAAATTTTTAAAATTTATTTTCATATTTTAAATTAGAAATTTCAGTATTTATCTATTTGTTTTAATACAGAATTGGTAATTCCTTCTCAAGTCTTCATATATTGTTTCGACTATTTTATGTTGTCTAATTCAAAAACGTTCATAATAAATCGAATATATGGTAAAAACAAATCTCTATTTAAGCCCTGCTTTTAATGAATCATAGTTTAAATCTTATCCCATTTCTAAAAGACACCAAAGTGCTTATGCCTAAAGGACCCCTTAAAATCAACAGAGCTCATGTACAATGACGAGCTTTTATTAGAATTGTGGCCACGCCCTTCTGCCTTAGGACAGTGGTTCTAATCTTAGGCTGCATATTGGAACCACCAATACCTGGTGTCCCACCCCAGACATCTGATTTCACTGGTCTGGAGTGTAGTTTCTAATGCACACACAAGGCTGAGAACCACTGCTTTATGACCAGAAGCGCCAAGTCCACAGTGTTCTGGTCCGTAAACAAACATGTTCCCGTGGACAAACTGTTATCCCTCATTCTGCGCAGGGATGAAAACACTCTCTGGTGTTGTGCGGAAACCCCACACTCAACACCCCAGGGCCCGTAACAGACCCGGGACTCCTCAGCAATCCGGACAGAACGGTTATCTGGTAGATCTAAATCTGTTAATGAACTAAAGCCAAAGTCACTCAAAACGGGACTTGGATACTATTTTAGTAGTAAGAATATTTTGTTTATTCCCGTCACAAATCCTGACTTAATCAACCGTCAGAAGGAAAATAAAAGCTCACCATTATTTGAGCATGCCCATTAGGAAAAGAACTCGAAGAATCAGCATTGATCGGATCCTGACAGTTTCTCAATCGGCATCTAAATGCATCCTGAACCTGGAGGGGGGAGAAGCCCATTAATTTTCTTCTCACTTGGTAATGACCAGATACTGTCTATTATTGGCAATCAACTGAGAAATGATATCTATCATTGTTTTATATCTAATACACATTTTGCTTATTTCTTAATACATATACCAGTATCCCTGGACTTTATGCCAACGACGACATGTATCACTTGCCATAATCTATAGGGGGAAGTGCTGGGAACTCCTCAGTTTTCATCAGGGCTGTGTCTGGCTAAAAAACCAGTAATTCTTGCCAGAGGGCAGATTTATTTTCACTGTTATAAACAATGTGTGTGTCTTTCAAGGGGGATTTCCTATTTGGTATGGCATAATCTTCATAATAGCTTTAAACATCGAGGAAATGAGATTACTCAACGATCTTTAACTGGAATTGATTTGGGATTTTCCCTTTATGTCTCATGGAAGGGATCATATTGGGGCAACTATTTCTTGTCTCTCTTCAAGTACTATGTGCCCTGGTGTAAAAACAAAACACAATGAAACAAAAAGGTAACAAAAGCACCCTTTTGCTGGTTGTCTTAAAAAAAAAAATCACTTTGCAAAGCCAAATGTTCTTAATACGCATTCACAATTGGATTCTGAGTAAAGAAACATATATCACAAGGAAATGTGAAGAACATTAAATCCTTTATTAAACAAGTGAATGAAGATGGATCAATGAATAACAAACACATAAATCAATTGATAGTTATTCTGATCATATGATGCCTTTGCATTAACATGTCCTTCCCACTTCCCGTGGCTCATTAGGCTCCTAACAAGCTACTAATAGACAGTATCACAGTAGCTTCTTATCCCAGTCAATGGCAAGGTCATTTTCGTATTCTGTTGTTTTGACTTCACAGGATTGATATCCTTCTAGTTTATTATAATCTATTTTATTGGATCAAAAAACAAAGCAGAGATGATGTTGCACATCCCCTATTTTACCGAAGCGCCGTCACACAGACGACCAAAGTAAACACGTAACCAATGATCTTTACTTCTGAAAAGCACTGACATGAACTACCCTGTCACTGTTTTGCCGTGAGATGTGGACAGTATACGTACTGGCCAGAAGAAAACTGAGCCCGTTGCTTTCAGCTCCCGTCACCTGTGTCGTAAGTCATCATTGCAAATTTGGGAAGTGACATAGGGTTTAGTCACCACCACAGAGTCCTGGCCAACCAGTACAATAAGGAGACCTTTGTCTACGTCTTTTTTTCTCCACCTCGGGTCCTAATGCTGGTGATGCGGCACTATAGGAGTGGGGGATGGACTCCGTGCTCTCTGACCTCTTTTCTATCCTCCGATTCTAATATTTCTAAGTCTGAGGTTTATTGGGGAAAAAAAGAACGAGGAGTTGCCTGATATCAATGAGCAAGAGAATTTCTTCTTTCCTCCTGCAAGCACATCAATACAAGTATAGGCTCAGGGAAATCTAGTCTCGTCATCTTTTCCTGAAGAACCGGATAAATATTTAGAACGAAATCATCTAGCTTCTCCCTTGAAGGAGACACGACATGGGAAACGTTAGATTCTTTAGATGCAAATGCTTTCAGGACCCTCCTTTTTAGGTGAAGAAGTAATAGCTGCAAGTCATAGAGTGACACATTAATAATGAAAAACCGGTCATGAGTCTAGTGTTTGCCAGACGATCACTGTTTACTACACAGAAATTTGCATTGGGGAAAAACACTAAGAAAGTGTATCGGTTTTCAGAAAAAAAGACAAAAAATCCAAAGAACTAACCTCAGAAAAATAGGTACGTGCTAAATTTGGGCCCCAAGGCAACTGTTAAAGGAGCACCATTTATAAAGGTAGATAAGTCATATGTTAGAAATACTCCCTTCCAGGAGCTTGTCACGTGAAACATTTTTTTCAAATCTATTTCTAAATGCTAGCATATATAACATAGGAAAGTGGCACTTGCTAATACCAAACATTAGTTTGACTGGTCCACACTAACCACTCTTTTCAGACCTTCAGAGTCTAGCTGTCAGAGATATTTTTGTCTGACAATGAAATACGGAAAAGCAACTTCTGTTAAGTTTCTCTTCAAAATCCACTATCTGATCGCTTAAAGGAGATATAAAAGAAATCTCTTTTTCATAACATACACATAGAAAATCAATACTTTAAATTCCCAAATTCCCAAATATGACAATGGATTAAGGGCATTTCTACCCTGGAGAATGATGTCAGCTTTGTGAATCAGTCAATGCTATTCAGAAGAAACATAAAACAGAAAAGCATAAATAATTCTCCAATAAATTCAAAGTCATTTTAATGGTCATATAAATGCCATAATTTAAGTACTAGATTCTCCGACTCTTTTAGTGCTTCCATTACTTTTTTTTTTTTTTAAAGATTTTATTTATTTATTTGACAGAGATAGAGACAGCCAGCGAGAGAGGGAACACAAGCAGGGGGAGTGGGAGAGGAAGAAGCAGGCTCATAGCGGAGGAGCCTGATGTGGGGCTCGATCCCAGAACTCCGGGATCACGCCCTGAGCCGAAGGCAGACGCTTAACCGCTGTGCCACCCAGGCGCCCCAATTCCATTACTTCTAATTCAGAAAGCTTTGCAGGAGAAATTCTACTTGATTCCAAACGCTTTGTTTGATTTTTACAAAACCTTAAAAATGCATTCAGGCAATCTACATGGATTAGCCTTAAACATTTGTCCAACACTGTCAGGGAGGAATGATTAGGCTAGATTTCATAACGCATCCTCCTCATCACAGAAAAAAGGGTTTCAGGAGAGACAGTACCTGGAAAATAGATCTGCAGCTATGTGGAAACATTTTGATAATTAACTGAATTTTCTATCAAGTAAACAAAAAGACTTTTATCTTTGGTGAATCAATGTGAATTGGACTAATGGAGAACAACTGGAATTTTTTAAAAAGCAAGTCTACAAGGACCTTAACTCTAGACAAGAAGAAAGCATAAAAAACAAAGACAGAATCTGTATTTGGCTATTCTGTCCTGATATTAAAATCCTGTGCCAACTGTCATATTTATAGTGTGGGACAATAATAGTTTTTGTTTCTTGCCTTGTGGTTAAGATCAAAGAAAAACAATTGTTAGAAGATTCACATATTAATCATTTAAACTCCTCCACCTGACTTACTATTTGTGGGGAACAACAATTTAATTAAAAAATTTTTTTAGAACTCCGAACTCTTACAATATTATCATTTTTTAAAACTTATACAAGACTAGTAAGTACAATTTTTAAATAAACTTGTCTTGAATAATTAAATGTTTGACATATTATGGCGCAATTAAAATCTAGCCTCCAAAATGTCCTCTTTTTACAATACTCTGCCAATAGGTATTTAACCTTAATTGACAGCCAGACAGAGGGTTAAAAAGTTTTGGGGTAGGAGCAAAGAACAGGTATGTAAACAGCCTTGGAATATTTAGGGTACTTTAAGGAAATCTGATGTCATGTTGTGAAATGAAAAAAGAATGTCAAGAGACATCTTCAAAAATAAGGTGAGTAAAAAGAATAAGCCATCAAGGCTGCCTTCTGAAAGTATCCATCAGGGGCACCACCAAAGTTATCCTGTCTAGTTCCCGCTGGCAGCTGTTCTGAAAACCCCTGCAAAGCCATACAGCCTTTTACTGTGGATGGTTTCCTGGGTGAGGCAAGAATTCAAAGAAGGTTGCAGGGGTGTGTCTTGCTGCAGTCTCCCCCCACAGGAGAGCGATCTGGTTCCTCTCAGGAGCAGCAAGCCCAGAGCTGCTCTGCTGGTCCTCACTCTGAAGGCAGCTGGCAGAGTGTCACTGTCAAAGCTGGTGCAGATTTAGAGATTGCTGGGGAAGAGCACCAAGCACTGTTTGGCCGCGTTGCAACTGAGAGAAACCTCGTGGGCAAGAGCTGCACTGTTTGTAATGGGCTCTGCATTTAGCAACCAAGCAGCTCAGACCCCAAATCTTTACATTTTAAGAAGACGGTTTCACCTCCAGTTATTCTTGATTTTCCATTCCAGAGGATCATTTTAAGACAAGCAAAGAAATTAAATTACATTCTTATAATTATTTGAGATTTTTAGCTTTGTGGGGGGGGGAATTTCTTAGGCATTATATTTTTTTCCTGGATCTAATGTCTACTATTGTTTCTATCGATTTGTATTAAACAAATGATTCAGCTCTTTTTAATCATATTAAATTCCATATAATGTAATCATTAAATGAACCAGTAAGATTATTCTCAATTTCACGTGTATTATGCCAACTGACATAAATAACATGAATGACTTCACATTACAAAAGTATTACATGACTTCTCTGATAGCAAAAAGAAATAAAAATGGTTTGTCCTTTGCTTTACCTGGAAGGAAAAATACGGACTTTACTCCTAAATTTCAGTTCTAATGACTTTCTACTGGAATCTTTTAACACCTAACAGATCTATCACTCTCAAAATTGTTGTAGCTTTTTACCTGTTTGTATCAGTTTTGGGGTAACAGGTAGCTTCCCTAGAGGACACTTCATATATATGATCTGAAAAAAATGTAACACCATTTTTAGCCTGCAAATGAGAAAAGGAGGAAGGGAAGTTCTATGTCAGACACCCCCACTTATGCCTTCACAGAAGATACTTCATTTCAGCCTCATGCCATCCACTTCAAGGCAGGAAATAAAAACTTAATTCATGACCTCTATTCCTAGATTAATTTTAAACCTCTAGTCTAGACATATTCAACTTTCTGCCACCAGTTTAACAATGTTGCAAGGTGGGATCCCAGGGAACCAGAAGGAGCGGGAAGTGGGATTTGCCTATCCTTTTGGCCAGATACTCAGACGAATTTGAGGTAAAGCAAGCCATGGTTGGATACTACCTGGCAGACATGCCTGAGTTTGCCAATCTCTGCCATGAACTCTGTGTCTCAGTTTGTTCACTGATGTCACTTGACTTATCTGATTTCATGTTCTTGTTCAGCTCCCAGATCTCTGCCTGGGCTTGAAGAACCACAGGTACAGATTAAGACTGATGAAAACGTTCATAATATAATTGTAATTATGCTCAGGTCAGGAAAGCCGAATCTGGAGGGAGAGGTAGGATTTATAAGAAATGGAATAAGGGAGGGAGGCTGGTGATTTCTGGGACTATGCATATAGGAACAGAAGCATACGATCCTTGCTTATGTCACATCCATGTTCCTATTTAAAGGCAGTCTTTGTGCTTTCCATTCTCTGTTCTGATAAAATCCAGCTTTATTGCAGTACTTTGAGCCATTCTCCGATTCCCAGGAAACAAGCGCAACAAACCAAATGATCTTTAAATGTCTTTCTTCTTGAACTTTCAATTCAGCCTGACAAAGATAAGGCTCTTAGCAACCCACTCCCTTCTCCCGTGAATCTTTGTCCTTCTGCGCAAAATGAGAATCTTAGAATCAGTAGTACCCTGACCCTCCCACCCTGGACTACTCACTAACTCTATGAAATCTACTGAACTTCTTCATGATATGACACGCAGTGGCCTCTAACCATGACCACTGAAACCCCAATGAAAATGCTCTAAAAATATCACTTAATCAATGCTATGCACTCAAATGTTGTCACTATTGTCTTTCTCTTGGGGTTACGGCTATAACCATTTTTTTTTAAATCACTCTAGTGTCTAGGATCACATCACTTGCTTTATGCCTCCATGTACCCCAAATGGTCCCAGAGAAGACTACTCTATATTCACCATAGGTCCATTCCATGGAAACCACATGCCTAGTAATCTCTCTCCATCTTCCCTTATTCAAAACTTTCACTTCCTTAATCCTCTGACCCCGTCTTTCCGCTCAGGACCCATTGCATTCTGAAGTTTCCTATCACCCACTCCCTCATCTCCAAAGACTAACTGAAACTCCTGCCCTCCCTCATTAAGGGAGTGCACAGATACGCGCTTCCGTAAGCGCTTCGGTAATAATGCGTCATACCTAATTTCCCTCTAAATAATCAGGCTTGGAGATTCATGCAACTCTCCAGCTGAACTATATTATATGCAGTATGACCTCTTTTCAAATTGCTCTCTAGTTATTTGACTGCTATTGGCTTCATTTATTTTTTTTAATGATTTGGGGGAGAATATTGGTTTTAGATGAGACTGGTAAAGATGCTTGTCTGTTTTATATATTCACAATCACGTGCTTGTAAATCATTTTGTTTATCAGTATTCTTTATGGAAATAAGACCAAATTGGAAATTGGAAGGAAAAAAAAGGCAGAGGGGAATGAGAGGAAGAAAGGAGGGAAAAGAAAGGAAGGAGAGGAGGGAGGGGGGAAGGAGGGAGAAAAGGGAGGAAAGAAGTAAGGAAGGAAGGAAGGAAGGAAGGGAAAGCTGTTCGTGTTTATTTCAAGCACTTTGTTACAAAATTGCTTCCCAGGTTTGGAAGAAGATTCTGGGACCTCATCTGGTGCAGCCCAGACCTCCTGCCTGTGCTGGGGAAAGAGAAAAGAGGAGCTTGGCCCTTCTACCGCCACTACAGAGCAACCGCAGGACCCTCAGGTACTGACACAACAAAGTCGTCCATTTAAGCACTTGCCTCCTTCCTTCCATTTGGTGAAAGGATTTTATTGTAGCTTATTTTGTATCGCAATCTTGTTATTTTCCCCCTCTGACATTAGGCTGTAAGATTGTCTTAGAGCCAGGCACAGCCAGACACAGGAGAGATGAGAAGAATGTGCAGGCACCAAGAAAGTGGTTTCCTAGCAACAGTAACTATTTCAAAGGTTTCATAACTTGTGTAGTTTGAATTTCCATAGCAATGTGGAGAATAGTAAATAGTGGATGTCGTTATGTGCTTAATGCAAATGAATTCTAATCAAGGAATGACGAACAAATGAAGGAAGCATCTATATTTATTCTATTAGATTCTGTCTTATTAGGTATTATACACATTAGCTTCCAAGATCTATGTTTTGTTGCTGAAAGTAATGTGTGATAAATCATTTGGTTTAATTTTTTTTCTTCTTACTCTTTTTTTGTTTTGTTTTGTTTTCTCTTTTGTCAGAGGCATCTACTAAAGCAATTTAATAGAGTTGCTCCAGAAGACAAAACTGTATTTTCAAGAATACAAACTTTATGAAATTTAAATACTGAGATGTCAATCTGGAGGTCACAACAAATTGTTATGCAAATAGTCAATTTGCTTTTTTTTTTTTTTTTAAAGTGGAATATAATTGAGTTGGCAGAACCAAAGTGATCATTTCTCCCTTCCTTTCTGACTTGAAATGATTTGGTTTTAAAATTGGATCCACTAAAAGCAAAGGCACATTTAGAATAAATCAAGCCCCATACACATCACATTTAAAGTGCCAGTTATACTATTTCGTTTCTTTTCTCCTTCTTTAACTGCAAGGCTATATTCCTCCCTTGTGTACACCCACCTCCTTCACAGGAAGATTGCAAAAATAAATATAGGAAAAGAATTCATATTGGAAGAATCATTAAAGACTACAAATGACCCAATTATGTTACTGCATGTCAAAAATACACAGAAATAAAAATATGTATCTGTATCCAGTCTCTCTCTAAACTGAAGGAAATATTTTTTACATTGCTTATACATTTTTAATAAAGAAAAATCCATACAAATCATCTTGGGTTATTGTGAAAAATACTTTAAGTGAAAAAAGCAGTAGAGGTAAAATTGTATTCCCAAGATCTCCTACGGGATTATCAGGCAGTTTGCTAGGAGTCATTACCCAGTATTTTATAGGTAGCTATCTAGACCATTCGCTTTGGTGTATTTTTATGGAGCGTCTGTTCACAGGAGACACTGAGGATATGGGAAGATGCTCCTATTCTCTTGGACTGTGGTTAATGTTAGTACAGTGTGATCACAGGTAATATGAGACAGACCTATTGCTGGGTGTGTTAGGCGATATGCAGTTAGAAAGTCAAAAAGAGTTTCTCTGAAGCCGGTGAGGCCGCCTTATGATGTGGTCCTTGGGATCTGCAAAACCCTTTTAAACAAGGTTCTTTTGGCTTTTCAGTAAAAACTTCCTTTGAGAAATTCTGAAAGAGCCTTGCCCTATACCTGACATCTACTCTGTGTACTTACAGCAGTGTTACAGGGTATTTTTAAGGTCAATTCAAAAATAATGGATATGTGATTTTTTGTTTCAGTTTTGGAATGAGAGTGAGGACACTTTGCTATTAATTTATCAGCTCTAAAACTATTCAATGTGAACTAATCATTGAAAATGAACAATATTCATATTTTTACTCCCTATTAAAACAGAAAACATATATTTACAGATATCTATTTTAGCAGAAGCATTTATTATATGATTTGATTCAATTACCCTTAAATCATGTTTCTGACAGTTATTAGTCCAATTAGCAAGTATGAAAAAGTTCTGATGGAAAGAAATTTTTGTGCCAAATATTTTTCTTCATGTAAGCAGCAAAAATTCGATAATAAGCCATCAAAATATCTGTCACTTTAAAACCTGAATATTTTTAATATAGCCTAGGGCTATCTTCAAAGCTTATTTCTAAAGAAAAAGAAAGGCTTATTTAGATAAGATACTTTTCTCCTCTTTAACACCTACAGTGTTAATACCTTCTGAAAATTGCATAAATATATTATGTATCTTGCTTAAAACCCGCAACTGTTCATCCTTAATTGTCAATCAAAAATGCATCATGTGTCTATTCGCTTAGAACAATTTTGTTACATAAACACATTATAGATAATATTAATGCAGAAGACCCACAAGATAGCTATATTTGGAGAAAAACATAGCCCTAAACTATTCAATTTAACTTTTACTTAATTTTGGCCTACAAAGAACTGAATACTTGCAAGATTTTTAATGCTAATATTCTAGGTAGAAATCCGTGATGAGGGAAGTAGAAGGCTTGACAACTGTAAGCTAAATCGGATTTTTAGATGATGAAATATTGCCTCCTTTGCAATGTGAAGTTACTCTTCTTTTCATCATATAATGTTCTTAGAATACACGTGTGGGTTTACTGCTGACACCTGTACCTTACTGAAGCAGCTCAGAAATACTGTTCTCCCCATCTGGTAAATCAGGTAAAAACCTGTGGTTGGCTTCACATATCACTGTAAACACTGTGTGGTGTGCAGTCATATGCACATTAGTCTTTTTGCAATGTGCACATCATAATAAAGTTCTCAAACAAGCTGGATAATGCGAAATGACAGTGTAGACCATTTCCTCAAAATGACTAGCATGGCACTGTGTCATTGTGTCTTAGTCACCACCGTCCCCAGAGTAAACACAAAAATGACTCATAAACCTTGTAAACACTGTGTCAGTGCTTGCAAGCACTCAGCATAATTTTGGCACTAGCTGGAAAACAGTATTTTCTTGCTAAACAACTCACATCCAACATCTGTCCTGCTCAGTGGATCGGGCGCAGGTCAGTGTCTCAGCTCCTGAAGGAGGACTTGTTTTCCTCACAGCTGACAGGAAACCTCAACCATGACCTGGAGAAATGCTGTGATTATAGATCTATAGCTCCTGGGAACAGTTACTGACTTTTGTGTTCCATTGTGTCCATTGTATAAACATCCATCACAAAATCATTCACCTTTAGCAACCTGAATTTAGTATAGAGACACCAGAACTGATCAGTAATCTTCAACATTTTCTATCTAAAATGAAATTAGTTAAGTATGAAGGAATGGGATATGCTGGGTGCAGAACTTGGGAACGGGTTTAAGAGATATCATTGCGTTATGAGTATGAACTATGCCTATTAAAAATATGCCACCCCACCCTCTTATCCATTAGTGTCTCTAACAGACTTCTCTCCACTTAATGACGTCTCCTGACTCTACTCTCCCTGGTTCCTGGGACCCCGGAAGCATCTTCTCTTGCACAGTCCCATCTGTTTTAACTGTCACTTTCGGGGTCCAAGAAGCCCTCCTGAACTATCCCTTCAAGTTTCCCCTTTAGCTTTGACTTTCCAATGGTTGTCTTTAGAGGAGATGATTTTTATTTTATTTATTTTTTTAAAGATTTTATTTATTTATTTATTCGACAGAGATAGAGACAGCCAGTGAGAGAGGGAACATAAGCAGGGGGAGTGGAAGAGGAAGAAGCAGGCTCATAGCGGAGGAGCCTGATGTGGGGCTCGATCCCATAACACCGGGATCACGCCCTGAGCCGAAGGCAGACACTTTATGACTGTGCCACCCAGGCGCCCCTAGAGGAGATGATTTTAATCTGAAGATATTAAAATAAAAGATCTTATTTGTTAACAAGGAAAATATTCATCTAACCATCACCCTTCTCTGCCAGAGGAATTCCCTTTCTTACCTCTCTCCGAAGAATGCAGTGGACCATGACGATCACAAAACCTTGTAGTGAATCAAACACGGCAAAAAGTATTTGAAACAATATGGAGCGTTTGTCTGTCATGGCCAGAACTGCAGACATCCACGTCAGAGCCAGAAGGGGCAACACCACGCAGGAACTCCAAAGAGATGCCCTGTTGAGAGACAGAGAGAGCAACATTACGTAGCTGCGTGTCATGCCCCAGGCGATAACCAAACCCCCGTTCAACAAAGCATTCTTGGATGTGGCACCAAGACCGTTAACTTGGAGACCATAAAGCAGATAACATTGCATAGTTTTATTTATGTTTTTATAGCCAATCCCACAATAGTTATAAAGGCAGTTGCCAATTATAAATATTTAAGTATGCTCTTAGCTCCAATAATAGCAAACATTTTTTTTTTCCACAATAGCATTTTCTCACATGCACTGTAAAAGATTTGTAACAAGAAGATGTAAATGATTGGGACTAACATGGCGTTACTGGCGGTGGTGGCTGACAAAGCTGTTGTTGAAACTACTCCACACTTGGCACATTTGAGCGTCAAACCGCTATGAGGCTCACTCATCTGACTGCAAACAAACAGAACACCCACAAAAAGAACAAAATATTGAATTGTCACCAAAAAAAAAAGTTGCTGCTGCAAGTTAGCTTTTAAATACGATTTCATACAGAAAAGTTTATTTATCAAAGATGAATGCTCAAGGTTGTTTTAAAGATGCAATTACACTACACATTATTTTTGTAACATTTACCTTTTAATAAGATGGGCCTTTGTTACATGCAAAGCATATTTCCATCAATTACATCATAAATGGCCCTGTGTCTACAGTTCAAAATTGTCTGATACATTGAGTTAAACATAAGCATGTGCTTGTGTAGACATACAGTGAAAACCCTTTATTCAGACCCCTGATTATCAAACACATCAGGACTCCTAGCTTTGAAGATTTTCATTGTCATTTGCAGAAGGCACATGATACCAGTTAAAACCTTCTGAAATGTAAACATGTATATCAGAAGTCCAGTACAAGAAGATATATATTTTAGGCCTTTAATCGTTTGTGGGAGATGCAGCCTTTATCTCAACAGATTCGTATTTCGAAATTTCTCACAGCATCAATGTATTATCCACAATTTAGGATGATCTGAATATAGGGGCTGATGAAATTTGATGAAATATTAGTTTATAATAAAAGGGATGATAATTTAATGCTTTAATAAAACACACTGAACATTAAGCTCAAAATATTCTTTCTAAACATTTTTTCATAGACTCCAATCCAACAGCATTTAAATGGTCTATTCTAGTCTGGAGGATTTTGCAGGTAAACTCAGATTCAAATAATTCAGATTTAACCTACTTATCATACAAGCAAAGTCATGCTACACAGAAAAACTTTGTACACACTTTACATTTAGAAAAGAGTCCCCTGAAAATGACTGGTTTATTAGAACATAACTCTCTCATGAAAAACCAAAAAGAAATTACTTGAATCAAAGTTCAAAACATCTTGAAATAATTTTCTGTGGTATACTTCTCTTGTCCATTCTCTTGTGGCGCTAATGTCTAAAATGTATGTTTTCCCAGTAGGTTTTTTCAAAATAATATTTAGTAGACAGGTATGTAATAAAAGTGGCGGGACAGAGAAAAATCATATCATCATAATTCAGAATGTCTGGTTTCTTCTAAAGAAGTGCACTCATTTGTGAACAGTGCTTGGATGAGATAATAAACCTGAAAGCTATTAAGTAGATTGATTGATCAGTAGACCCCAGGAGAAAAATCAAAGCTTTTAGAGTTAGATGTGAGGGTGGGGAAATATGATACTAAATCATTCATTTTACTGATTCAACCCAGGACCTATCTCCTAGTACATGAGACCAAACTCTTCACAATAACAAGTAAGCAATGGTCTATCCAGTTTGGATCCTGAGTGCCTCAATGGGCATGCCAGTGTGTTTGAAACTACTCCCAGGAGTGCCCGTCTACAGCAGTGTTCTCCACAGTGGCTGCACAGCAGATATATAGACCCAACCCCAAAGACTCCAATTCGGTGGGGCTTAAGCATCTGTGCATTTTTTTTTTAAGATTTTTATTTATTTACTTACTTGAGAGAGAGAGAGTATGTGTGCGTGCAGGGGAGGGCCAGAGAGGAAGGGAGAGGGTGAGAGACTCTCAAGCAGACTCCACTAGAGCCCACCCGCGGGGCTCAATCTTCCGACCTGAGATCATAACCTGAGTTGAAACCAAGAGTTGGATGCTTAATCGACTGAGCCACCCAGGTGCCCCACGCATCTGTGTTTTTTAAAGCCCCGCAGATTATTCTGATGAAAAGCAGAATGCACACAACTGCCCCAGCTGTATTGAGTATCTTCAATTTTGTTAAGCTCCATCAGATTAGTATTAAAAAGGCATGACTGAGCTACTGTTTCCTTTATCAGAGAAGATATGCTATTTGGTATTTGTGCTTTGAACAAAAATGTGGCTATCTTTCTCAATTTAAGGACACTGTCTCTAGGCTCTAAAACGAGACTGAAAAGCCAAAGATGACTAAAAATCAATTTTAGTTTAGTACACAATATAAACAAGTATTTTAGGCCTAAAAAAAACTAATTTGATCTAGGTATGGGTTTTCCTGAAAATAAACATTAAGCCAGTATTTGAAATGCTTATTTCTCTTTGAGACTGATTTGTGATTGACTAAAAGGCCTACACATACTTCTCTTAGAGCTAACTGTTGAAAACAATGCTTGGTGTTAACTGGTTGGACACTTTTAGAATTCCATTATTAGATGTCTATGGAGCAGAGGAAAGATAGGTTACCCAAGGGAGATAGGATATTTTTCCCTAGTCTGTATGACCACTACAGAATTAATACAGTATGAAGAACACATAGTCTAAATACTAAACAGGGTTGCTGCAATGGGAAATAAAATTTTATTTCTTTGTTACAGGGGAAATTATATACCTATAAAATAAAACATGCTAACAGTTAAAAAAAATTGAATTTCCCATAAGTTCAAATGTTGCCATATCTAGCAGGGCACCAGGTTATTCTGTCTAACTCCTGCAGGGTCTTGGAGTCTACAAACTTCCCTTCCTGATTTTCTTTTTCCTTTGCTTAGGGAAAAAAATTGTCTGATTGGTACATTGTTGATACTATGTAAAATTCCCTGAAAAGAAAATACTCCCTTTCCCTTTGGAAAAAATCTCATGATATTTGTACAACACCCTGGTAGTTTCCTTAACTTCAGGTAGACGAGATAAAGCAATTCAAAATAGTAGATAAGAAAGTTCCATTGCAAGAAAAGAGAAAAAAATGAAATATTCTGCTTGAGATATTTGTTAACAAGTAAAATATTCATATTTGAATATATATGCCATTTTATCTTTTCATTCTTTCCAATTATTTTGTATAAGATGTATTAATTGCAATCAATCCCTCTTTGGTAAGTATATTTCAGGTATTGGAAAAACAATATAATTTGGGTATTATAAAACTTGTCAAGCTATTGTATATTTCTTAAATATTCATTCACTCATTCTTTTATAAATATTTACTGAACATAAACTATTGCTTGGCAGTTTCTAATAATTATAAAAAGGAGGAAACAGGAACAAAAAAATGGGAAGAGGAATATATTGATTCTAAATAATGATCAATGTTTAAAAAAACACTTGATATCTAGATGTTTTCAACCTGAAATGGTCAATATTTATAATTAGGAACATCAATTGTTAAGTTAATTAGCTTCTTGCTCAATGTTTCTTTAGTTAATTCTGATTATTTATTGTTCACCTAAATCTTTATGACTGTCCTCACTGATTCTCTGCGAACCAAAAATAGCTTCAGATACCTTATCTTCTAAAAAATTTCCTTCAATCACACTTCAAAATAGCAAATTTCAATCTATACATACATAGGCAAAAATTCCATTTTATACTATAGAAAAAAGTTCTTAAAACCTAGATCATTAACTTGTTGATAATTCTTTTCTGCTTTGAACAGTAACCAGTGTTCTCCTTTTATAACACATATTAACATTTCTATTTCTCCAACTTAGACCTTTGAACTGGAAAAACACGGACTCAATTTTGCCAGTAAAACAGATGTAGCTTCTAATATTTTCATCAATAGATGTTTTAAAATTAATATGCAGATTAAAGTGGGTAATTTCTAAATTCATAATGTGACAATTCTGTCATTTCTCTTAAATGTATGTTATCTTCCACAAAGAGCTATGTGAATCAAACTGGATATTACATATGATTAAATGAGAAAAAAAAGACTGACTGCAAATTTAATAAATCCTTAGCATTATACTCATTCTGATGACCTCATCTCTCTTTTTTTGACCTTAATGTCATGAATGGCGGAATCACAGATGCTTGACTGACAGAAGTCAGGGTCATTTGAAAACAATCTATTTTCTTCATTTAATGCATCATAACAATAGCCACCATTTGTTGAATGAGTGCTTGCTATTGGCTATTCTAATGAATCCTCTGTACGCATTATATTTCATATACTCTATGATGAGGCAAAAATTATTATCCCCATTTCACAGGTGAGAAGACTGAACTCCAGAATAACAAAATAAAATAACATGCTCAAAACACACACAGTCAGTAAACTGCAGAGCTAGATACTGAGTATGGCTTTGTTAAACATATTTTTTACCTCAAGGCTTTATCCTAACCACTAAACCTCCCTCCCTACAACTAAAGAAATATATGTGTGTGTGTCTGTGTGTGTGTATATACACAGACACACAAGTTTATGCCACTAGTGACAGAACCGAGTTTCTATACCCCATATTCAGTATGATCAATTTATTCTTACATGATTAATCTGGACAGAAATACTGAAGCTATTGTTCCAATGCCAACCATACATGGCAGACTAACAAGAGTAATAGTGTGAAAGCTTCAAGTTCAAATGGTACAGAAAGCTCAGTGTCTGTGCAAGTTCAAGTTTACCTAGTTGAAGATGCTTTGAAGACTCATCTGAAGTGAAAAAAAAGTCTCTAAGTGGGAAGTGATGTCCCCCTTTGGAAGGAACCTCCAATGATGTTTTTATTACACCATGGCAGTTCTAAAGCTTGATATGAATGATATCAAATTTTTATATTCAGAGCATTTTACTAGTCTTTTTTTGAATTTTATTTTTTAAAATTTTTAATTAACACATAATATATTATTGGTTTCAGGGGTACAGGTGCTTCATCAGTCTTACAAAATACACAGCACTCCCCACAACACATACCCTCCCCAATGCCCACCACTCAGCCACCCCATCCTTCCACCCCCCACCCCTCCAGCAACCCTCAGTTTGTTTCCTGAGATTAAGAGCCCCTTATGGTTTGTCTCCCTGTTTTCATCTTGTTTCATTTTTTCCTCTCTTCCCTATGATCCTCGGCCTTGTTTCTCAAATTCCACATATCAGTGAGATCATATAATAATTGTCTTTCTTTGATTGACTTATTTCACTTAGCATAATACCCTCTAGTTCCATCTATGTCATTGCAAATGGCAAGGTTTCATTTTTGATGGCTGCATAGTATTCCATTGTGTGTGTCTGTGTGTGTCTGTGTGTGTGTATCACATCTTCTTTATCCATTCATCTGTCAATGGATATCTGGGCTCTCTCCACAGTTTGACTATTGTGGACATTGCTGTTATAAACATTGGGGTGCAGGTGCCCCTTTGGATTACTGTATTTGTACCTCTGGTGTCAATACCCAATAGTGCAATTGCTGGGTCGTATGGTAGCTCTATTTTCAACTTTTTGAGGAAGCTCCATACTGTTTTCCAGAGTGGTTGCACCAGCTTGCATTCCCACCAACAGTGTAAGAGGGATCCCCTTTCTCCACATCCTTGCCAACATCAGTCGTTTCCTGAATTGTTAATTTTAGCCATTCTGACTGGTGTGAGGTGGTATCTCATTGTGGTTTTGATTTGTATTTCCCTGATGCCATTTTACTGGTCTTTTAAGGGGAAACAATACCTACATTACCTTACCATATAAATCATTACATAGATTATAGAAACATAAAACACTTAAAATTCTCACTGGTCAGTGATCAAATATTGTGACTATTAAATAATAAGTTACTAAAGAAATAACAATCGCAGAGTAAGTTTTGAATGAAAGTACAATTAAATAGAGAGGAGAAAGCTATAAAGTTTTTATAAGAAAAGATACAAAGGGAAATTCAAAAGCATTAATATTTCCAAATTCCTACAAATTTATATGATGAGGTGACCATGTAACCTTACAAAGCTATCAACCCACTTATGAAATGTTATTAGTCATTAAATGTGCTGATACCATAGTGACAGTAAAATTAAAGGAGATGCTTTTCTAAATTTTTTAAGTGGTTAAAATGTGCAAGTGAAAATTATGAATAAGTCTTCCTAGCAAGTTATAGTCAAAACATCATAAAGAATGAAAATATATGACAAGAATAATGTTTCATAAGTGATTATTTCATGTGAAGAAATTTTCTGAAATACACAATTAATCAGAGAAAATGTAGTGTTTTTGCTAGTACGGTTTGCTTGTCTTAATTCAGTTGTGTCACGCACTGACATGTTCAGTCTACCCTCCTGTTCCTTTGTGATCCAAACTAGGGGGCCTTGCTCACCTAAAAATAAGTATTTTCATATTGATTCAAAGGGGCACCTGCACCCAATGTTTAAAGCAGCATTATCAACAATAGCCAAATTATAGAAAGAGCCCAAATGTCCGTCAACTGATGAACGGATAAAGAACACACACACACACACACACACACACACACACACACACAGCGGAATACTACTCAGCCATAAAGAGAATGCACTCTATTTGCAATGACATGGATGGAGTTAAAGTGTATTATGCTAAGCAAACTAAGTCAGAGAAAAGACAAATACCAATTCACTCATATGTGGAATTTAAGAAACAAAACAAACGGACATGGGGAAGAAAGGAAAAAAAGAGAGAGAGAGAGAGAGAGAGAGAGAGAGGCAAAGCCTAAGAGACTCTTAACTATTGAGAACAAACTGAGGGTTGCTGGAGGGGAGGGGAGAGGGGAGATGGCGTAGCCAGGTGATGGGTATTAAGGAGGGTACTTGTGATGAGCACTGGGTGTTATATGTTAAGTGATGAATCACTAAATTCTACTCCTGAAACCAATGTTACATTGTGTGTTAACTAACTAGAATTTAAATAAAATCTTGAAAAGAAAAATAAAGTTTTTTAAGTCCAGCCTTAACATTTCATCTTTTTATCTTACAAACAGGCAATATGCACAAACAAATCCAGACTTTCTTAATGGTCATTCAAATTATTTTTAGATATTGGTCGCATTACTTAAGAACAGCACACTGAAAACTTGAATGGCAGAATCTACCAGACACACTGGTTCCTCAGGAACGAAATTCAAGGCACAGTTAAAATGCAATCTGGAATTGGAATGTGGGATTCACTGGTAAAGAACCTTCAAAATCCACCAATTGCAGCTTACCCGGCTCTGTGTTTGAGCTTTTTATCTAGGATCCCATCTCTGGAAACAAGTTTATTAAATACCAAAATGCCAATCACCATGTTGACCTGTCAAACAGAAACAAAGGTTGACCTTTCAATGATATTGAAGGGAATCAGGTCCCCTTTTCTCCTGAAAACCCTCTTTTATTAATTTATAACCATTTCCAAATTCTGAACTCACAATGGTAGTGATATAAAGCACCTATCAAGTATTTTATAAGTGCATCACGGAACAGAACAATTTAACAGCGGTGTGTTACTTTTAAGTTTTAAAGAACATTAAGTACATTTAATTTCCATGCTTTGCAGTTAACACTGAGGAAATCACCATCTAATTGTCTAACTTTTAAATGGTGCCCTACTATGCCAATCTGGCATTCTAAGTCACCCCGATTAAAATCAATTGGCCAAATGAGTTTTCCCTTATGAGAGTGAAAAGATTTTCAGTCTCACGGTGAGACTAGGTTGAGCCCTGGCAGCCAAAGGTGTTAAGGTGTCATTGTCCCCAGCAAGGAGAACAAAATGCCTACATTCCTCAGACTGTGCAGCTGTTTCTCCCGTGGGTGGAGCACATTTTGATGAAGGACGCTTCTCTAGACAAAGAGGAAAGCCTATTCAACTCGCCAGAATCCTTTAAGAGACGGACACTAACACCAGTTCTTATGATGTGCTCTACCGAACACTTCCCAGCATTTTCTGAGACTCTCTTATTCTCACTTAAAAGGTCTTTTGCATAAAACATCTGAAATGAAATCACACATATTTTTCTTTCTCAAGTAAAATTGTAAAAAGCTGTAGAGATAGCTGCGGTCTATTTGTAGCAGCTTATTATGATGAGTAGCCACAGTTCTCTAACCTACCAGCACTTCCTGATAAAGGAATCCAGTCCAACGCGGAAACCAAGATCATCAAGGAAAAATATTTTCTTCCTTTTGCCTTCCTGACCCTTACCCTCCATGATCAACAGAATCCCGGTGCATCCCCCAATGCAAATGGTGAAGCCTTTACATTGAAACCAGCAGTTCACAAAAATCTGTTTTAAATTAAACAGGATGGCTAGTGAAAAAAAAAAAAAAAAGAAAGAAAGAAAGAAAGAAAGAAAGAAAGAAAGAAAGAAAGAAAAAATTCCATTTCCCCAGCACACTGGCCAGATGAAATATAGAGCTGAAATCTGTTTAACTTCTGGTATAAGGAAGATCCAAAGCAGCTGTTAGGTAGGGACTTAGGAGTTGTCACTCTTCAGAGGTTCCCTGGCAAGATACCACCGGATCGAAAGAAAGACTTACTCATCTTCACATTCCTCATTATACGAACTAAGAGAAAAAAAGTGTATTCCGTGGGCTCTATTAATCTACAATTTAATCATGAGGGAATCCATCACTACTCCAAAGACCATACTTTGGTTTTTCAATTACACACATCCTCTTTGTTTCTCCATTTTAGGGTTATATGTATATTAACTTAGCAGCTCAGGGAAATAATTATGTTGATTAAGTAAGAATTCAATGCAGCAGACAAAAATGTGTCTAATAGTTTCAATTTCCCTATGCTCTTCTCTAACACTCATGCCTAGATTTTTTCTTGTGAATCATGCACAGTTTCTGCTCCCTGTCATAGTTTAGAGGAGGGAGAGCAAACTTTAAAGAAAGAAAAAGTCATATAGTTATTAAGAAAGATATGGCTAGCTTCTAGTTTAATGAATTGTTCAAGAGACCAAAGGGTGATTTTCCAATTAGAACTCTAATTGCACAGCAATGTGGATCTTTGTATTTAATTCAGACCATTTTTCCCCCTTGCATTTTCATTTAAGGATTTATTAGGCAAGAAAGATTTGCAATGAATAATATCAGAGTGAGGGAAAGACAGGCCAATTGGTAGAAAATTTTCAGGTTCCCATGATTCCAAAAGGAAACACCTTAAATCCTTATGCATAAAATATGGCAGGGGCTCTCAACTGGGGGTGATTTTTGTCCACAGGGAATATTGGGCAATGTCTAGAGACATTTTTTATTTTTACCAACTTGACGTTCCTACTGGTGTCTAGTAGGGAGAGCTCGGGGATGCTGCTGAACATCCGAAAATAGAGAGGACAGCCCCACGACAAAGAAATAGCTTGTCCAAAGCGTCGGTGGCACTGACGCTGAGAAACTCTGACATCTGCACATGTATTTTCATGTTGATATTTGACAGCAGGCCGTGCTTATCAAGATTAAGAGATCGTTAACAACGATGTCCATTATACAGAATAGTGTGAGGTGATAGGATAATAAACTCGGTACATTAATGGGGAAGAATTTCTTGAAACTTACTTGACCTTCTTCACAAATGTGAAATTACTGTAAGAGAAATCCCATACTCCCATGTTTAATAGTCTTTGGTCTTCAAATTAAGAATACTTTAGAGTAATAGAGGACTAAACAGCAGTTGGTATTCAAATTTAAGTAATAACTGATAATTAACAAGACACTGAACTTTAAAACTTCAACGCAACAAATACAAAACCGTCACTCTAATTGAAGTGAAGTAGTCCTTCTTGGCTAAGAAAACAAAAGAAGTGGATGGTGATGTTTACCAGGACAACAGCGGCTGCAGGTCCAACGAATGCGTAGAGCAGTCCTCCTTCAAGAGAGAGCCAGCAGCTAAAATAACATCAGATAAAAACTAACAAAAATTAGTGATAAGTGTTAAACCACTCAAGGATGACACAAATTACTTGAATTATGTACTTAACGTTTGAATTCTGGCACATTTCAAAGGCTTGTAATTAAAAACGCATGAGGAGATGTGGAAAAAAGCTAAAATTAGAGCATTTCATGGGTGAGAAATACTATATACCTTTCACAGAAAAGAAACCTTTATTATAAGGCCTTACTCTCAGGCAGCTAAACCATTTTAGACAAATTACTCTTGCGGTGAGATTTTTATATTGACTTTCCGTACAAAGGTGACTATTACGCAAGTTTTGTAAAATGCTGCTTTATATCCATTATGAAAATTTTCAAATACTCTTTTAAACAAGAACAGCATGCTTTTAGAGTCTTGCATATGTCATTTATGGGTTCTTCCTTGAGGCCACTGAGATATTGGGAGAAATTGGTTTAAAAGCCATCATTGCAGGGAATGGATAATCTATATTTTCTATTTATTTTCCTTCTGATTTTACTTTTGCCCCAGCCTACTAAGCAAATTCACTAAAGATGAGCTTTTGAATAAAAATAAGTGCAGCTGTGTTTATTTCAATTACTCAGTTCGCCAAGAGATTCAGGGTTACATTGCTTGAGACATGGTAGAGACATGGTAACCCATTTGAGGAAGAACGTTTGTCTTCTCACAGCAGAGGGCTAGAAGCAGACATGGGGCTTGACCCTGGAGGCTTTGCAAGGGGGTCCATCTGCGTGTGCATGGTCCAGGAGAGTCAATAGAAGGAAAAAGCCAGGAAATGTTTTATCTCTGCTGATGCAATGAGTCATGCCCACTATTCATGCACCTGTTTTTGGCATTTGACCCTGTCAATATTACTTCTAGGTCCACAGAATCAACATGCTGCCTCCAAAATTAACAACAATTAATAATAACTGTTCTCTACCTGTTCTAAGAATAAACTTTTCTATATTCGTTGTGGTGGTGGTTACCTGACTTAGGCATTTGTTAAACCTCACAGAACTATACACTGAACAGGGTGAATGTTAGTCTGCATAAATCATACCTTAATTAAAAATTTTAATCTAGTAATTATACACACACACACTTACCCACACATATATGCCAATACATGTATCAATGTATTCATGACACAAACGTGCCTGTATGTATGTGTGTACTCAAAGTCTGCACTTACTTATTTCTCTTCTCCACAGGAGTGGTCAGATAAAATTCTACTTTCCCACTTTGGGGTTGATAATTTAATATGTACTTTTTAACTAAAATACCTGGAGAAAATGCCTTTAGTCTGATGCCACACTGTAGTCAGTGTCTCTCACACTGCCACTACATTTCTACCACATTTTTGTGGGAGGTGAGCTTCACACTGATACGTCACTCATTATGTTGTATTCCGTCTTAATCATAAACTCCTTGAAAGTTGTACCATATCACCCATAATCCTGTCTTTTTCTACATCCCCAATACAGTGCCTTTCAAATACTGGGTTAATACCCAAAGAGTCCTACTGTTGTGAGAAGCAATGGCTTGAAGGTAACAGGGCTGAAGTAAGCACTACTCTACAACACGGACCATCAGGGAGTTTTTCCTGGTTGTGTGTTCATAATTCAGACTGCAGAAGAAAAACAAGTGTTCTAATGACACGAGTTCTTTAAATTCTTTGGAAATTTCTTTTGGATGGGCAGGTGACATGATGTCTTTTGGCCCAATGTTCATTTGGACGATCCCACCGGAAGGTCTAATTAGCAGTAATCCCTATCTCAAACCTGAAGACGAACAGAAAATCTCACTTAAAACTTTATGCTTCTAATAAGATGTGCACATCTTTCTCTATTTCTCAACTGCCTCCTCAGCTTGAAAGAGCAGATGAAGTAAAATATGAAAGCGTGTTGTTTTACATTTTAAATGTTAAACATAAACCTTACTTGTAAATTCTCTCACAGAATTTATCAGTATTACAGCTGTGATTAGGATGGGCTGATACCATAACCCTCTTTCTTCCCTCTAATTTCTCCCATAGCCGAGGCGTTTTCTACCATGTACTCTACTGATTCCCCTGATGTGTACGTTTTAGTATTACCTTAACAGAGCAACAAAACTTGGACTAACATGACACAACTTGGTTGATACCGACATATATTCTCATCAGTGAAATCAGAAGCTCAGATCAGAGCATATATTAAAAGGTAAACGCCAAGGTTGGTCCCATTCTAAAACACACAAAGTAGACACTAGGACCTGTTGAAACGCACTGGTCTTATGAAGCAATGGGAAACCGAAACAAGGATTCTGCAGAGGGCTTTGGCATTTACTTCCTAACGCCTGTGCATTTAAGCTACTTTACACCATTCCACACTGATGCGATTTCTACCATCGTTAATGACTCAGTGACAAAATGCAAGCCATCAGCAGTGCCAACCAAGACTAATGACGCAGAGATGATGATTTACTTAATTATAAGCATGATTTATCACTGTGGATGGACTTACTAGTGATCAGTGCCATATCCTTTCGTCCTTGTGAAGCCTACTGATGTGGCCACTACTAACGCTGGTAAACCTGCAAGAAAAGCATTGTCACACTTCACATTCAGCTGTAACCACTGTGCACTCCGGCTCAAGAAAAGCTCGGACAGACTAAAAATGCTTACATTGGAGCAACTACCTTTGCATTAAGTCTTTCATAAAGTATGTTTCCCTTATAAAATTTCTTTCAAGTACAAAAATATGAAAGCGACAGCTGGTCTTTTAACTCAGTGTACTTCCCTAATGTTGCTAGGTTACCACCACGTTTGACATGGGCTTAAAGGAAACTAATAACAGAGATTTAGTATATCTTTTAAGTTATTTTTTCCCTAGGGGTTTACACTGTTATAAAGGAAATTTACAGTTATAAAATCAGAAAGGCAAAAAATGGATATTGTGCTGTGCTGGAAATCACAGAAGAGTGGAACATTCAGTTTGCCCCATATTGATCCTCATCAAGTTGTACTTACATAAGAGAAAAAAATAAATCATATCACATAATTCTTTCCTTATGATTTACTTAGAATAACAGGAATGTAGGATCAAGGTTAAGGGCCCTAAGGAATTAATTTTGGGGCCTCCTGATTATCTTCCTTTTAACAATCCTGAACGAAGTTCAGAAAATATATGACAGTTTCTCTTCATGGACTTCTAGGTAGGTATCTCTCCACACATTGCTTTGTCCCTCTTAGAATTCAATTGCCTGCATACCTGCACCAATACTGACCTAACATCTCTTAGTTTATATTTATATGAGTCACACTATCCTTACTCAAGTTCAGTGGAACGTCCCTGTGTTTTGGTGAACAGAGCTCAGTCTAATCTATCCTGTTTAATTATTTTCTTTTTTTTTTTAAATTTTGATCATGACTTCTTTTCAGGAAGTTGATGTTTGCCTTTTCAGGTAGAAAAACCCATCATCTAATCACCTTCTTGAGTCCCTTTCACCTATCTTCCTTCCTCCCCTCCTTCCTGCTATTCTCTTCTGTGAGTCTTTTCAGGTGACATCGTAGCCCTTCATGAGGTTTAATGACAAAAACTGTGAGGATCATCTCAGAGGGACACATCATATTTTAAAAAGATATGTCTCCCCCACCCTGTATACACACATGAATATATATATANATATATATTTGACTTTTTGATTGATTAGACAGAGTTCATTAGAAAAAATTCTCTCCCGGGCATAGTTAAAGCATTAATAATCTTCATTCCGTACAATTTAGATTTTTTTCTGAATTTATTATGTTGTACTTTGCTATAATGAAATTCATACACCACTAATCTGCCAACTCAGACTTCCTGATAGTCTAGCACCATTGGCTTAGCTTTTTTGCTACCCAGAGTAGTTTAAAATTATCTGTAAACTTGGAGAGCAGCTGTGAGTCCTCTCCTCAAGATCTTTGGTAACGACGTTATTAAATAAGCTAGTTACCAATCCCGAAAATTACCATTCTTTATACTTAGGGGAAGTCACTTACCTGGATTCTATATTTCTTGGATCTATGGCACTAATTCACGACAAAAGTGTTCCCTGATTCAATACCAGTCTATCTTTATAAGGTCTTTGACATGAAATCCAGACAAAAGTTTTATGAAAGTGTAAACAGAATACATTCTCCAATTTCTTCTTAATGGCTTTCCCACTTGCCTGTGACAAGAGCCCTATGTTAATCACACATCTTGCTGAAACCTGATGGATAATCTTAAGTGATCTGGATCCCACCTTTTCCAGTATGAATTATTCTGTTATTGTAATTTTTTTAAATTTTCTGTTACTTGTAATTTTTCAGACGCCATAAAACATCCTATTCTCTAGTCTTCTGGTACGTTAGGTACTTGTTGTATATTTGGCCCAAAATTCCCCATTTTTTTTAAATTCAAGTCTTTCGAAACTCAAAGGCAAACATGACAAAATCCTGAGGTTTTCTGAAACTATTTTCTTAAATTAAACTAATTATTTCTAATTAAATTAAGCTAATTAATTCTAATTAAATATTAGAATTGGCCTTATGAAAAACACAGATCTTTAAGACGTCCATTTTGTAAGGCAACTTGAGAGAAAATTTTCCTAATAAAGATAAGCAAATAATTAATTAATTCTCGGTCTGTCAACAATTCTGTTTCTCCTTTGAGGATCCTCTGACTAGCTGTGAGGTTTCATGCATTCACTACATGACTTTCTTCCTGTGACATGAATAGCTGTAGTCCTTAATTGCTTTGAACTCTCTTGGAACGGACTTCTCGAAGTTTTCTTATGGGAAGTACATGACTGGTGGACATGACAAGTACCTGTTTTGAGCCCTGAACATTTTAGAACATTTTGCGTTTTCAGGACATATTAGCAGAGAACACTTTGCTTTTCTGCCTGTAGCTGTCCCAGGATTCCTCTTACACCATTGCTTAACTGACTGGTTATGTGGTCATCCAGTATTTACTTCTTTTTAAAGCTCCAAATGTCCAAAGAATGTTAAAAAATGACCAGCTTCATATATTTCCACTTCTGTATATCAAATTGGACACAAAGAAAAGTAGCCTGGGGATAATCACACTTTACTGCTTCATTATGTGTTCAAAGTCATCTTAATAAGAGCATGAAAGGGTATATAAAAATGCTTACCCCATCCAAGGCACAAAAAACGTTTCCTTATAAGCCGTGTCCTAATTTTTCCAGTTACGGCCATATATGACTGCCACGCCTCAGTCAAAACCCAACAGAATGAAGCCAGGAAGAAAAAGTGCAAAAATGCTGTGGTGGTTGTGCAGATGCTCTGTGGAAACAAAGAAGACTCACACTGAATACGGTGGGGGGGGGGGGATCAGGTGTACTCCAGGGGATTGTTAATCTTCAACGCATCGCTTTTATTTCAAATATCTACCTCTCCTGTGTGACAGAGTAATTATTTACAGAAATTAGGAACCCCGCAGTCTTCACGCTGTATACAATATCTATGATAGAAAAAAAAATAAGTCCTAATTCCATCTGCATGTTCAATTTTTTATGAGGAGAAGCCTGAATGTAAATTAAATCCCAAGGGACATTACAATTACTACTTACTACTTTACTTGAATTTTTTTTCCTGAAATGTAATTATGGGAATGGTCCTACCTTTGGTTTAAGTTACCGACATCTTGCATAATTCTTTGGGCTACATTCTTTATCCTTCCATTTTACCTGATAATTCTTTGTTGTTTTATCTGTATTGATGTGAAGATTACATCCCAACAGCTATCCAAAAGGAAAAATTGCTTTTGTACCAGTGTGATATTCCTCGTGTAAGACCAAAGTATAAAATGGGATTTGGCTAGTAGCCTAGTACAAAAATAACATATGTATTTTAAAGTCCTTAATACATTGTTCAGTATTATTACATTACAATGTGTGTCCTAATCAAATCATTTTGAAAAGTTAATTGAGTCACTGGCAGTACACAGCCATGATTTCACAGGTATTTTACTTTAGGCAACTTCTTCATTCTGGAAGTGCCACCATTCGTTCCTTGTGACTCATCCGTGAAGGTGAGCCGCTTCACTTTGGGGAGGGCGGCTACTTATTTCACTACTGGTCTAATGTCTTTGTGTACATCTTGTTCAAATGCAAGTCTTCATCAGTCAGAACCAGTAACTAAACTACTCTCTTCCTCTGTCCGTCTCCACCTTGCTACTTCCAGAAATTGAAAAGAGCAAACCTAGAACTAGAAAAAAAAAATAATAAAAACTCATTAACAGAGAAATAAAAGTACAACACTCATCCTCCCACCTCCACTCCAGTATACTGCTAACGCAGAATATCTTTTTTAAAATTTTGGCTCAAATTATTCCTATTATTTGTTTATTCTGTTGAAATTCACCAGATGTTAATTCAGCTTTTTAGTTCTTTTCATCCTATAAAAAGAACTTTACCATGTTTATCTCACCAGGTCTTTTGAAATGTTCAGAGATAATGTCCAGAAGCTGAGTAGCACTGTGCCAGGCATATGGCATGTGCTTCAACTGATTATGACCATCATTATCATTTTAA
Source organism: Ursus maritimus (assembly GCF_017311325.1). Classification (NCBI taxonomy): domain Eukaryota; kingdom Metazoa; phylum Chordata; class Mammalia; order Carnivora; family Ursidae; genus Ursus; species Ursus maritimus. The sequence goes on along the minus strand of NW_024425452.1, from coordinate 22,327,290 downwards.
AAATAGTATTAAAAAAAAGTGTTACTGGTTTTTGGCATGTGATTCCTTGTTTCATGTAGCACTTAAATATACTTAGTTACTTAGACTTATTCTCACAAAGATGGCAACTTTCAGTATAAGAAAGTCATGGATTTCTAAAACCCTCTTCTTCATACCTTTATTCCTGCTTCAGGCATAATGTAGATTTAACCAACTGTGATTCCTCCTATACTTGAGACATTGAGAGTTTTCTTTAATGTTAAGGTTTAAATATCTGCAGCTGACTACTTTGCTCACTCCTAATCTGCAGTTCCTGATCCCAATTTGAATTTCAAAGATAACTGTTCCCTTTAATACCTGAAGACTAGTTACACTTTCTAATTCACCTGTCATTTCCTTCCACCAGTTTGTCTCATCTTAATTGTACGTGCTAGCAAAATTATTCCTTCTCCATTTTTAAACTATCAGTATAAAGTTATATAAAACAATGTAAAAAAGTTGAAATGTTAAATGCTAAGTACTGGATGCATTGCAATTTTATAAGAAATAATAAAATGCTCAACGTGTCAATACAGAGACTTTTAATTTGCTCTTTATTATGTTTGTTGCCTTGGGACTTTCTGATATGTACTTCAATTCTAATACAAATCGAAATACATGTAATTTGGGGCTACTGACATTTATATCGATAATTCACGTCTCTCTGGACAAGAATATGGCCATAATGTGTGGAAAAAAGTATAGAATCTAGAGAAGTAAGAACCATTTCTATGAGCAATAGCATTATACTATGATGAGATGAATAGTCATATATATCCAGAAAGTGCTCTAACTATGAAGGAAAACTGTGTCAACCTAAAGAATGTGTATATATGGACTAAAGTGGTCTAAAGTCACAAAACTAATCTTACATGAAGAGTATAACAAAATATATGTTCCTAAAAAATAAAGATACATTTTGCCTCATTATCATATGAAGAACCAGTATAAAATCAGACTCTACATAATGAAACATACATGATTTTTCTACTGATATATTTGTTAAGCTGTCTTTTAAAAATACAACTTTTATAATAGTGATTTTCAAATTAACACTTTTATTTTCCACATCTGTCATCTCAGTTTCCACAACAGTGGCCATTCTAACATTCACATAACCTAAATCCCATATCGGCAACCCATGAAGATCAACCATCCCTTGGAACCCCTCAGTACTAGAGATTTTACACTTCTAAATCTCAAACTCTGATTCACTTTTTCTATAAACAGGTTTACATCTTGTCATTTGTTCAATTTTCCGACTACTGGACCCACTGTCATGACCTTCAGGTTTACAGCTTCTCCTTATTCACCCGTGTGTCCACTTTTGACTCCCATGATAGCAGAAACTTTTTTTTTTGGTCAGAGAGAGAAAGTGAATAACAGAGAGAGAGAGAGAGAGCACAAGCAGGTAGAGAAGGCAGAGGGAGAAGCAGACTCCCCACTGAGCAAGGAGCCTGATGCAGGACTCGATCCCAGAACCCTGGGTTCATGACCTGAGCTGAAGGCAGATACTCAACTGACAGAGCCACCAGGTGTCACAACACAACAGCTGGGTCTTGACAGCTTGCCATTTCAAACCTGAGACTCACTAGTACCTCAAGCACATCATTCAATTCTTCTGCTACACCTGCCTTGCTGCACCTCAATTTGGTCCTTTCCAACTGATGAGTGTTGTTGACAAATATTACAAAACTTGAAAGGGTATTAAATTGACAAACTGAGCACTGTTCATACCTGTCAGCCTCATGTATACCATTTACCCCAAATCCTTAGGGACAACAGAAAAAGATTTCAAAAAATAACTGGAAAGAAGAGAAGTATAAACTATGGTAGAGACTCTGAGAAATGCCTGAAAAACAAAACAGATGAGTGCAGACTGAAGGATACCCCAGCTCAAAGCAAGATATTAGAAGCAGAGATGAAGACATGGAAGTAGGGGACTAAGATACATGGATGACACACAGTTCTAACATCTGTTTGAAACTACTTTCAGATGAAAAAAATAGAGAAAATTTCAAGGAAAGGCAGCATTTAAAGAGTATGGAAAAGCTTCTCACAACTTCAAAGATCCTCTGGGCTGAAGTTAGATAAATCAAAGATAAAACACACACACACGCACAAAACACACACACACACCCCCCTCGAAATATTGTGATGAAATTTGTGAACATCAAGAATAAAGAGAAAAACTTAAACACTGTAAGTAATCTTTCTTTTGACTCTGACAAAGAAATAAGATTCAAATTGACATCAGATTCCTGTGAGCTACCCAGGATACAAGACAGTGGAATAATATCTTTAGCATTCTAAGGGAAAATAACTTTGAAGACAGAATTCTACACCCACCAAAACTATTATTCAACTGAAAGGCAGAAATAAAGATATTTTTAGAATTAAAGGAACTTTGAAGTTTACTACCTCAGGATTCTCTCTGAAAGAACTGCTAGACAATATAAACCAATAAAAATAAGAAGAAATCCAGGAGGAGGGAAATGAGATAAAAGACATAATGGATAGCAAAGAGAGTAATCAAATACATCAAATCTACATAAATGTTTATTTAAAAGCTTAAATATACATATTTTAATTTTTAAAATATAACCACTCAAATATAAAATTCAAAATAATATAAATGAAGTTTAAGAGGTGAGAGAAAAGTTTCAAAGGATCAGGAGAAAATAAAAGTATGCTAAGCCTTTTGGTTGTTATTGTTCTCAGGAATATTAGAGATACTAATTAGCTCTAGATGTTAGAAAAATATGTTTGGACATGTATATTAACAATGTTAAGGTAACCATAAAAGGTAGAAACAAATAATGTATTTATAAGATAGAAGAGGAAAAATAGAAGTAAAGAAAAAATTATCAGCCCAACTAAAGGCAGGCAAAGGATCAACAATAAACTAGAAAATATGATAAATGAAAAAAATAACAAAAATAATTCCAAACAGATCAGAAATTATAGAAATGGGAATGTTTTAAATTCATTAGTTAAAAGTTAAGAACTTTTAGACTGAATTAAAAAAATCAAAATCGAGTAATGTATTTATGAGACATACCTCAAACCCCATGACACAGGAAGATTAGGAATAAAGAGATGAAAAGAGCTATATTAAGCAAATGCTAAGCAAAAATCAGGTGTCACAATGTTAATACTGAAAAAAAGCTTTAAAAGAGATGAAGGACTTTTCATGCTGATAAAAGCAGGTTATAAAGAAGTTTCCAAAGGAACACATCTCTATGAAACTAATAAAGAATTTTTCAAAGTATGTGAAACAAAAACTGAGAAAACTACAAGAATAAACTGTCAAAACTAAGTTTATAATGAAAGACTTAATATGCTGCCCTCAGAAAAATCACAGGAAATTTGGGCTCTTTCCATAACTCGGCTATTGTTGATAATGCTGCTATAAACATCTGGGTGCATGTACCCCTATGAATTAGTATTTTTGTATTCCTTGGGTAAATACCTAGTAGTGCAATTGCTGGATCCCAAATGTCCATCAATTGATGAATGGATAAAGAAGAAGCGGTATATAGTGGAATATTACTTAGCCATAAGAAAGAATGAAATCTTGCCATTTGCAAAGACATGGATGGAGCTGAAGAGTATTATACTAAGCGAAATAATGAAATCTTGCCATTTGCAAAGACATGGATGGAGCTGAAGAGTATTATACTAAGCGAAATAATGAAATCTTGCCATTTGCAAAGACATGGATGGAGCTGAGGAGTATTATACTAAGCGAAATAAGTCAGTCAGAGAAAGACAAATACATATGATTTCACTCATACACAGAATTTAAGAAACAAAGCAAATGATCATAGGGAAAAAAAGAGAGAGAGGCAAACCAAGAAACAGACTCTAAATTATACAGAACAAACTGATGGTTACCAGAGGGGAAGTGGGTGAGGGGTTAAATAGGTGATGGGGATTAAGGAGTGTACTTGTTGTGATGAGTACTGGGTGTTATATGTAAATTGTATACCCCAAACTAATACTATACTGTATGTTAACTGGAATTTAAATAAAAACTTAGAAAAAAAGAAATATATCTCCTTATTGGAAAACCCAAGATCTATTTGTAAATTGTTAGAAATAATAAAAAGAATCAACTAAGTGGCTAGATACAAGATAAATGCATAAAAGTTACATTTCCTGTACACTGAGATCAATATATAAAATTAATTTTGCCTATACACCATCCATATCCATTGGAAAATGTAATACAAGATGTCTAATTAATTATGATAACTTGATCTCTCTTCTCCCTCCCAAACCATGTTAAAATTACCGAATTATTAAGCCACAGGAAAAAGAATAGGCAGTAGACAACAGTGAACTCAAGATGCCAATTCAGATGTTGTGAGAAGAAGGCATAACTGACTTAGAGTGACAGAGAACGTTATCACCTAAGTGGTTATAGAGTATGGGAGGCGGTGATGGAAATATTGATGGTAATGGACCCAATTCACTCCATAGACCTTCAGAAGTTTTAATTTTTTTTTTAATTTTAATTTTTTTTAAAAGATTTTATTTATTTGACAGAGGGAGACAGCCAGTGAGAGAGGGAACACAAGCAGGGGGAGTGGGAGAGGAAGAAGCAGGCTCCAGCGGAGCAAGGAGCCCTATGTGGGGCTCAATCCTAGGACCCTGGGATCACTCCCTGAGCCGAAGGCAGACGCTTAACGACTGAGCCACCCAGGCTCCCCAGAAGTTTTTAATACTTGGAAACAGTAGGGACCAGAAACAGAAGGAGGACTTTGCATGGGGCTGAAAGAGAGAGAGGCTGGTTGAAAATCTATATAAAGAATAGCTGAAACTCTGTTTCCTCCCCAACTCAGTGAAGTCCTGTACTGTCATAGGGAGGTTTAGTCTCTGGAAAATTGAATGGGTTGGTTCTGAACTCAAGCACCAGTCTCATTAATGGATAGGTGTACAAGGCAGATACAAGCATAAATATTAAACCCTAAGCACCCTCCTCTCATTTTCTCCTTACTTCTGCTCCCAGAATGCCAGCAGGTCAGAGATTTAAATTCACCCCCAGAGGCAGAAAATCTTCATATGCTGGCTCATCCTTCACTAACATACTGTGAAATCTCCCTTTCCTTAAGTCCAGCCACCCATATAGAACTTCAAGTCACTTTTTAGGGCCTTGCTTTTACATATGAATATACAGCCAATGATATTCAGATAATTGAAAAAAATCTTACAACATGAAAAAAAGAAAAAAGGCCAAGAAAAGAAAAAGTGGGGGAGTGAGGAGAGACTATAGAGGTAACAGAAAAATAAAAATTTCAAAAACAGTCTAAGTTCTTCAGAAACTGAGAAAAGAAATTGCACCTCCAAAACAAAATCACTAGGGAAAGATTATCATATGAAAGAAAAGGTCCTATTCATAGTGACAATAGAAACTATAAAACAACTCAAATACACTTAACAAATATGTGCAGGAGCTTCATGTAGAAAATTATAACATTTAATTAAAGGGCACAAAACTATACACGATTAAATGGAAAAATATATTATATAGTGAATTGGAGAATCAGTGTCATATAAATGCCAGTCTTTCCCAAACTGATAAATATACTCAATACAATTCCCATCAAATCTTAATTGTTTTCTTTTAGTTTGACAAGCCAATTCTAAGTCACAGAGAAAACCAAATACAAAGAATAATCCAGAAAGTCAAAAAAAAAAAAGAAAGAAGCATAGAGGGTTTTCCCAATGACATAAAACAGAATAATATGTAGCCAGATGATCACTATCCCTATTTTGCACATGAGGGTTTGGAGAGACTAATTTACTTGGCCAATGTTTCATGGCTAATGAAAAGGAGGAGTTGAAACATGGTCTCTGACCCCAGGACTTGTGCATTTCCTTAACTACCTCAGCCTGCTTTCTGACAGCATTTTTTGCACATCCATAGTTAAATCCTCACAATTTTTTTATCCTCTCAACTTTCCTCCTTATTCCTAAATCAGATAACCCTGCCTTCACCATTACTGATGAGGTAGAGACTATCCATATTATTGATATCTTCATATTTCCTATACTCCTTACCTTGAAAGTTCTCACTTGATTTCACCCACCCTCTTCCTCCTTTCCAAAGCAGGCCCTTTCCCTTCCTGGAGATGGTGTAACAGAGTGAAGAGACAGATCCCTGGAGTGGCATTGTGGGTTCACACACTGACTGCTTCATTTACTGGTTGTTACTTAAAATCTGTGTGCCTCTCCTCTCGTTAAAAGTGAGGATAATTACAGCGTCTACCTCATAAGACTGTCATAAAGATGAAATGGCATGATACCTGTAAGTCTGATACGTAGTAACCGCTCTTGATCCTGTATTTGGTCAACTATATATTCTTCTCCTTTAGTTAGTTCCTGTATTCCTATATACATTATCTCTTAGCCTACAAATTTGTTGAAACTCTATCTTCAACTACCCAACCAATCAACCTTCTTTTTATTGGTTTATTCACAGTGGTTCTCATTGGGTTGTTCTCTCTCTTTTCAACTGTGGTCAAATTTCTTGAAAGGTTAAGCTATCCATCAGGTTCTTTACTACCTGTTTACACATTTTCTTTCTCTCTAGTATCTCTCCTCAATTTCCCTCTTACAGGAATCACCCATGACTTTCTAATTTCCAAATATAACAAATGGAATTTTTTTTAGTTTCCCACAAAGACTTGGGACCTTAACATTCTCTCAAGTTACGAGATTTTTACTGTAAGGTCTTTAAAGGTTTTCCTAGCTCTAAAATTCTACAATAACATGAATACTGTTTAATTAAAAGTCTAACTGAGCTATTCATTTCTTCTTGAATAAGTTTTGCCAATTTATATCTTCCCACAAATTATCCATTTTATTTATATTTTCCAATGTCTTACTATATGATTGTATATAATGTTCTTGTAAATTTTAAGAAATACTATTTTTTGCTTCTAAAGTTGCTTATCCATGTTTCCTATTTCTTTATCAAAGATGTCTGTTTTACTAATTTATTTCAAATCTTAATGATTCCTTAAATCCAACTAGAAAAATATTATTACATTAGTACTGACATGAATTTCTTTAAGTGTAAAATATGATTATTTATTCTTTTCATTTGGCAGACTTCCGAGGATTTTAAGAACAAAATACTATGTTCACCTTATTCCCAACATCCAAATAAATCAAAGGGTATTAGCACTTAAAAATAAGCAATCCTAGACACCTATTATGTAAATACTTGAAAAAGCAAGAGAAAATGCTTTTGATGAGAGATATAGAATATTAAAAAAAAAAAAAAACTTCCACGGAATAGAGAATGCAGAGAAGCTTGCTTCTGCTAGAAATATGAAAAACAGAACTTTGAGATGAAACTCTTCAGTAGAATATTTAGAAACTCTCAAACAGTATCAATATCTGCATGCTTTAATTGCAGTACTTATGGGGAAATCAAGAATTATTGAAGTTACTGCAACATTTAACAATCTTAGACAAGCTCAAATCATTCCTCCATATGAAGCAATTCTTATTTGAATTATTTAGATAATTTCCTCCACTCTCACACTAATTTGTCTATAATAAATACATAGACAACATGATGACTATAGTTAACACTGCTATATGACATATAGGAAAGTTGAGAGTAAATCCTAAGATTTCTCATCACAAGGAGAAATTTTTTCTTGTTTTCTTTCTTTTCTTTTTATTGTAACTATATGAAAAGATGGATGATGTTGGCTGAACCCATTGTGATCACTTCACAATATATATAAATCAAGCCATCATGCTGAATGCCTTAAACTTATACAGTGATGTACGTCAGTTATTAATAAAACTGGAAAAAATTATAAATATGTATATCTTGTTATTCATGTGGAATAAAACATGTACAAGATACATACACTATAACTCTGAGATGTACCTGTAACTCCTTACAAGTGAATGATGCTATGGGAAGAAATTCTGGTTCATCACTATAGTGATTTTAAAGACAATCCTTTAAAGGGTGCATTAATAAGGGTCTATTTACATTGTTCAAAAAAAGTGGTTTTTACAGACTAAAAATAAATACTGTGAGAGTAAAATAAGATAATGGATAAAAAGGGCTTGCACAAAGATGACACATAACTTCACGTATATACTACGTGCCCAATAAATAATAACTGTTAATAAGGTCATAATTAAAAGCTTATTCAAATGCATGGATTAATTTTTATTTGGCAAAACAAGCATAATTGAAAATGTTTGAGACTACATTTTTAAAGGATGATAAAAAAACTACTTATCAAGCACCTATTCTGCTTTAAACATCAATTTTGCAACAATGCTGTAAGGTAAGTATTTTATAAATGAGGAGATGAAGCTCAGAGAGGTTAAATAACTTTTCTGAAGTTACACTAGTACCAAAGAAGGAGCATATGTTCTTATCATTACAGCATGTTGCCCCTGACTCTGCTGGTATTTATATTTCTATGATTATATTATATTCTTTCAAGCCCGTGCAAATCGTTTTGAAATAGCAGGGCATAGATGGTAAATAAATAGATACTATGATATACAAACAAAAATGACATTAAATGATTAGTCTTTTTTTCCAAATCACAACCAACAGAAGATTGCATCATTTAAAAGTATAGTTTTGGTTATGAAGATTTCATCAACATAGGTGCAAATGTAGTCTGAGGTTACCTCAACCCTAATGAGATGCCCAGTGGGCAACTGTGACTATAAGCTTCATCATTTATTAAATTAAAGGCTTTACCAAAATAAGAATTCAATTAGAGCTTTCTGTGAATGTCACTTCATTCAACCTCCTTTATTATACAGCTGCTGTGACAAGCTGTATCAACAGCAATGTCATTGTAGACAACTGACAAATGTCTCTCATAGACCCAAATACTTAGCCTGTGCATTCTTCCTCTTGGACATAATGGAAAACATCAATAGAGGAGATTTGACAGGCTTTAGTTTTCTCTTGAAAACTCCTGTTTCACCATTAAAAAGTTGCAATACTTGCTTCAAAACTAATGGCACAAAGCTATGATGAAGAAACATTATCTCTCTGATCCATCTTTTTGAAAAAAAAACACTTTAGAAAACAGAAGAAATTGCTAATATTAAGTCACGTATGATATGAAATAATGAATGAAGAAACACAAGCAGTTGCCAAATAGGAGTATCTCAAACAATAACAATTCTTATTTGCTAGATTTTTATCATTTTATATTAAAATAAAACTACTATTAAAAAGAAAGGAAATGCTAGATAGATGTCAATAGAGATAAAAATCTGTTTCACAGATGTCAAAAATATGTATCTTGCAGAAAACATGTTCATATTTTGAAGACCTTGGGAAGTTTGTCACACATAACAGGAAAATCTGAGTCTTTGAAATGTGTCCTTTGGGAGTCCAAACATTTGTACATCGTACACAGCAGATGCTTCATTATACACTGTTATCTCCAGGCTTAGAAAATAACAATTTTACCCAAAATGAAATATAATTAAGTCACTTGCTAAATAAGGCCAAGAGTTCAGCTAAAGCTATACTAATAATTTAGAAATTTTAAAATGTGTTATAAGCTCTAAGATATCTCTAAGAATTGATTTACACTGTGTTCTATAACTGAAGAGAAAAATCAATTGTCAGTGGATTTATATCCTCTGGTGTAATTAACCACCAGATGAGGTCACTCAGAAAGGAACAGTAGTAACGGAAATATAGTTGTCTTCAACTTGTATCAAGCAGAGCAAACAAAACTCTGTAGCTCTGTTGCTGGGGTTTCTAGACAAAATATTTCCCTGAGGATGTGGAAGGCAAAGAAAAGTAACACTTTTATATCAAGAAGACATTTTTTAATTCTAGTTATCAAGTTTAGTCACCAGTCTGACTTGGTGTCACAAGACTATGTCAATACGGAATGAAAATAGTTTTTGATTCAGAGGTGGCATGGTCTGCAAAGGTCCTAGCCTTCAGAGGCAGGCTAGTATTTCTCAGCATTGGTTGCACAGTGGTATCTGGGGAGGTCTAAAAACTGAGGCTCTGTTAGCGCTATCCACTAAGATTTTGATCTAATCAGTCTAGGGTGGAGCTTCAGCATCAGCATTGTTAAGGCTCCCCCGGTGATTCTAACGGCAGCCAGGGTTCACAATCAGCAACATGAACAATCACAGACTCCTTGTCGTGGAAGCTACCAAATGTGTGACCTCGCACAAACTAGTCACTTCTCACAGCCTCAATGTCTTTTTTTTTTTTTTAATAATGATTTTTTATTATATTATGTTAGTCACCATACAGTACATCCCTGGTTTTCGATGTAAGGCTCGATGATTCATTAGTTGTGTATAACACCCAGTGCACCATGCAATATGTGCCCTCCTTACTACCCATCACCGGTCTATCCCATTCCCCCACCCCCCCCCCCCCTGCACCCCTCAGTTTGTTTCTCATAGTCCATAGTCTCTCATGTTTCATTCCCCCTTCTGATTACCCCCCCTTTCTTTATCCCTTTCTTCCCCTACTGATCATTCTAGTTCTTATGTTCCATAGATGAGAGAAATCATATGATAGTTGTCTTTCTCTGCTTGACTTATTTCACTAAGCATTATCTCCTCCAGTGCCGTCCATGTTGTAGCAAATGTTGAGAACTCATTCTTTCTGATTGCTGAGTAATATTCCATTGTATATATGGACCACAACTTCTTAATCCAGTCATCTGTTGCAGGGCATCTCGGCTCCTTCCACGATTTAGCTATTGTGGACATTGCTGCTATGAACATTGGGGTGCATATGGCCCTTCTCTTCACTACGTCTGTATCTTTGGGGTAAACACCCAGTAGTGCAATGACTCACAGCCTCAATGTCTTTGATCTGTTGGACGAGAGTTAAAGTATCCACCACAACGGGTTACCTTAAAATTACATATAATAAATGTAAAGTGCTTAGTTCTCAGTGGGTTCTAAAAGTATTAAACAATAATGACCATTCATGCAAATTCTCAACCCATGAGAGTAACTTATCTAGTCTTAGCCAGTTCCTAAAGTTCTGGAAAGAGTAATGAAAATGGAGCCCTCTGCTATGCATCATATTTTAATTTAGAATGACCTTAGAAGTGATAGACTTCTTTACAGAACCTGCTATGAAAACAGAATCAAAAGAGCTAACAATGAAGGGTATGGGAAGAAAAGAGCAAAACAGAGTAATGCTGGTCTTGATGGTACTCTGGAAAAAGGCAGATTACTGTTAGATCCTGTCCTCTGGATTTCTCCAGATACCGGAGGGGAAACACCTGACGGTGAACAACAGTTAAATTATGCTAAATGCAGTCACTGGGCCAGTTTTAGGACTCTGGGCATGGTGATTTAAGGAGATCTCAAAGAACTTCTACCCCAAAGTATCAAGGTCAACCCTGAGATTGGATAGTTCCATTTGTGTTTACCTTTCAAATCCCTAATTGCTTATCTCTGAGCCACCCAACCCCAGATATTTCAAACCCAACATGTCTAAAAATTAACTTTTCACCTTCTCCGTTAAGCTAGCTTCTCCTTTTGTGTATTGACTTCATTGACCTTTCTATTTCCATGACTCTAGATGGGGCCATCATTCACTCTCTCCTGAACTATTAGTGACAGAGGGAGACTTCCTTGAAGACAGCACCCTTCTACTGGCCCCACCTCCTTTGGCAAGAATGAAGTGAAGCTCCAAAGCTATGTATGACAAGATGTTCCTGTTCTCTCCCCTCTACAAGTTAAAAAAAGAAAGGTCTTAAAATATATCTGGCATATAATAAGTCCTAAATAAATATGAGTTGTAGTTATCAGTATTTTTATAATTATTACAAGAGGAACTGGGTACAAGATTTATTTTTACAATGAGAAACACTAAGTATATTTAAATGTTAAGTGAAGAATCAAATAAAGAAACTGTGAATCAGGAGAGATAACTACATCAAGTACAGAAGATATCTGATAAAAATGAAATTCAAAGCATATGAGAAGAACTGGCCTTTGATAAGAAGAAAGTCCTCTCTTGATTTAAAACATGTAGGAAGGAACAAAGACTAGGTGAAAATGTAGATAAGGTAGCATACTTTGTGGTGGGAAGGTAACATGATGGCTACCAAATCCTCTTTGGAGTTGGAGTTGAGTCCATTGTTTAAGCTAAAGATGTAGAAAGGAGATCAGTGGTTTGAATATATTTGAACAGATTGGAAATTCTTTGTTGAGAACTGGAAAACCAGATAACATGGACTTGCCAGGCAGCACGGAAGCTACTCTGAGCTGAGTAATCACACAGTTATCAGCTCAAAACCAAAGACTGTAGCACAGACCTCCCTCTATCCACCTCTGAAATCACAAATTCTAATCCCCTGCAAAAGTAAAGAAATACTGTTTTTGCTGTTTTCCTGTAGGGTTTTCTCTGGGTTCCTGTTTTAATGGACCATCTGGTACATGGTTCCATTTTCTTCCCCCTTTGACAACTCAGGACACACTCCTTACTACTATGCCTAAGAAGACATAAACCAGCTCTACAGAAACAATGGAAGCTACTACCAAGAACAAATCAAGATTTTAGTTCATTGGTTGGGAAATGCCAAAATCACAATGTAACAAATCCCTTGTACTGAACTGAAGCAAGACTGAAAAAGTGTCTCAAGCTGTTTCTTATCTTTTAATAAACAATTACCTTTGGAAGTTTAGAACCCTACCAGGCTAGATTCTCAGTTTCTCAGCAGGTAGAACAGATGACTATGGTCAGAGTACTATAATCCATATTGGACAAAAATAACAGATGGCAAAACACACTATTTCCAGTACCATTACTTTTATAAGCAATGGCCATAAATACCTTTTTGGAAGACAATCACTTATTGGAAAAGAACAGCTTCGACCAGACAAACCCTAAGTGATCTTTTTCTTTACCATGTGTTAAAAGGTTTTGTCATTGAAGAATTTAGGGTCAAAATGCTTACTGAGTACGCAGTGTATGAAAAATACTGTATGAGGCAAGTTTTAAACATTTTACATAAAACCATAAAAACTACATATGTGTAAAAACACACCTGCAAGCAATTATGACATACACATGTATTTAAGTTGGATTACTGTAACGAGTAAAGTCAAGAAGATAAGGATACTTCAAATTCTGAACTTTTTTAAATAAGACAGATTCCTAAAATTACCTAACGTCTTTTATCACTATAATAGAGACTAAATTTTATTAGTACCGTTCACTTTTAAATCCAGAGCCTAATTGAGACTGGCAAAAAGTTGGTTGAAAGGAGGAAGGAAGTACAACATTTTAAAAAATTTTTTGTTTGAAAGAGAGAAAGAGGGGAGTGGAGAGGGGAGAGGGAGAGAATCTTCAGCAGGATCTCTGCCGAGTGCAGAGCCCGACAGAGGGATCAATCTCACAACCCCGTATCATGACCTGAGTCGAAATCAAGAGTCGGATGCTCATCCGACTGAACCGCCGAGGAGCCCCAGGAAGTACAATATTATTTTACTTTATCTTCACAACATTAAAAAATTAGTAATGTATTAAACAATAACCTCAAACTTTGTTTAGAAATGGTGACAGCTGGATCACAATGTTTCTTGGTCGAGACCAAGCTTTATTATGAAGCCCCTTTGGTTTCAGTATGACATGTCCTGCTTTATACCATTTCCGCTTATCATATTTACAATTTTTATTACAACCAAAATAGTAAAAAGTGTCAAGAAGAAAATAGAAGCAAAATCCCAAAGACCATTATGTCAAAAATAGATTTTACCAAATATTTTAAGTATAGTCTTCTATTCTTATATCATGACTTTAAATTATACAGTTTAAAGTAATGTGGATGAGCTTAGAAACTCCCTCCATTTTTACTCGCAAGTATAACAGTAGTGTAGGGACAGAAAGAGAGATCTGGGCCCAAGGTTGACGGGGAGAGGGTGAGGAGGGGTGGAGAAGAAGTTGAAATGTGTTCGCAGACTTCTCTAAAGAGCTATAATTTCATTCTCCTCATTTTAAGAGGGTGAAAACTGTTCCTCTCACCCCACCTCCAACCTTGCCTCCTTCTATTCTTCTCCATACATTTTTGCCTTCTGAGGAGAGGCGTGGCAGTAGTCAAAGTTAGTATTGGAGCAGGAAAGGGAGAAGAAAGAGAATCCGATTACATCTAACAACCTGTCCTCCTACTTTGACCACAATGTCTTAATGCCAGGATTCCACAAGGAAGAGAGCTTTGTGCAGAATCGACTTGATTCAAATGAACCAAATACAGTACTTTATAAATAAGTGAATCATTTCAAATCAAGCTAATATTATATAAATAATATCTGTCTTTTCTAAGTACCTACTTATTTATCTCATTCAGTTCAATATGAATATGCCAAGTGTATATTTCTAAAAGGAATCAGATTATGATTCACATTCATTTCTCAATTACAGCTTCTCAATGCATGAAATATTCTCTTGTAGTAAATGAAGCACTTTGAGAGGAATACACATTCTTTCAGGTTCCCAGGATCCCATTTAATGCATGACTATAGCACATAATGATTGTATCTCAGAATAATACAACACCTTTTTTTCCTCCATGAATTCAAAATCACTTTCTCTTGTATTATCCTATTCTTTGTTGGAAACTCCTATTCTTATGCTTATTTCATTGATTATAGCTTCTTAGGGTCAGGTTTGTTTTCCTTTTATTAAGTCCAGTGGAATACCTAGCACATAAATTTTATCCAGTAAATATTTATTGCATGAAAAAATTAAGAAAATAGCTCTGTTATTAATAATTTCAAAGGCGATTTTGGTCTGAATATATATGCTCTTGCTTAGTGATAATTATGTATCAGGAATTCTTCATCATTGTTGCAGAAAAGACCAGCTTCCCCAATCCTTGCTTGGTCCTTGCCCACATGACAGAATCTTAAAAAAAGTAATATCTGGGCACGTGGGCATCCAGAATAAAAACTGAATTTCCCACCCTTTCTTTTAAGGTAATATAATTAGATTCTTGCCAATAGAAGATTAACGAGAACAACATGGGAAACTTGGGAAAGTATCTTTTTCTTCTTTCCGTTTTTTTTTTTTAAAGATTTTATTTATTTATTTATTTGACACAGAGAGAGAGACAGCCAGCGAGAGAGGGAACACAAGCAGGGGGAGTGGAAGAGGAAGAAGCAGGCTCATAGCAGAGGAGTCTGATGTGGGACTCGATCCCATAATGCCGGGATCACGCCCTGAGCCGAAGGCAGACGCTTAACCGCTGTGCCACCCAGGCGCCCCTCTTCTTTCCCTTTCACCTTTGTTATCAGATGGAATATTTACATGATGGCTGGAGCTGGAACAGTAATCTTGGACCCTGAGGTGGAAATTTCAAGTCAGAAAAAAGTCAGAAGGAAATGGATCCCTAATGACCAGGGAGCCGCCTACATTTATGTGAGCATGAATTAAGCTTTATCTTTTTAATATCACTCTTGTTTGGGTTTTTCCCATAATTCAGTTAAGCGTAAATGTTACATTTGGTATCAATACATAAATTGATATGTATTATCAATAAAATATTGTATACTGTGCTTAAACAAATGTGACCTATGAACCAACTGGAATAAATTATACTTTTTTCCAAGCTCTGAAATCAATCCAAATATTCATACTTCAATTAATAGTCTCTGAACCATTTATTCCTCAACTCCACTAAATCCCCTTCCCTTAGCAATAGTATCTGTGAAGTGCAGTAAGTTTTAAATAGAACTGTAATACTCTCTATCTCAGCATGCCTGGGTGGCTCAGTCGGTTAAGTGTCTGCCTTCGGCTCAGGTCATGATCCCAGGGTCCTGGAGTTGAGCCCTGCATGGGGCTCCCTCTCAGCGGGGAGTCTGCTTCTCCCTCTGCCTCTGCGGCGCCCCCTACTTGTGCTCTAATAAATAAATAAAATCCTTAAAAAAAAATGCTATCTCATTTGATTCTTATACCTAACAGGAAAAGTAGATATAATCACTGTAATTATTATTTTATGGATTATCAAAACATGTCCAATGAAGTTGAGTGACTTTCCTAAAGTCATACAGTAAGGACCCAAAGTCATGTCTTTTGATTTATTTCAGGTCTCATTTACTTTCCTTCATGCCAAATGGTCTTAGTGGATCTGTATGAATTAGAAATGACCTATATCATCTAAAATTACTATACTGGAGCAGATCTTAGACATCTAAAACTTTTCACTAAAAAAAATTCTCACCTTGTTCCTCCCTGCCTTTCTAGTATATGCATGTCAAGATTCCTGGGCTTCATACTATCCTAAGTGTGATTATTGCCACCAGAATTTACACTTCAGTTTAAAATTTAATTCATAACATGGAATGAACCACCTCTCATTCTTATTTGGGATTGGGCTCTCTGTGGCAAAGAAAGAGCAACATGTGTGCCAGCCATACACCCCATCTCTTCCTCCATCAGCAAGACCACTTTCCCTAGTTCTTCCACTGGTATGCCAGTTGGCCTGTAATGAATTAGAACTCCTAGGTATGGGATCCTTCTGGTGTCTTTTAGTATAGATCTTGAACCCAGAAATTGAGAGGGCTCAGGAGAAGAAATATTCCTACCTGTTTCAGTAAATAAAGGCAGAAGTAGGTCAAGTACAGCACTTGCAAAGTGTCTGAGAAAAGTTTAGAAGAATCTAGGAGATACAGATATAATGTAACGTCCACTTAACTATTTTAAATAGGATGTTGCAGGAACTCAAAACATAACAATATTCAAATTATTAAAAAAAACCTCATTTTTTAAAGTTTATTTACTTATTTGATAGAGAAAAAGATTGAGCATAAGCAGGGGGAGTGAGAGAGAGAAGCCGAGCAGGGAGCCAGATGCAGGGCTCCATCTCAGGACCCTGAGATCATGACCTGAGCCAAGGCACTTAACTGACTGGGGCACCCAGGAGCCCCCCACACTTTTTTTTAACCTGACTTATTTTTAATGTGGATCACTCAAGCATGGAGACACCTTTTAGCCTTGTTTAAAATGCAGCCCTTGGCACGAGTGTGATTCTGAAATCCCTAAAAAATGCAGCTACATTTCGTAATCAGTTGCAATATGACTGATTCTTTAGTATCTTAACTTTATAAAAGATAATGACATTAAGATAAATTGTTAGAATCAAATACAAGCCAATAAAAAGGAGTCCTGACTGAGAACGCAACGCAGCTATACTTCATACTCTCCTTTGAAACTAGGGTACAAGCCTAATTGGGAAAGCAAGAATGTTGTTGGTGACAAAAAGGGCTATTTTTACAAACATAACTAATACAGTGTCTTGAGAAAGAAACAGAGAGTGAGGAGGAGAAGGTTTCAGTCACGTAAGCCACAAACTGCAGTACAGTGTGATAAGGGCTATTGTAAGAAGTTATGATCTCCAGGTGAGTGTGGAAAATATGATGGGATACTCTGGGAAATCCTGCTTGACCTCCAAAGTCTGCGATATGCCCTCATATGTGCCACCGGCCCCTGTCCTTTTGGATAAGCCCATAAGCTCGTTTCACATTGCATTATCACAGCTTAATTGTCTGTCTCTACACTCCTTCCCTCCCCCCCAACATACACATTAGCATTAAAGTATCAAGGAGGGAGCCTCCATTTGCTTTAATTTTGTTGCTGTCATCATTATAACCCCAAAATTGAGTACTGAGCCTGACCTGTGTTAAGAAATAGAAACACTCAGTTGCTGAATGAATGAGTGAGTGAATTATACTGAATGAATGAGCACCTTCTGTCTTTGCACTGCTATATTTATGGTTATTGCTGTGCCGAGCTTACCTCCCTGAAGGTAAGCTTCCTAAAGCAGCTCTATTTTCAATTCACCTCTCTATATGTTACTTTGCCTAGCACATGGGCTATCGATGAATCCATGAGTAAAAAGAAGCAACATGTTATAATTTATACATGATAGAAACTAGAGACTTTAGACAAAGGCAAAACAAAAGATAAATCTTACTGATCTTGATTTTAAAAAGAAATCATGTGTTGGACAATAATACACCAAGACATCATTGGGCTTATGTAGATAGTGTTATGATGGTTCTAGATGATTCACTGACAAATTCTGTGGTATAATATGGTATATTCTGAATTTCTATGGTATAAAAGAAAATTCTTACTAATTTACATATATTTAGAATCAATGATAAAACACTATACAGGAGCTTGAAGAGTAAGAGAAAGCTCTGTGGTCAAAGAAATGGCTCGATGATTATTTACCTAAGCCTAAGGCCGGGTGGCCTCTTTAGCTAGATCTTGACAAATGTGACCACACCTTGGGGCTGGTGCCAATGTGAGCTAGCTGGGTTCACTGTTCTATCTCTCCTCCCACCCCGCCCATCACAAACCCTGACACACTCATCTTAATTGGCCCCAGAGTAACTGTGAAGGAACTTTTATGCAGAAAGACATAAATCTGACCATTAATCCTAAAAAAAAAAGGATTAAAGTGAGTTAGGAGCATCTCGTTCATAGGCAGCAACTTACTCTAAATGAAGGATAATCTCACAGTTCTAGTCGGGAAGTAACTCATGTTCTACCAATCTCTATCAACCAGAAAAGTAAACTTTGTGAAAACAATAATAATCACTATGTGTAATGAAGGCTTGTGGAACTAACACAATCTGAACATTTCGTGATTAATAATCTGCAAAGGATTAAATAATGTTCCTTTGTCTTAGGATCAAATATATTTAGGATAAATATAATTTAGGAAAATTGTATTTTTAATGACCATTAAGATTCCTTTTCGGGGGGGCGCCTGGGTGGCTCAGTTGGTTAAGCCTCTGCCTTTGGCTCAGGTCATGATCTCGGGGTCCTGGGATGGAGCTGCGCGTTGGGCTCCCTGCTCAGTGGGGAGTCTGCTTCTCCCTCTCCCTCTGCTTGTGTGCTCTCTCTCTCTCAGATTAAAAAAAAAAAAATTCCTTTTTTTTTGTTCTGCTTTATTTTGTTTTCTTTCGATAGGAATGGCTACTAGGTGCCAGGTACTACACTAAGTGGTTAGCTGCATTACTGTTCACTACAGTTCTTCCAGAAAGTATTATCATTGATATTATTACCATATACAGATAAGGAAAGTGAGGCTCCAACAGATTAAGGAACAAGATCAAAGTCCCATAAAATGTAACGAGCTATGCTGGGATTCAAATCCAGACTCCCTGAACTCCTCAACCCATGCTCTTATAGGACTCCATACTTCCTCTTAAATATTTGAAAACTACAGATTCACACATGATCCACAACAGACTTGGAGACTAAAACATGCTATTAGCTACGATCCTTCATTTGCAAACCTTTTTTTTTTAAATAGAAAGACCAGTACATACCTTCAAAATTGAAAATGTTGACAGACAACACTACCCTGTCTAGAGGGAGATAAACTAAGAAAAATAAAGAAATATGATGCCTCTGAAAACAGGAGTCAAAGTGGGAGTTAAGAGTATAATTCATTACCAACTTCTGTGGAGTTAACTGCTGCACAGTATGATCAAAATGAAAGAGCAGAAGAAACAGTTGGACACACAGCCTGGACATACAAAGATTGACAAAATATAACTACCAAAGAAGCAAAGACATAACTTTCACCTAACTTTAAGGTACCTAAGATTCCAAATCAATATAGTTAAAACATAAAGATGACAAAAAGTTGCAACATCTAAGATACCTAGTTTCATTTTTATTAACATCCAGTAGCTATTTTTACCATACTCCCACTGCTAGTAGGAAAAGAATCTAAGAAACATATTATCCAGGAGAGGAAAGAATATTTTAACTTTTTCTTTTAAAATCTTTTTCTTTTTTACAAGTCTTTGAAGTCCTAGAATAAGGAGTTTAAACTTCTTCAATATATTTGGGTTATGTGCATGTTATATTTCTGTTTTGATTCAAAGTCTGGGGAAAATAAATGGGATTTTCCATGATGATTTAATTACTCACAAAATGTAATTTTTAAGGAGAAAACCTACAACATCAACCCAAGGTTTAAACCCAAGGTTTAAAATGTTCAACTTGCTTTTGCTCTTCAGTTATAAACCAAGAGTGTTAAAATTTTGGTTCAACTTGGCAATTAGAAAACAAGTACACAACCTCATTTTTTTTTAAATTTATGATTTGGTGGAAATTTTTGCTTAGAATATTACTGAAAGAACAAAACAGAAAGAAAAGTCAAAAGCAGATAAAAGTGTAAGATGGGCCCCAAACAGAGGCAGGGTTGCGAGAGCATCCGCAGAGGGGGAAAGCACTCTGAGGTCAAGGAGAGCAGCTTTGAGAGGAGTCATAATTCATAAGGGGCTGTGATTATTGAGCTGATGATGGGGTTCTATTTTGTGACTAAACCAATCCCTAAACTCTTGAAATATAAAAGCTACTTTTTCCAGGCCACTCATTAAACAAAAGGCCCTTCAGAAATAGGTTAGTTTTATATGAAATTCAAAAAACAGTGTCTCTTATGGTGAAAGAGAGAAGATTTAGGGTGAAAATGGGTATAAAAAGCAGTAAAGTTTGAGATGAGATGGCCTCCAAAAAGGATCAGATGATCTGAGAGGAAGTGAATACAGGCCAAAACTTTGTAAGAAGGAATGTGTTGAGTGTTAGGAACTGCAGGACATAACGAGAAGAAGCGTGACTTGACTAAACTTCAGACAGGTTTTTTCCTAACTATATACCACTCTCCTTCTTTAGAGTATTTACTTGAAAAACCTGGAGTTACAAACTTTTTCTGGGCCACCTTGAGATGTAAATTTTTTACAGCCCAGAAATGTCTTTTTTTCTTTTTTTACAATTTTATTTATTTATTTGAGTGAGAGAGTGAGAGAGCAAGAGAGCAAGAGAGCACACAAGTTGGGGGGAGGGGGACAGAGGGAGAGGAAGAAGCAGGCTCCCCACTGAGCAGGGAGCCCAACCCAGAGCTCAATCCCAGGACCCTGAGATCATGATCTGAGCCAAAGGCATACAAGGCAGATGCTTAAACCAACTGAGCCACCCAGGCGCCCCTAGGAACATCTTTCTTAAGAACCTAAAAGCTATCTCTTTGAAATGTACTCATTGAGAAGATGGTGTCCCTGTGTGCCCGACTCTGCAGGAGGGTAAGAGCTGTATTTGGATAGCAACCAGGTGCAAACATGGACGGCCTAATCACACTGACCAATCTTCCCCCACCACCTTCCAGTACTTCCCATTAGTTGGCCTCAGAGTTTAATTGTCCTCCCTCTTTTTGTTTTGGCAGAGTTCCATCTCTTTGCCCTATTGTAATTGTCTTTCTTCCCTGTTGCAATAAAAAGTCTTCTTTGCCATTTTTCAAACCATTTTTTAACAAGTGTTCAGTGCAATTCTTCTTTTACAAGAGGAAGAAGTTTAGTGCCACTGAGTGCCTACGTGAGTGATCCTATCTTTCGTAACTCCTGAACGGTGTGAGGACACAGAAATTCCAAGAGGCCAAGCAACAAAAGTAAATATACCTAGTAAGTGGAAGAATAGGAATTCAAACTATGAGCTCTTTTTCAGTAAGTCCAAGTTCCTTCCATTTTTTATGTAAAAGAAAAAGCTAACAACCCAAATGATACATGTAAAAAAAGAAATTTGACAGAATTTGATTTTGAATATATTTTTCTTACTAAAATCATGCATCAAAACAAAACTAAAATGTCTATTTTGAGTACAACTCAAAATAGTACCTTTTTAGTGTGCATTTGCTTGGCTGCTTCTCCCATTTTAAGGTGATCCTAATTACCAACTGAGGACCTTCTTTCTGAGTTCCTCTCATATAATTTGTGAACCACCTTTTGGAAATGTTTTGTTCTCCTTTCATTTAAGGCCTCTGAAAACCCACATTCCCCCTCCCTTCGTACCAGCTTTAGCAAGCTGACTGCTGAGGGAGAAAAGTTCAGAGCTATCTCCTTTGCCTCCCTCGTATCTTAATGATAGGAAATTAGAGTACTTTAGGTGGCTTTTCTTGAGGTTGGTATTTCCTTAAGCTTTTCTAAGTGGTCTGTAATGGAATAAAAAACAGGAAGTAGTGACAGAGTGGGATCTCCCTAGCATTTGTTGGGTTGGTAGATACTGGTCCTATGGATTTCACACATTGACAACAATCTCCACTGGAGATAACCATGACCTCCACTATCAGAGTCCAGAGTGCTAACCATTACACCATGGAACCCCACTGACCTCCACTACCAACACCACAACAAAATTCAGAGCACCATGGGTGCTGACCAAACTCTTGAAGTTTCCACCACTGATGCCATTGATGCAGTTGTGAATCATTTAAGCTGCACTGATTCCTGAGTGAAATCTGAGAATGACAGAGTCAGGCTAAATATGCTGCTTCAATGTGACAAGATGACAAACAGAAGCCTATGATATAGCCAAACTCTGATTGTACCCTGCTGACATCCTCAATCTTTTAAAAAGGCAGTAGCAGATTTTCAGAAAGAACAATGTCTACAAATGGATCAATCATAATCTTAGCATGGAGTCTAATGAGCCATGCGATCTCTTGAAGGTGATGACAAGTTCAGAGTCTGGGTTCAGACTTTTCTGCTGAGGGCTCCATAAAGCATCATATCTTGGTCTCTATCTCCCTCACAGGAATGGTATGAGGATAATATGACATTATTCAAGTGAATATAGTTTGAAATAAAAGCTTGGTAAGTTAGGAGAATTATTTTTATTACTAAGAGAGTAGCCATCTGTTTCTGAAGAACTCAAGTGAGAACATGACTCTTTGCTTTATATGGGGTAATTTTCAGATAATACGTTTTCATTGCCTCCTGTGCTGGAACATTACTTGAGCTGAAAGATAGTCTGTCTCATAATTCTCTGACATGTGTAGCACTCTAATTATTTTTAAGGAAGACATCAATTCGTATTAACTCTTGATAAATACAGCCCTGTCCCAAAATGTGCACTTGGGAGATAGGAAAAGTAGGATAAACAAGCAAGGATAACATAAGTGAATAAATAATGAAGAGACCAGCAACACTGCTGAGTCTCTTGTTTGTAACTTGGTATTACAGGAAATAACCGTCCATACTGGTTATTCACTATGATTACCCTCCATGCATCTATTTAATTCCTTGAAATTTTTAGAGCAATTCTGTCAATTGTACTTACTACATCTATTAACAATAATAATCCTGTTTCACTTTGGACATCCATCATTTGAGTTCACATGGAAATTATGACAAACTGTTCCATGTTTGGTGGGAGTCACCAACAAAGTGGAATTTATGTTTGGCTTAAATGCCAACAGAAGCAGTGAGGATAACACAACTATTCAGATTAGCTGTAAAATATTATAAGCCATTTTACATATGCAAACATGATGCTACTAGTCTATAGTTTCTCCAATTTTCCCCCAAGATGTCAAGGAAATTTTCTGATTCATAGACATATTCTGGTCTGGCCCCGACACGTGAACGAGGAGCCTATGCCAACAACTGGAACAGAACCAACAACCGAAGGCAATGAATACAAACAATCGACCCTTCACGGCACTGTGGGTGATTATACAGTTTGCAGATTATTGACTTTCTTTCTTGGACTCCATTAAGAATGGTAGCTACTGTCAAAAATAAAGGTAGAATACTGCACATCGTCAATCGTTCAGGTGCAAGTGTTAGGCGCTACTGTGTTCCCTGCATGGGTGTTTGCATGAGAAAGCATCTTTTCCTAGGATGGAGGAATTACCACAGGGACACCTGCAGTCACCCTCACTCCTGTCTCTCTCTATTGGGTTGTTCAAAGTGTGAAACACCATTGTTCCGGGTAGTACGACCTTTTTCTCAGCCTTTGGAGCACCTGCCACTCTCCCCTCAAGGCACTAGATTGTGGTCCTCCCGTGAGAAGCCTCAGGTTCTCCAGCTGCTCTTCCTGCCTTGTTCCAGGAAAGGAAGTTGAGTTTGGAGGTCGGGGGGAAAGGGGAGGGAGCAGGATGCCCATTTACCTGAAGAGAAAGTTCTTTTAGCCAGCCCCACTAGCTGCAATCCTGACCTAAGGCTTGATGGACTGGAAGGCAGTACAATGACAGGCAGAAACCCTGACTGAAAAATACAGGGAGAGACCGCCACCACTGATCAAATGAAGCTCCATTGTTTTGTTTCTGTTGTTGCTTTGTTATTTATAGATTAGATCTTGATTTCAAAGATCCTTGCATCTACTGACATAGATAATTGAAAATTGGCTGCAGTTTTTTAGTAACATCAGGCAGTGAAGTTGATGACTTTCCTCTGTTCCCCCCGACTGCCAAATCTTGGCCCTGCCTGCCTGGTCGGTCAGAGCAGGTTTGCTGCAGTGAGAGCAAAGGTGCAGAAGCCAGGGGTGACAGAATAGCACCAAACAGATCCTTGATTTTTCTCAGTAACTATGTTTTCAGTGCTAAAATGGGCGAGGTGATACACAGAATGTAGAATGGAAGTTTTAGCACCAAAATAAAAACTAAAAAAAATTTTGTGAGTAAAAAAAATCTTATTTGTTAGTAAACAAAAAGGAGGGCAGGGGGGCACAAAGATCAGAAGTCAAATGTATGTCAAATTCCTGTGCCTTCCAGGAACAAGAAAAACAACTAACCTAGGAGCTGAATCGTTACATAATCCAGGCAGTATCTCTCCTGAAGCGTTACCGAGAGCCCAAATGCGAACATTTCCAGCCCTACTGCACAGGTTTTCTCTTCATTATATAAGTACCATATGTGGAAGTCTTATTTTAAGAGCTAGCACCGCACTGCCCTAGTAGAATGACACGTGAAAAAGATTCAATGTGGGAAGTGTCGAAGCGGATTGTAGAGAACCCAAAGGCTGCAGCTTGCCATCAAAGGCTCTATATTAGGCAAGAGACAGCATTTAGTCAAATCACTATCACTTTCCTGTCCCTCTGCTTGGCATGTTGAAATATTCCACTTCTATTTTTCTCCATCTGTCCTATTTACCTTGTAACTCCACATGCAAATTTAGGTACAGCTAAATATACAATGCCTTTTGAAATATGACTTATGAAATGTGCATGTGTTAGAAAAAGATTTAGCTTTTCAGAAAACATTTGATACCTCCAAATCTATCTTGGAAATAGGGCCTATTCTCTTTAGTCAGATGAATACACAGAATGACCAATTGTGCACTGCCATCTCTTAATGCTTTTTAAAAAGCTTTAAAACAAGCTATGTCAATCAGGGTGCAGTCAGGAAAACAGAAACCGTTCTAGGTGTTTCAAGAAGAGTAAATTTAACACAGAGAATTGGTTAAAGAAGGGAAAGAACTGCTGGGAGGATGGTGATGTAACCTGATGACAGATTAGCAACGTAGGAAGATACCATTTTCGGGGTGGGGGGGAGGCTTCAGACTTGGTAGTGACCTTAGACTTGGACGAGATGAAACCCTGCTCCGGGCTCTCCACTATAGAAGGCCCTGCTGTGTTGCTCCCCAGCTATGCTCCTTCCTAGCTGGGAAGAACTTTCCTTCTAGGGAAAAGAAACCTCTGATCAAGAGGACATATATACTCAGGTTCCATGCCCTGCCCCATTTCAGACTACACTCTGGGTATACAAGTCCTTGGCTTTCCCTACCCAACTGGAAAAAGTCTATCTCCAGTGCCTGACCAGACCTTTCCCTTGGGTCTATCCTCCTGTGGACAGCACAGACCCCTAGAGCCCAGAGAAGGCCAAAGTCATTTGCAAGAAGGGATTGGAGGTAGTAGCAGATAGAGCTTAGGTGTGGCCTGGAGTGTCCAAACAAGTGCACCCAGCTCCTTAGAGTATGGAAAGGAGCCAAGAAAAAAAGAGAGGAGGGTGTGCCGCAAGCCCTCATAAGGCCTAAGGGCCTGAGAGTCCTAAATCTGAGCAGGACCTTCCAGCTTCAGTTTCCTTTGAGGAACTGAAAGGGTCAACACCAACTAGGTGGGGAAATAAGGGAAACCCTGGGCAGAGAATTCTTGGCTTAGACTGGCTGGAGTCATAGGATTCTCACAGTTCCTAGACAGTGGGAAGAGAAAAGATTGATGGGGAGATAAGCAGCCAAGCCTTGGGTGTGGGAAATGAGAGCTAATGAGTAAGAGAATATGGGTATTTATCCTGTGGATTCCCAAACGAGTGATTTTTTTCTTTTAACTTGTCACTATGAAGGTATGTTTGTCCAAACAGAAAAATGGAAAATACTTTAACTGTCTGTATTTGATGGATAACTTTAAAATATTGGACATAGATACGTGGGCCTCCTTTTGTCCCTTCACCCTGGGTCCTACCAATAGGACAGGCTGGACAAACCCCAACTGCTAGAACCTTCCAGTGGGGGCTGGACTCATGGTGGGGAGCAGCTGAGTGAGTCATGGGACAGTCCAATAGGAACCAGAGGCACAGACAGGTGCAGTCACTGTAAGTAGAGAAATACCCTGACTTCTCACCACCTCCGCTCTCCAGTCCTCCTCCACGGCATCCCATTGACAGAGCCAGCCCAGAAGCCCGAAGGCAATGGAGTGTGACAAATACAATTCCCTGGGATTTGGAGCAGAGCAGAGCAGAGCAGCGAAAGGGGCCAGGAATAGAAAAAAGAGCAGACAGATGAATGATGTCACACAAAAATAAATAAACGAATGCATGTTGTTGCGGACTATGGTAGTCCTCCCCTATCTGGGGGTTCACTTTTCACAGTTTCAGTCATCCACTGGGAGGCCTTGGAATGTGTCCCCCAGGGATAAGGGGGGACTTCTCTCATCTAGTTCAGAAACTCTGAGAGAAAAGCATGCATAATGTACCTGTCTTCGTCTTACAAATCAACTGCTTTCTAAACAAGGGACAAAGAATTGGGATGACCTGGGGGACAATCTGCAACCCCTTGCAATACTTCTTAATAATAATTATTCATCCCACTATCTCTAGACAATGTTTGCCAAGAGGTTAGGGGCTGCTATAGGCTTACTCATTGAAGAAGCCACAGTATATGTAAAGTTTGACAGCTTCTGTAAATTGAGCTCCAGGTTAAGGAATATGGAAAATATAGTTAGGGGTAACTCCATTCTGAATCTTTTTCTTTTCTTTTCTTTTTAAGATTTTATTCATTTATTTGACAGAGAGAGAGACAGCCAGAGAGAGAGAGGGAACACCAGCAGGGGGAGTGGGAGAGGAAGTAGCAGGCTCCCAACGGAGCAGGGAGTCCAATGCGGGGCTCAGTCCCGGGACTCTGGGATCAGGCCCTGAGCCGAAGGCAGACGCTTAACGACTGAGCCAGCCAGGTGCCCCTCCATTCTGAATCTTAAAAACAATCCAGTTACTTAATGGTACCAAGGAAGTTGGGATTCATAATAATAATAATAATAATAATAATAATAATAATAAAAAAATAATAATGAAAAACTTAAATAAGCAGCAGAGTACTTGGGGGAAAACCAAATTTCTACACTGGAACCTTAATTCTGCTGTTTATTAATGCTTATTGTATTTCTTTCAGTGAAATTCTAGAGCTCTGTAGCCTGGTTCTCACTTCTTTCAAACAGGAATAATAGTAGCAACCTTTTTAGTTATAAGTTATAATTCATAGGTGTGAATACCCTAGCACATGTCTGTCATCTAGCAGACGCTTAAGTAGTCCTTAATAATAACCATGATGATGATAATCACAGGAATAATAAGTAAGCATTGATGGAAGGCTGAGGCTGATGTGAGGGACGGCACAAAACCACAGGGCTAACGTAGCCCTCATTTCTATTGTCCGGAAAAGCAGATGAAGACATTCTCACAAAAATTAATGCAAGAAACATTAAGAAGAGGATGATAAAGCTTCCTTTAGAAATCCATTTCCAGTGTTAAATATTTTATTCCTCACTGCTAATCTTCATGATTTTGCCAATATTTTTCTGCCTATATAATCAGATATGACTCAAAGTGAAAGCTGGACACAAACGAATATCAGATATTCTTCTGGTACAGATAATAAACTTTGGCTTAGAATTTTCATAAGAAATAAATGCTAGAGGTTTAGAAAACTTCTTTTCAGCAAAGGTCAATCTTACGTTCTTGTTTTAGGTATTTTCATATTAATTTAAACATATCTTTAAAAAATTATTATTAATTTCTTAGGTAGTTTCATAAGATTTTGCCTGGGACACTGTTGTATATGGTGGACTCTTAGGGCTAGAAAATTCATTATCTAGGGTTTTAGACTTTTACTATGACATTCATTTACTTATTTGTTTGAAATAAAGACTCTGCTTTTATTACAGCATTTAAGGCTTGCCAGAGAATAACAATGAGATTGAACTGCATAAGTATGTTTGAACATCACACATTTTGAATTTAAGGAGCTTTGGTCATATGTCGACAAATATAATTAAAGACTTAGAATCTGACTCAGGTAAATAAGCAGTTAGCCCTCATCACTGCAGTACAAGGAGCACTTGAATTGAAACCACGAGTGACCTTCGCTGGGGGGGAGGGGTGCATGGATGTCACTCTCTTCGCTCTCATCCTCCCCTACCCCCAGCAAGCCAACAAGGGTTCAGGTCTTGACAACGCCACCATCAGCCCTTGTTACTAAGGACTTCAGAACTCTGGCTCCAGCAACTTCTGCTCTGTGCGTTTGCAGCTTCCTGTTGCTCTCACTCCCTTCTGTAATTAACCTTGCTATTTTTAGCTACAAAGCACAGATCTTGTGCCAGGCTTCTTCAGGATTCTATTTTATATTTCAATGGCCAGTCACTAACTGATTTTTCTCCTGGGAAAAGGTCTATAATCACTCATTTACATTACTGATGAGGATGTCTCAACCTTTCCCCACCACTCCCCTTTCATTCTGATCATATTCAGCACAATTAATCCTCCGAATTAAGCAAGGGCAACTGAAACCTTTCCCCGGGCCAGACCAGCCACCACTGTGGTCCTGAGGTGTGTGCATAGCGGTAACTGGTGGAAGTAAACAGAGAAAACCCAGTGTTTCTGAGGGTTTCAAAACAAAACAAAACAAAGCCGAAAACTCCAGCTTCCTTCCTCACAGCTCAGAGGCCGCGCACTCGCAAGACCACGAGGTGGTTCTCAGAATGGCTGTGCCCTGCACCGTCGCACATCACGGTGGCTGCCCACTGTGCGACCTGTCGGCAGGCGAGATGGCGCGGACACGGGGCAGCGCCAGTGGCCGATGAGCTGGGAAAGCACAGCCGCCACCCGGAGACCGCTCTCCTGCTTGACCGCTCAGGCCCCTGTGTGCGGCGGGGTGAGTGCGCATGGCGAGGAGGTTTGTGGGGACAGGAAAGCACACCTTCATTTGCCACCAATCAAACACTCCAGGGCCTGGTGTGTCCTAGCCACACAACCCAGCCAGAGCTCTCTCCTGGGCCATATCCGGGCAGGGGCAGGGGGCACTGAGGCATAAAGCAGGGCTGGAGAACCGAGCGGGCTGGGCATGAAAGTCGTGGCTGCGAAGAAAAGTCTGGGCAGAACGCTAAGGCTTGAAATAAAATCCGTTCTTACTGGATTACAAAGGGGGAGGGGCAATGAACAATACTTGCCCTTTATTTTTTTTCCTTTGTTGTTATTGTTGCTTTGCGTTTTGTTTTGTTGTTTTGTCATGTCAGAATTCTATTAAAAGGGCTAAAATGAGATTTTGGTTGTTTTGACAAACTGGGCCTTTCTGGGGCCCACATCTTTTCCAGTGAGGGAAAGCTGTGTTAGGTAGGGCCTCTGGTGTGTGGAGGTATTACTTAAGTAGTTCTCTCAGAGGTGTGATGTGTAAGGCAGCTCCAGGTTCTAAAACTCCAAACTGATCTCTTTATTCCATGCTATGCTGCCTACCTCCTTTGCGATTTGTTTCAATGCATACCATTCGTGACACTCGCCTGGGTAGAAAACTGGACTCTCTCTTGAGAGGTCACCTCTGAAATGTCCTTGTGTTACTCAGTGATTCTCTGGACAGGGCTCTCCTCTCCAGTTTTGTTTTGTTTTGTTTTGTTTTTCTTTTTCTTTAAGTAAACTCTACGCCCAACATGGGGCTTGAACTCACAACCGTGAGGTCAGGAGTCGCAGGCTCTACTGACTGAGCCAACCAGGCGCCCCTCTCCAGTTATTTTAGTATTTCATTAGCTGCCTTTTTCTTTCATCTTATTTGAAGGGGGATACAAATAGACCACAAAAAAGGGAATAAACATAAGATGGAAACATTTCACTTTGAGGGGTAGGGGATGTGTATGCATAAGAAACATCATGGAGAAGGAAGTATGGAGTACAAAAAGGGACTCTATTCCTTAGAATGACAGTTGACTATGCTTGTAACAATAATGCTACTTTGACATATAAAGAAAACTGGACAGAAATTATTTCTTTTACCATTCCACATAGAGAGAGGTGCTATTATTAAACCAGCAGAAATTGTGCACCAGACCTGAAGGTAAGGTCTTTAATTAAAAATAAATAAATAAATAAATAAATAAACAAGTACACTGGGAGAGCTAAAACCAAACACTTATCCAGAAAGTATACTAGTGTTTAAAGCTAATGACCCCCTTGGGGGAGACATATCTGCAAGAATTGCCATTGGANNTGCTGAACCTGAAACCACTCTATCAAGACGTAACAACGTAAAAAGATCTGAGTGAAAATTCATTTCAGTTGCTGGAGAATGGTAAGCAATGAACTTGAAGGAAAGAAAACTGTTTCAGTTGCAATAGAAGTACTGTCAGAAACTAAGTTTTATAGCTACTGCAAGTTTCAGCCACCCAAGCAACAGAACATACTGAGAATTCAAATCTCTACTTTTTATTTTTTTAAAGCAAGTTTCTGAAAGTTCCCCTATGCTTTAAGTTACCTTCCCTAAACAACAGAAAATAAGAACTACTGCACTGAGACTCCTGGTGATGACCTACATTAACTAGAATGTCTCAATTATAGAAAAGATTCAAACAGAAATTCAGGCAATCATATAAATCACTTTCACCCACAAGAACAATCTGGTTTATCAGAGAAGAAATTGACATGAGTTTGTATTTAAAGAGGTGTGTAAAATGAAAAAGAGTATGGGATCTGGAGTCCACGGCAGCTGGGCTTAAATCTTGACTCTATCATATATCTCTGTGACCTAGGCCTTTGTGAGCCTCAGTTTTCTCAAAAGTAAAAAAAAAAAAAAAGGGGGGGGGACAATTACACTGTCCCTGGGTCATTGTGAAGTTTCAATAAATCAACATTTGTGAAGGTACCGGCTTGATGTCTGCTAATAAAAGGCTCTGTGTTTCTTTCCTTACTGCAATAGTTTCTTCCATGAGAAATGGTGCTGAATGCTGACATAATTTATTTCATTTTTAAAACAGAATCCACATGTTAGAAGTTTTCCCATTATTTCCTCAACCCAGAGAAAACCTTAATTCATTTGGGGACTGAAGGGGTGTTGCCACCCCTTCTCACTTAGCTGTCATTCTCCACTCTGCAGGTAAGCGTTAAAAATCCACGCACAAAGCGCCCTCTGAAACGGAAAAACACGCAGCATAACCTTGAAGGGGAGAAGTGAGACACGTGCATGCTATCGCAAGTACTGCACACACATCCTCAAAACGCTACAGCCTTCCAGCTATCCTCACTTTTTCTTCAGATCAACTTATGTTCATGTTTGAACAAAAAATAGGAACAAAATATTGTGTGACTATAGGGTATCTAGAGCTGCAACCCTGGAAACGGCTGCTCAGCGTGAAATGGTTCGACACACTCTAAAGAACTCTGTGCCTTCGAAGGATTGGTAAACATTAAGTTAAAGAAAACCCGCAGTGTGTAGTCATGCCAATACTAATCTCACAGAGATGTTCACATGGTTGGTCATAAACACGCTGTGGATTTAATAGCAAAGGTATTATATAGTCATTTAATTCATGAGAAGAATGTGATGATTTTACAAAACTTGATTCTACCTCCTTTTATTATTATTTTTTTTAAGACTTAGAATTTTGATTCTCTTTCCTTAAGATAAGCTGCTCCCACACCAAGAGTTGGATGGGTTTCACTGTGGATTTAAACATGGGGGATTTTTACACATAGTATTTATACAGGTTTCCAGTTTTTAAAACACTTTGGTTTCTTCCTGGTCTAATATTTGTGATGGCAACATTCTCTACTTGGATCCTGAGTCATTTTCTTGGCAGGACTTCCTCTGGATCTGTGATGTGCTGCTCATTCTAGCCTCATTTGACAGTCTGGTCTCACTGCACCTGGGATGTCTGGCACACACAGCTTTTGGTGATAAGACGATTAAAAAGGGACAGGTAAATAGCATCTCATTGTAACTCGGAGCTCCTGCAACGCTGTCAGAATGAGCACTTCAAAGTAGGAAGCAAGAGGCTCCACAATTAATGCAGGAGGAAGTAGGACAGGTAAGTCGCAGAGGAGACTATTAAAGAAAAGGATTCAGAGAAGAGAAGAGGGGCGCCTGGGTGGCTCAGTCAGTTAAGTATCTGCCTTCGGCTCAGGTCATGATCCCGGGGTCCTAGGATCCAGCCCTGCATTGGGCTCCCTGCTCAGCGGGGAGTCTGCTTGTCCCTGTCTCTCTGCCCTTGCTCCTGTGCTCGCTCTCTCTCTCACTCACTCTCTCAAATAAATAAAATCTTTAAAAGAGAGAGAGAGAGAGAGAGAGAGAGAGAGAGGGGAAGGAAGGGGCAAATCATAATTTCTAGAACCAGAAAAGAAAAAGAAAAGAACAATTAAGAATGAACGGTCAAGAAAAGTTATCTAATGCTAGCCTTTCCCTAGGCAAATCATTTCTTGTTTATTTATCCTTATTTGTTTTTGTTGTTGTTTTCAGCAGGCTGTTTTTTAGAAGGAGTGGAACAAGAATGGGCCAAGGTGCCAAGGAGGCCCAAATTTCAGAAGTGAGACACCAAGTTGGGCAGAAGCCATATAAGGAGGCAGGGGCAGGATTCCTCTACTTCCTTTAGTTGGGGAAGCATTTAATTAAATATCGAGTTTTACCAAAAGCTAGGTAGACCTATGCTGGTGTGCCTGGAAGTAACGGGTAAGAAGAAAGAGACCCCAGACACAAATAGGTCAGAGTGGGAAAGAGTCTGAGCTAAGGCTGGACAGGGGTAGGGCGTGCAGAGATCATACAGAATCTCGGAGTACACATATAAGTAATTCTTGAGGAAGGCAGTGGCACAAGAGAGTACTATTTTAAGAAGATATGTGAATGGCGTGGGGGATGGTTTGGAAGGAGAGGCCAACTGTGAGGCTGTTGTAGGAAGGCAGGCTCGTAGAGACAGCAAGGGGACTGGACTACAAATGAACTTATCAACAGTCAGGCTCAGAGGCTAGTTTATATTCTCTTTCCTAACCACTCCGTATAGGAGCAAAGTCAGTTCTGTTTCCTCTGGCAGAATTTCTTCTCCAGACTTCTTAATCCTGGGAACTAGTACCATATCTCAATCCCCATGGATTATTTAAACATTTATGCCTCTTGGGCAAATGAACCCAAAGTAAGAACTCATAAACTCTAAAGCTTTCTTTGGGCATCTTACTACTCCCCAAAGGTGTTGTGTGGTTTTTTTTTTTTTTATTGTCAACTTTAATCATTTTTTTCATTTTCAATGAATAACTATATTCTTAATGCTGTTTCTCTGCAATTTCTTGCCAACTTCATTTGTTAAATCCAACCTTTAAATTTCTTCAGTGTTTTCTTATAGTTCTCAATCCTCCCTGCTGGTTTTCTGTACCTACCATAAACTAGTACAATGGTCTTTTTTTTTTTTTCCCTTCTCTGCACGTTTTTAATGAAGAAGATTAAATCAGAACACATAAACAAGTGGTTATATACAGTGACCAGACATTTCAGGAAGCTCCCTTAGCCAACTGTCAGGTTAAATGGCAATGTTCATATAAATCTAAATAAACCAAAGTTATTGTTGAGCACAATCTACACGATGTCAAGAGAAAGAAAGTCCTGCTTCAGTTTGCATTTATATTCCTTCTGGAAAGATTCAGAGAAGGGGCCAGATGTTGAAAAGCAATAACCAGGGCTCCATGCCCAATTTTATGTGATGCCTATCGGGTCTTTGTTGAGTGCCTGGCCCAGCTTACAGTCTGAATTCTGACAGTCTGCACCCCTCTCAAGTTGCCAGTGTGGGAATCACGGTGCTCAGAGTCAAGCAGATTAAGTCAGCTGATAGGATTCTATTCTCTGACCTTTACCAAGAACACAACAGGGATCAATTATTTTCTTTGCCCGATAGAGTCCAGAGGAAAGCTGGACTGCAAATGCAGTGGAAAAAATAGTATGACTACGTGCAAAATATACGCATAGAGGCGGCGTGCCAGAAGGAAGAGCCAAAAGGTAGGTGGGAGGACAAGGGACAACAAAGGAAATCTTGGGATTCTGCTCCAGGCCAGCAATGCCAGGTAAGATGCATGGTGACAGATGCTCAGCTCTACTTTGCTTCTGACAAGCCTCCAAATATAAATCTTAAGAACAATGGGGGATCAGAGCTTCTTCATTAATTACACTGAACAGTAGCAAAAGTAATTTTGGGTAAAAGAAAGAGGCATCATTCCAGATCCCCTTTCGTGGGATGAGTCATTGCTGTGTTTTTTTGTTGTTGGTTTTTTATGTTTTTTTTGTTTTTGTTTTTGTCTTTTCAGGGAAGGGCTTACAGACTACAGTATCTCATGGGGCTGCATTTTAATGGGGGAGGATGTGCAAAGCTCAGTCTTGTAGGTGACACCACCCTGCCTGAACGTGCTTGGCTGGCCTAAGCCAACGTTTAAAATGGGAATGCCTTGCCTACTCATGGTGAGACTTCCTTAGAAGATACATGAATATCTTCGTTTGTATATCAAATTACACATTGGTTTACTGAAAAAAAAAAAAAATCATGGGCCCAAAGTGAATTTATTGTTTTATAATTCCTATTTGTAATCATAGCTACTAGCTATTGCCTTTTTACCATATGCCAACCAATGTGCTGAACTTTCCCCACAAGAGAGGAAAACTGAGGTATTCAGAAGTCAGGTAACCTACCCAAGTTCACACAGCTGTGATTTGAAGAAAGGTTCAAAACAACGTCCTCCTTCTTCGGGAGGTCCTCCCTAGTGTGATGAAGAAGCCTAGCCTCCCACTTGACCAAGAACACGATGACCTCTCCCAAAACATGGCAACTGTTACACAATCAGCTGGGTGGCAGGGTGCTCCCTCTCCAACCCCTGAGAAAAAGGGTGAAGCATGAAATTGTCTGTAGGCCCCTGGGCTTGGCTGCTCTCTGGGGTATCACTGGTATATCAGTCTTACTTGATTTTCATTACAATCTAATCTCTTGCTCAAAGCATTTTCTAATTGTGTCCTTACCCTGTTACAAAACAAAAGCAAAAACAAATATCTTTTAATATATCTCTCAGTACCCCTGGCAATTTCCTAGAGAATAAAGTTCTGATTATTTTCCCAGGCTCATCTCCCTCTGTTCTACTTCTGACATCCTGTCTTTGGAGCAGCCACCAGACTGCTAACGATCGCTCTGCTCTTGCCTTGATTTTTCTTCTTTGCATGTTTGCTTCCTCATTAGTCTATCTCTATTTCTTGTCTCTTTTTTAAGATTTTATTTATTTATTTCAGAGAGAGAGAGAGCACGCACACAGGAGAGGGTGCATGGGAGTGGGGAGGGAGAACAGGGCTGGATCCCTGACCCTGGGGTCATGGCCTGAGCTGCAGGCAGGCTCTTAACTCACTGAACCACCCAGGCATCTTTTCTGTCTGCACGTCCCTTGCTAGCTCAATGCACTTAATCTACACTGATGTCCCTCCCTGTGCTCTCACGGAATTCTACCTGAACCTCTTAGCCTTCATATATCTTTTTTTTTTTTTAAAGATTTTACTTATTTACTTGAAAAAGCGAGTGAGAGAGCGCGAGCAGGTAAGGGGCGGAGGGAGAAGCAGACTCCCCGCTGAGCAGGGAGCCCGACGTGGGACTGGATCCTGGGACTCCAGGATCATGACCTGAGCCGAAGGCAGACACTAACCCGACTGAGCCACCCAGGCGCCCGTAGTCTTCACATGCCTTATAGTGCTCTGGATGCTAGATGACTTCACTTCTGTAGGGACAGAGGTTGTGCTATGCTTGTTTTTCTATTACTTACTATCTTACCTAGTGACTGAAAAATATTAATATAATGAACTTACTTGCTAAGCTCCCATCCCACAGAATCAGATTTAGTTCTACACAGCTTATGGTCAACCAATAAATATTAGTCAATTTAAACCTCAACAATCCCATTAATGCATTTATATATTTTCCACCCTCCCATCTGTCCTCTGTGAGAAAAAATGAAACAGAACCCAAAACAACAATATCATAACTCTGACTTAGGCTCCTTAAGTACTTCTTGAAATTGAGATTTAAAAAAAAAATCAAATTCTGAAAAATGATATTACTTATGTGGAGGCTTAAGTGCATTTCAATTCATTTTTTACAAAAGTAGTTTAGACTTTTCTTTGCCTTAAGACTCACTCTCTCTTTAAATTTAGTTTTGTGAACTTGTAACTATATATAGGTTGGGGCATTATATTTTTTAAAAAATATTTTCTTTATTTATTTGTCAGAGAGAGAGAGCGCGCACAAGCAGGGGGAGCAGTAGGCAGAGGGAGAAGCAGGTTCCCCGCTGAGCAAGGAGCCCGATGTGGGACTCGATCCCAGGGTTCTGGGATCATGACCTGAGCTGAAGGCAGACGCTTAACCAACTGAGCCACCCAGGTGTCCCAGCTGGGACATTTTTTATTGCTCTTTTATTTTGGTGTCTATTATCCGTTTAGACTCGCAAAGCCCATCTCGTCATTTGGTTCTGGGAATAAATATCAAGTGTCTTATGGTTTCTTATGGTTTCCACATAAACCACTTTTTAAATCAGATGTTCCTATCCTGATATTCATCCCCTTTGCCAAATGATTCTTATTTGGCACCCTTTCTCTTGAGAAAACTGGGTGGGAGGTAGAAGCGAGACTCTTTGGGGGATTGAGAAGGGACCGATTTCCAACCTAAGCTCTGGTTACATAGGGAGGGCCTTTCGGCAGAAGCACAGCGTGAGCCACGCTTTTCTCTTTGTGAGCCTTGCACGGTAGTCAGTGAACTATGGCAGATCCCCCTACTGAGGCTTTACTCTTTCCCCCTCCCTCGAATATCTCTGAATTAGGATGCCAATAAATTCTTAAGGAAGCTAGTTTAGCCTGTCACCAGGGAATTCACCTTTTCCTCTGGGGATTGGATATGCTGCACCAAATTTAATAAATTTCATTCTTTGTCATAGCTATCCATTGTGTAGTTTCAATTGGCACCCAACACAGGGTAAGGCTTTCGTATCTGCCTTAGAGCGGATTCTTTCAAAATGAACCCTTCTCAATGGCCTCACTTATCTAATCCCTCTGGACTTTGGAAGGACAGGCTGTGCTCTGATCCAGAGCGGTTCTGGGGGTACCGTGGGGAATTCGTATCTGGGAGCAGCCGGAGCACTGTGGGCTGAAGTGCACGGGCACAGATGGGCAGAAGGCCCTCTGCAGCGGCGTGGACTCTCCCCACCCACTGGAGCCGGGCCTCTAGGGTTGGCTCTACACTGGGGATGCAGCTATTCCAGGCTGGGTTTCCAGAAGCAGGAAAACAGTCCTACTGGCTGCCGAACTGTGTAAGGCTCTCTCACACCACCAAAGGGGTCCTTCCTCTAGGTTCCCATTTATTCTATTGAATGTTTCCTGGAAAGTGAGAAGTGCTAATGTTCCATGAATCAGTATTTGTGTCTGGAAATAGGCTCAAATTCCCTAATAAGTCAGGTAAGAGCCTGGCCGTATATCCCTGTTGGACCCACTGTGTGGGCAGAGCATGCTGTTTTTGCCCCTGTTTCAGAGCACACTAGAGCAGCAGAAAAGCAGCCATATAGAAGGCCTGAATCAGAAAACACGCTCCAGTGGATATGTATGCTCTAAATTACCAAACAAAGTTGTTCCTTGGTCTGTGGCTTAATTAAATGCTGTGAGGCTGACTGAATTGCTTAGTTCTCCAGGTAGCATTGTCCTTTTGACTAAGCCTTCCTACTAATTAATTGGCCTGCTGCTGTATTTTCAGGAGGGGATTCTGAAAGACTGGTTACTAGGACATTTTAGTTTGATAGAAAGGAGATCCCACTGAGATTCCATTTCCTGTTACAGAAAATTTGGTGGTTTTTTTTTTTTCTTTTCTGTTTTTTTTCTTCCATTGTGTTTCTTATACATTTTGTTTTTCTGTTGTTACAGGAATATACAATTTTCTTTTGCCATTGAAACCTACCCGGGGTATTGGCCATTTGGAGCCACTGGATACCTTTGTCTCTGAGAACTAGATCAGATACTTGTATTATATGCCAGTCATTACACTTGGGTCCTGGGATTAGAGACACTGGTTAAAACCTGTTCTCTACACCCAAGAACGCGAAGCAAAGCCTTGGCTGGCACTTCATGCGCACCTAAGTGCTTCACACATAATAACTCATTTACTCTTCGCAACACTGATGTGAGGTACATGTTATTCTTTTCAATATACATATAAGGTAACTGGGACACAGAGAGGTTAAAACACTTGCCCAAGGTCAAATAGCTAAGAAGTGATGGAGCTGGGATTCAAAGTTGGCAGGCTGAGGCCCAAATGCCTGATTCTAATCATGATACTGCCTCAGAGGAAGACGCGGACTAGAGATAAATACACAACACCGCCATTGGTTGCACAATATGGGTGGAGCTACAAATGGGAGGCGGGGCAATGCTGCCTGGTGAGCTCAGGGAAAGCGTTAAGATCTGTTAGCCACAAGGTGACATGTTTTGTGGCTTTGTCCAGTGAGATCCACAGGCGATCTCAGTTTGCTCTTCTGTTATAACGAAGAATATTTTTCTGCATGAGCAGAATAGAGAGCAAAAGTGAAAACCAGGAACGTGTACTTTGAAAAGTCCCACTGTTTCGCCCTTCCTCCTGGCTCTGGCTGTCGGCTCTCCCCTGCAGAATGCATCTCCTGACAATCACTGGGGAGCCCGTCCAGGAACGAGGAGCACAGAGGCCCCACAACTGTGCAAGCTGATAACTACAGCAGCTGACAGCAGTTAAGAGGCTTTTCTCTAATATAGTTTTTTCCTCCTTGGAGGTTTTGTTGGAGAGACAAGATACAAAGAGGCAGTAGTGGCTGCCTAGTGTAAAAAGATGAAATGCAAAGATGGTTTTAGTTTAATGCACATGAACAGGACCTTCCTATCCTCTTACGTGCTCGCTCCCTAGTTTCCAGACAAGGGAAATGCTGGAGGAGAGGTCATCAAGAGGACATGACCACTGGTTAACCTGTGAGCTGGACCCTGGTGATCAGGGGCTTCTCACTCCCTCCCCTGTCCTTGGACTGTGTGCTCACTTGCCTTCCCCACCCTCAGAGGCTGCCCCAAGGATACGGCCTTGAGACAGAAATGTGGTGTTGAGACATCTGGACAGTAGACATGACTGAGCCCGGTTAAGGTCACTGTATAAACATTTAAGATTCTGGCTGGCAGATGCAGAGATCTACTTGTCTTGCAGCTGCCCCAAGACAAGCCTCGTAAGTTAGTTCCCTTGCTCACTAAACTTTGCACCTACCAATCTGGATCAGTCTGCCTCCTTCTTCAGTCTTTCCTTTGCCCTCTGTGTAGGGGGCCAGTATGGGAGCCAATCATTGTTGAGCCAGCCAGGGGATGGAAGAAATGGACCTTGGGAAAGAGGCATCTGAGAGGGAAATCCCACCCTGACAATGGACGTTTATGTAGGGGGAGGGTGGCATATGTCAGATGCTTGTGGACTGCCACATAAACGTAGGGATGCCCTGAAAATGCAGGCTGGTCTAATGCACTTGTTTGAGGAACTCTGCATCAGACACCACAGCAAAGAGAAAGCATGGTTGCTACAGGGGGCTGGCCTCTACTGGGGGGCTTCAACGGGACACAGACGCACAACTACAGGCTGAAGAGCACGTTAGGAAGTTGGAAGAGCTGAGAGGACGTTCAGACGTCCACTACTCTGGCTTTGGGGCTGGCAGACAAGGTGGGAGAGCAGGATAACCAACTGAAGACCTTAGTGTGTCATTTGGCAAACCTAGGAAAGAACAAATTGTCTTGGACCATGGCCCAAATACTTGTGACAGCCTGACTGGGATGCTAAGAGGTGAAATCCCTGAAAAAAAAAATGATGAAAATGAAAAGGAGGGTGTTGTGGTGATCTGATGAGGAAATGGACAGAGTGCCCATGCCATCCAACCCTTAATACAAAGGGAAACTTGAAATAGTAATCACCCTAGACTTCTTTAAGAAAAAAAGAAATTATTTCGTTATTTGACAGAGAAAGAGAGAGAGAGAGAGCATGCACACAAGCAGGGGGAGGAGCAGAAGGAGAAACAGGCTCCCTGCTGAGCAAGGTACCCGATGCGGGACTCGATCCCAGGACCCTGGGATCATTGGGATCATGACCTGAGCCAAAGGCAGACGCTTAACTGACTGAGCCACACAGGCGCCCCCCCTAGACTTCTGATAAGAGAAAAATACACCCCAAAACCCCTAAGAGAAAACTTGCATTCTTTATCCATCCCTTGAAGTTATAAATTTTTTCATGTCTTCAAAACGTAAGCACTCTAGGCGATAACCAAAACACTGCCCACAGGCACCGAAGTAAACAAAATGCGGAGGAAAGAGGCTTTGTAAATACAGACTGCTAAAGAAACTCCCTTGCCCCAAAACCTAGTCCCTAGCCTCCATAAGGTTCCTCATGAAGGGTTACAGTTTAGGAATGAAAGCTCTGGGTCTGTTCTGTATATGTGATGTCGTTCCACCTCCAGAGGGTATTGTGAACACGGATTCGTAAAGGAGTTAAGCCCCGCCCCCCCCCACAGCTAGAAATGAGGATGAAAAAAAATGACTGTCTACAAAGAGTGGGTAAGGAAAACGGAATGTTTTCTTTGGCGGGGTGGCAGAGAGGATAAAGAAAGACATGAGGGACATGTTTTGTTTTAAAGAGGAAAAAAAGAAGGTAATTTTGTTCTAAAATAAAATGATTGTTCCAGGATTAAAAAAAAAAGAGACAGAACGAAAGCTGAACGGGTAAAGAAAATTCCAGATTCATGAAAAAGAAATAATGAAAAAGGAATTTTATATGTAGTTAAACTAAGATTAAAATGGATTTAGGTTAAAAAGAAAAAAAGAATTTTAATATCAAAGGTACAGTGATACAAAATTAGAATTTGTTTTTTTTTTTTTTCGGTTAAAAGGACAACGTTTTCTTAGATTATTGGTCTACTCTTGACGAAAAGTAGCAAAGGTTTTTTTCATTACCTTTAATGTAATCCGCCCAGAAAACAACAATTCTGTTTATCTAGCTCGGATTACTTACGCAAACTGAGTCTTCTCTATTAAAAACACTGGTTTCTTACACCCGTGCAGCTTTGCGTACGTGTTCAATTTCATGGGACACACTGTCAAATAAGTGATGCACCACCTTTTTAAGGGGCTATTTATAGGAAATTCCTAAAAATCTGACCTGTCCTTGTAATTTTAAAATGTATGTCACAGAAATCACCAAACTCCCTTGTCAACTACACTGTAATGACCTTTTATCAGACAGGTACTGTTTTACTCTGATGCATTTTGCACAAGTTTCCTACAGAAGTGCTTCATCTTGAAGGAAATTCATGGAAAATAGGGACGAATACAGGTGTCTGATAACTAAAATCACTCAACTGAGTAAGAATGAATTCCACGAGATGATAACCCAAGAGCCTCCCCCCTCAGTGAAACGGGCTCATCACGTTGATGATTTAAGGTCAACAGGTGAAGGCTTGCCTTTGCTGCAAGACACTTCTGCAGGCTTTTCTGGAATATCTGTGAGGGCAAATACGGACAGTGAACCCACAGAACACTGAAGGTTCAGCACCACCATAACGTTCTGGGGAGTCATTTGGTCAGGTAAGGCATGTGTTTTCCCGATGTTGTGATTGATAAGATACAAGCCTTAACCAACCCCCAAGAACGTGAAAGAGAAACAGCCTTTGTAAGTATTTGGGGGCTTGGGAGGACTTTTAGTCCCCACCTGGCACAGTGCCGCCATCCCTTCCTCTGCCTAGAAAGAAAGGGCACACATGGGGCAGGGACCCAGAGTAGCAAGCCAGCGTTGAGAAGTACTGGTGATGCATATTAAAGCTCCAGCAGCTCTCAAGCAGGGCTACCACTTATAAAGTTAGATGTGTCTGTGACTCCAGAAAATATGGGTTCAGCACTCCGATAGCGACAACAGAAGGAGAGAGTACCACTAAGATTTTGGTCCCAGCTCTGGAAGGGGGCAGAAAACTGATAGCCCTCCTAGAGAAACCTATTTCCCTCATAGAGCAACAGTCCTAGCAGCATGCACAGTGCTCCTCCAGAGAGAGGCTCTCAGGAAGGAACAAACTGCAGCGGCCAGTGGGGCTGACTCAGAGCAGCTGGGCTGGTGATGGCTCAGAGCCCTGGCCCTTGTTAATCCTTTGCACTGACAGCTGGGCTATTCT
This sequence comes from Ursus maritimus, assembly GCF_017311325.1. Taxonomy (NCBI): domain Eukaryota; kingdom Metazoa; phylum Chordata; class Mammalia; order Carnivora; family Ursidae; genus Ursus; species Ursus maritimus. Next base: position 22,284,757 of record NW_024425452.1, on the reverse strand, counting down.
ACAGGGATTAACCTATGACGTGGACATTACAAAGTCAAGGGATGAATGGCCATGAGTGGGTCCTGGTGGGGTCAGGATCTACAGGGGACTTTTTGGGTTTGCCTGCAAGGGCCTGACGCAGTCCTTGTGGTTTGCCACATCCCTGCTCAGGAGGCAATGATACCCCCTGGCAATCCGGAAGCTGCTGCACTAGCCTGGGTACGAGCCCCAGCAAAGAGCTGGCCCTTCAGGAGGTGCAGTCATACCTCGCTCTATTGCGCTTCACAGATACTGTGTTTTACAAATTGAAGGTTCAGAATTCCGTGGAGGAAGTAACTGCAGATGTGGTGGAAACTGCAGGAGAAGTAGCATTAGGAGAGGAGCCTGAAGATGGGACTGAACTGCCGCCATCTCTTGATAAAACTTCAACAGTTGAGCACTTGCTTCTTAAGGACGAGCAAAGACAGTGGTTTCTTGAGATGGAAACTACTGGTGAAGATGCTGTGAAGACTGCTGAAGTGACAACAAGGGATTTAGAACATTACGGAAACTTCACTGATAAAGCAGCAGCAGGGTTTGAGAGGATCGGCTCCAATTTTGAAAGTTCTGTTATGGATGAAATGCCATCAAACAGCATTGTGTGCTACAGAGAAATCATTCATGAAAGACGGGCCAATCGATGCGGCAAACTTCATCATTGTCTTCTTTTAAGAAATTGCCACAGTCACCCCAGCCTTCAGCAACCAGCACCCCGATCAGTCAGCAGCCATCAACACTGACGCAAGACCCTCTACCAGCAAAAAGACTGCAACCCACTGAAAGCTCAGAAGATGGTTAGCATTTTTTTAGCAATAAGGTATTTTTTAACTAAGGTATGTACATTGTTTTTTAGGTATAATGCTATTGCACACTTTTAGACTACAGAAGAGTGTAAACATAACTTCTATATACACTGAGAAACCAAAACCTCTCATTTGACAGGCTTTATTGCAATATTCGCTTTACTGCAGTGGCCTGGAACCAAACCTGCAGCATCTCTGAGGTGTGCGTGTATAACAGCTTGGGTGCATATGAAGAGCGGCCATTGTTGCACCTGGATGAGATGGCATATTGCCAAAGATGTCAGACTGTCCTTGAAATTTAGTGATGTGGTTAATGCAGTGCCAGCGTGTCCTGTGTGTTATAAACAATCCCCAAGGCAACTGCCAAAGGAGGCTGGGACCATTCACTAGAGTTTTCAACTGGTGAAGGATTGGTAAATAGATTATATTGGCCCCTTCCCTCTGAGCGAGGGTTCTAAATACACCCTGGTTTGTGTGAACACTGTCTAGTCTAACCCAGGATTTCCCCTGTCACCACACAAACCAGGCCGCCACCATTGGGAAAGTAAAGAAGCTGAGTACCCCGTACAAATACCCTCAACTAGACAGTGATCAACGGTCATGTTCAAAAGTCATGATAGCGAGACTGGGCAAAAAAAAAAAAAAAAAAAAAAAAGTCTCACAGGACATTAAATGGAGGTTCCAATCTCCCCTATAACCCACAAACAGGGTTGGTAAAAAAAAAAAAAAAAGAAAAGAAAACGGGACTATTTAAACAGCAGATTAAATTACTAATAGGTAAAACTATCTTGGCTGGGTGGACTAAAGTATTGGCCCAAGATTTCATTCATTTTAATGATCAACCAGCAAGTCCTATTGCCGTGTATGCTACACTGGGGACCCTGGCCAAGGCACCCAGTGCCATAAAGGCATGGAAATCGAGGGAAACAGCCATTGCCTCAACCCTCACCATGGTACTCCTGACCGCGCTGCCTCACCTGGTCAACATGCAGAGTATGCACACCCAGGCCAAACTCCCAAAGCTGCCAAATTCCCTCTCCTCAAGGCCGGGGGAACGTTCTATATTCCACTGGAACGATCATTAGGGTACTGTCTGTTCCCTCCATGGCCTGGAGGATGTTATAACACACATATAAGCCCTTACTAAATCCACCAAAGGAGTTTTAAGTAACAGCCAGCAAAGCCTGCCTTTATTGAAGAATACTGAAATGTCTCTGATGAGTAAAGCTGCCTTCCAAAATAAAATGGTCTCAGACATTATCACTGTCTCTCAAGGAATCACCTGTGTCATTATCCAAACAGAATGCTGTATGTTCATACCTGATGAATCTATTAATGTATCATCTTTATTAAATCACACAAGGACACAAGTAAATGCCCTAAGTGGTCTAACTAAGCCTAGGAAACTTAATAAATCAATGGTTTGGATCATGAGGCTCTTAGTGAAAAAAAAAATCATTACTGATTTGGGGAATCATTGCTTTAATCTGTGTTTTCTCTTGCATGTACCTGTACTGTTGCTGTGGCATCTGCCTTCAGTGTAGCCAGGGAGCCACCTTTATGCTGGTGAAATCCTTTGCTGACCACCCAGGGTACAGTGCAAAAACGGGGACATAAAAGATTGTAATAGCAGGTTATGAAAAGTAAAATATTTGGGTAGGCCATCAAGAGGACATGCTGCCGGCTGACCAGTAAGCTGGACTCCAGCAATCAGAAGCTCTTCTCTCCTTCCCCTGTCCCTGGAATGTGGGTTCCACTTGCCTTCCCTGCTCCCAGAAGATGCCTCTAGAATATAGCCTTGAAAGAGAAATGTGGCATCGAGACCATCTGGAAGGTATACATGATTGAACCCGGTTAAGGCTGCTATATAAACTTTCAAGATTCTGGCAGGTGGGTGCGGAGATCTACTCATCTCGTGGCCACAAAACAAGCCTCATAAGTAACGTCCCTTGCTTATTAAACCAGCCACATGAGGGGCGCCTGGGTAGCTCAGTTGGGTAAGCACCTGCCTGCAGCTCAGGTTATGATCCTAGGGTTCTGCGATCGAGCCCCAAATCTGGCTCCCTGCTCAGTGGGGATCTGCTTCTCTCTCTCCCTCTCTAAAGTAAATAAGTAAAATCGTTTAAAACAAAACAAAACAAAAAAGAGAAACCCTGCCACGTGCCAATATGGAATGGTCTACCTCTTTCTCTTGTCTCTTGTCTTTGTTTTATGGGGCCAGTTTGTGAACCAATGGGAAAAAACTTAACCTCTCTTCTTAAGAGTGATGGGTTCTATAGATAGACATCAAGACTTTACTCTTCGGCCAAAAGAGGTCCACATTTTAATTGAATTGTTTATGGTATTATTAACCTTGAAATTGGTAATGTCAGGATGAAGCATATTTCTCAAAAATTTCAAAATTAGTTTTTCTGGAATATACAAAAATGTATATAGAATTAATACATGATAGATCAGAATCAGTCCGAGTCAATTTTTAAATGTAGGCGAGAAAACATTAAAGAAACAGCTAGATAAATACATTCTATATATATATTGCATATATACAGAATGTATCCTAAATGTATATATACAATGTGTATATATACATATATATATACATATATATACACATTGTTTTGTTTTTAAACTGCCAAGTGAGATATTGAGGAAAGCAGGAAGGGAAGTAATAAGTGAATTCCTGGAATAGAATTCTTAGGACTGTGAAGATCAGGACATTAAAAGCCTTTTTTTTTTTTCTTTTCCAAGAATTCCTGATTTCTGAATCATATCTAAATGTGATATTATTGATAGTTTAATATGGTGAGCACTTTTCTCTATGCCAGGGCCTGCTATGTATTTTACATATCTTTTGTATTATCTTTAATCCTCAAATAACCCTCTAAGACAGACAGTATTATTGCTCCTATTTTATAGATGAGGAAACTGAGGTCAAATCAGAGTAGAAAAGCAAAAGATATAAGAAGTTGAACCTGGAGCCCAATATTTTCACCAGGACACTGATTTGTTTCTGTAGCACACAATGAATAAATGTTTACTAATTTTTTGTAAGCCTGCTTGCCACGTCTTAAGTGCTACACATGCAGGAGGGTTAACAGAATTTGTTGACTCTATGCCTATAATTAACTAGCTGTCAATGTTATTTGGCAAAAAACAAATTGGGCAAAGTGAAGAGAGATACAAGGTATCAAACAACGGGTGGAGAATATATCCATGAGATAATAGGGGAATTCTAATATCTCCATTGTTATACCAAATTAATTCATCACTAACATACCACTGCTGAGCATCATCAAGAATTTACCAGAACTCACTAAATTAAACTCCTGTGAGGATTCACCTTTTTTGAGCCTTGATGAAACGAGGGCGAAGTTACAGCAAAGTGTTTCTTGCTTTCTCATAAAAGCAACTGATCATAATGTACACTTTTACTGTATAAATAGATTAAACTTTTTTTCCAGGATACTACACGGTGTAGAAGGCCAGTCACTGTTTTCCCCCCACTGTGTCTCCATGGCACACTGACATTAGAATTCTGTGAAAGTGGTTTTGAATTTTGTGTCTCAAGATGCTATTCTTTAAAGAGACATCTTTTCCCTGGAAGACATGTTCATAAAGCATCATTAAGAAAAAAAAAGACACCTTGGTGTCAACTACACTCAAATTTAAAAAATTAAAAACATTAGACACCTTCTAGCCAAATGTAGCACAACTCTTTCCAATAATAGAACATTATTTTTGGTATGTGATGCAAGCATTAAAGAGTTGTAACAGTAATAGTTAACATCCTTCAAATCCTTGCCATGTGCAGGTACTGTTCTAAGCATTTCACTTGTATTCTCTCTATTCCTTACGTCAACACTATGAGGGGAGCGCTATCAACGCCTCCACTTTACAGATTCTGAAACTAAAGCCAGAATGACAAAAAAAAACTTTCCCAAGGTCTCAGATCAAGTGGTGTCACCAGGAAGCCATACTCCTGGGCTTGTGATCTGAATCCTCATTTCTTCTACTTCCTGATGCTGGTGATGACGAAGATGATAATCGGGAGCGAGAGGAGCTTTAGCTCTCTAGAAATCATTAGCAGCAGATAACAAACCTAAAATGCGGCTAATGATGCTACCTGAACTTGATATTGTGGCAATTTACGTGAGGACAGCTGCAAACCCTGTTGAGTCCTCAGGCAAGGCTTACGCTACAAACCCACAGCTCCTGCCTGAGCTGTGCCAGCCCTATGACGACTGCACGCAGTCTGGTATCTTGTCTGTACCAGTGCATCAAATGTGTTTATGCTGGATCTTACAAAATGCAAGACAATGGGCCACCCTACTCAGGAGAGGAGCGGCAGTGACTGGTATAGAACAGTGTTGTAAAAATCCATTTTTAGGTGAATGGGTGGAGCGGGGGTTTGAGACTGTAGTAACGATTCCGTGTTCTTAAAGCACCCTATAAATAAGTAATCTCCATGAGGCTGGAAGGTCCTTGGGCTGACAAGCTATGAGGGGAAAAGCGGTGAAAGAAGCTAAATTACACCATCTGCATCTTGTCAATTTACTCCTTCTCAGAAGAGAACTCTTTCTCCCCTGATCCTGCTCTGGTGGCTGATGGAAAGACCTCGGGATGCCTGCGCCCCAGAAGAAGAGGGGTTAAAAGCACAAGCCCTTCACATAATATTATATATGTTTAATGAAAAAACAAGTTTTTGACAGGAATTTATTTGGCCATCTTTCTCATACAGGGACTTCCTTTTTCCCCACCTGCCTTGGGGTATTTTTTATTTCAGCTTGATTCTGATTTGGAATGACTTATGCTTGAGAGGTTGTTTATTTGCTTCTTTTTCAAAACTCATTTCAATGTCCCCTGACCACAGTCTGAATTCATAAGACTGCTTATTTTAGTTCCTTCTCTTCCGTTTGCCCCTTTGTTAGTATCTTGATATTCAGTGTCATTTGTGACTGTAATTAAAATGGTTCTCATTTTCCTCCTCCTGATGATGTCCAGTCCCTCTCCCTAAGCATAAATGAAGATATTTCAGAGAAACAGGGTAAATACCAGGTGCTAGAGAAATCCAGGAGAGTCCTGTCTGTAATTCATCAGTATTGTTTTCTACAATCCTGTCCATATTTTTTACCTTATGGGGAAGCTGAGTGTTTATGCCAAATTTCAATGAAGTAAGATTTTATTACTAATCTCATTTAACACCATACAAAGAACCACAATATTTAATTACCACGGGGATGCCGCAATTAAAGGGAAAAGGAAAAATGGCTAGGACTTACTTGGATTTGGTGAAATGACACTGAAAAAAAACAAAAACAAAACCTTACATCATATATATTTGAATATGTTGTTTTCTTATTTTTTGAAGGATTCTCCTTTCTCCCAGAAAATACTGGCCCTTGAAACTCAGAAGAAATTCTTCCATTAACCTTAAAATACTTCAACATTATCATAAATATTTTCTTATAATCACATGTACTGAGAAAATATCTACAGGTCTACTGAATTTTGTGGAATTACACCTAGATCTGCCTGAGCATTATTTAGTTCATAATCATTTTTACCTTAAGGGTCTTCTTCAACCAAAACATATCAAAAAGTAATGCAGGAATGGATCACTTCACGTATTTTATAGGAAAAGCTCTTCTTAATATGTTCAACAGTAGTATCTGAACCACATATAACATAATCGCAGTTATTGCCCACCCTCCTCCTGCCAAAAAAAAAAGTGAAGTTAAAAAACAAAAGGCCTTGCATAGAGGCTACAGTTGGGATTTCTAGGCCAACAAGTTATTACAATTACTAAACAGTAGTATTTCTTCCTCCCTTGCTCCCTCCCTTCCTATTTTTCAATTTCTAAAAAACGGAAGTCTAGACTCATGAGCACTTTTTCCTAAAGAATTTCAGTTGAAATAAAGATGGAAGAGGAAACTAGAAGGTAATGACAACTCAAGCTCTGAATACTTCTGAGGTTTTGCACAAGGAGTTCACCCTATTCAGTGTAATGCTGCATGGGATTCTGGGAGGAGACAACATTAGATCGCAACGCTCTCGGCCTCCCAACCAAGCCCGCACTGCAGGACTGGGAAGCTCCACTTGTAAATCCATGATATTCCACACTGTTCACTTTAAGTACTTTTCCTCTATCTTCCCCAGTCAAGAAGAACAAATCTTCTCTAAACCAGTGAGGACTAGGTAAGAGTTAATTATATAGCCCACCATATGAAGAACGCTGAACGGGGACAGACGGGATATGGAGCGTGAGCAGTCCACTGGTACATTTCTAAGACTGAGATTCTTTCCTTGACCAAGGATCTCATTGGCATTTTATCCCTGCTCTGTCCACAGCCTCCTTCAGTCAGAAGCAGATGCAAAGAGGGGAGATCAGGAAGATTTTAAGCACCTTTCTGTTGCCTGACAGACTTCTTTCAGAGCACAGCCTCATCTGTCCAACTGGATTTAACTTTCTATTTTGGCCAGAATTAAAAAAAGAAACACAACTACCAACACGAGAGACAATCTCTTTCTCAGCACATGTTATTTCCCACACGGCTGCACGCTGCTTCTATAATGAACTCTCCAGTTCTTTGTTTCTTGGCATGAACACTGCAAGTCAGGTAAAAATGTGTAGCTGTGTGTGACCTGGGAATTGAAGAGTAAAACTCACAAAATTGGTTTGGCTTAGAACCTAAGAGTTCACCCAGAGGTGAAAGGTTTGTGTACCAGCATAGCAAACACTGATCTTTGTTTTTTCTTTTCAGACGTTTTAAAATGTAACTTGGAATAGCAAGTACTTCAGTGTATGGGTAATCTTTTCATCTCCTTGAACTTGTTTTGCTCAAAATGCCTATTTCAGCTCCTTCTATGTTAAACGGAGATTTGTTGTCCCAGGATGTCTCTATTCACATTTTTACCCCATCACCTGAAGATATCTGCCACTATCACACCTTTGCACCAATTTCAATCGATATAGCTTAGTTTCCAGAGCTGTCTTTTCTATTTCAATTCAATGCATTATCTATATTTTAGGTGGCTGGTGACTGATGAGAATTTATCCCCAGTAACACCTTGTTTGTCATAATCATAGTTCGTATGGTGAAGGGATAAAGTCCAGTAGACCACAGGCTCTCCCTCCATCACCAGCAGAAATACACGGCGTCTGAAGTCTTTCTGAGCACCCACAACTACTCACGGTTATCCTGTTGTTTTCCTCAGCAGTAGTGGTTTTACAGAGCCATGCAAAGAAAGCTGAAAGCCGCCACATTATTTTTAAGTGTTTAACATGTAAACATTCCCAAAATGGATCGACAAAGAAAACCATCAAAACCAAGGAAAGGATTCTTTTAATTCTTACAGTTCCTAACCCCAATCCACTGTTTGATTCTCTCTTCTACATACCTGCCCTGTTTTCAAATTCTTGAGTACTACAGACAGCCAACACAAAGGATTTCCAAACTTATAATAAAAAAACACATGGAACTACGTTTTCCATTTTTCTAGATTGCATTTATTTATTTATTTAAATCATGCTGTATGTAGCCAATAAAATTGCTCTTCCTGGTAGACTCTTTTTCTTTTCAAGAAAACTGAATATGATAACTGGATTTGCAAACATTCCCATATGCAAGCATGAACATCAATGAGCACAGCCCAACTAGATTAACACTCACAGAAGTAAAGTTTTACAGAAAATAGTTATTTTAAAAATGATAATAAAGCAAATAGTTATTAAGACTGTAGAACAGAGGGGAAAGAAACATCAAACACACAGAATGACTTAAAAATTACTTATTGTAGGCCCAGATCTTCTTCTCCCTGTGTCCTCCCCGCCCCCTTCCAGATCTTATTAGATGCAGGGAAACAGGGGAGAGTGCTGGTCTGATGTCAAATCTTTTCTCTTCCTCTGGCCCCTAAAGTCGCCAATGCCTTCACAAGGCTACTCTACCTGTGGACTCATCTCTTACCTGCCTGTAACAGACTTTCATTTTACTTCCCTGTTTCTAGTCTCTCCTTCTACTTCATCCTGCACACTGCAGCCAACTTTGTGTAAAGTACAGTTCTCTTCGAACATCATTACCATGCCATTTCCATTCAGCTCCCCTCCTTTGGATACAGATAAGCTCCATATTGTAACTGCACGGCCACACCAGTTACTGTCCACTCATTCTGTATTTCTTCTTGGTAAGGATATAAATAGATTTCCCATTTATACACCAACTCTCTTCCCAAGCCCATGTTCTCTATAGAGCTTTCCCTAATTTCTCCTTTCCATTCTTACATTTGCCGTGCAGAATTATTTCCTGACTTCTCTCTTGAGCTAGACAATAACTACACCGTGTCCTAATTATCTGCTGACCTGCCTGTCGCCTCCAGGGCAGGGACTGAAACCCATTTGTCTCTGTGCCCCTAGCACCTGAAAGAAAGGAAAGCTGCAACAGTATAAATCTCAGAATGTATTTCAAATCCAGATGCGAATGCCTGTAACTATTTAGAAAAAAATTTTTTGAACCAATTTCCCTCACCTACCCATCGTTCAGGATATGTGCGCGTGCACGCACATGTGTACATGGTTGCCTTTTTTGTTTCACATCATTTTAAAAATTTCTATTCTTAATTGTTTTTATTCTTAATTTGCTTGGGATTTTTTTTGTGTGTGAACTGCTTTCTACCTTTCAGATAGGTACGGACATGGGGTAGATGCTGCAATACGCACTGGTGCCTTTGCGCATCGTGATTTTTGTGAATGAGCGAGGAAAGATTCCTATGTTCTTAACACGCCGTAGTCCTAAGTTGGGAATGAACGCGTATTTAAGAAAGCAAAATCCAAATAACAAAGCTGAAACAAAAAGTCTTTCTGATTAATCTGAAATTTTTTTTTTTTTTAAGATTTTATTTATTTATTTGACAGAGAGAGAGACAGCCAGCGAGAGAGGGAACACAAGCAGGGGGAGTGCGAGAGGAAGAAGCAGGCTCCCAGCAGAGCAGGGAGCCCAATGCGGGGCTCGATTCCAGGACCCTGGGATCACGCCCTGGGCTAAAGGCAGACGCTTAATGACTGAGCCACCCAGGCGCCCCTAATCTGAAATCTTAATTATAATATTTCATCCTGTTATTGGAGGGATGGGTGTCCGTGTTTGCATGAGCTTTCAAGTGCAAATGAGAGAGCTGAGTTGCTCTAGAGCAAGTGAGGAGAAGGAGGGATAGGGGAGAAGAGAACGAGAGAGAGGTGTTTATATTTCTGACCTGAAACAAGCTATGTATGTTTTACATGATATTTTGGCTTGAAAGAGATAACTAAAATTCAGGATAAAATGCTACATAATTAAGGGAATTTGATGCTTTCTTGCTGATTTACACATTACTCAAAATATTACTTGTAAACAGAAAATGAATCTGGAAGAGTGCATTTTTTTAAAAAATTGGTTTTGGACCTCAGGTGTACAAACTTTGGATTAATCTTAATCTCTGGTGTGTGAAACTCTCATCACTGATCTCTATCTATTCATGGCTCTCTATTTTCATTCACTGATCCATTCGTTCATTGATATATTAATAATGTAACATACCCATGACTCAGCCACCCAACACAAAAGATAGAACCTTGCAAATACTTTATATATAGCCATCTGGTCCTCTGCCCACCAATCTCCTCGACTCTCTCAATTTATGGTAACCCAATCTAAACACCGTCTTAACTGTCACCCACTTTCCTTAATAGTTTATTTCGTATTTACATGTTCTCACATTTAATCCCTCCTATGAGTAAAGGGTGCCATTCTAGTTTTTACTAGAACAACACTAGAAAATTCGTCCATTAATGACACAATGTGTAGCTTCCCTGATTTAATGCAAATTATATATTTTATATATTTATATATTATATTATATATTATATATATTATATATATATATGTATATATATAATATATATACACACACACACACACCTTCATGACAAATGATCATTTGAATAACATTGCCAACTGATCTAAGGCCAATGAGGAGAAAACTGTCCTACTACCAATTTACTGAATTGCCTGAAAAATGCCTATTTCTTGTAAATTTTTCTATGTTAAAACATTATTACAGATACTGTAAAAACAGCATAAAAACAAAAATAAAATCATATAGAAAATCAACTTAAATTTATTCACATCACTGACTTAACCTGTGTAATGTGGGATAGGTGCCATTCCTAAACCGTGAGGCAGTGAGAATTTGAGATCCCAGTCCCTTTTCTCCCTGTGATTTGCAATATGATTATGGCTTATAATTTAAATTGTTACTAAAATTTGACTCAATTAAGACAACCAGTGGATTTGAGTTGCATCAGCTCAGTCTCTACATGCTTTAATTTTCTCCTCACTAATACATAAATAATTTTTAAAAGAATAATTTGATTAAAGATTCTTTCAAAATAGTATATAGCCTTATGTTCTTTTCTCAATATTGAAGTCTTACAGATCGACACAACTTATTGTTAAAAATATTTTTCATTTCATTTTGTTTTATATTTTATTTTTTAAAAGATTTTATTTCTTTATTTAGAGAGAGAGCACATGTGAGCAGGGGACGGGGAAGGGGGAGAAAGAGAGACAGAGAGGGAGAGAGAGAGTTAGTTCACAAGCAGGAGGAGTGGCAGAGGGAGAGGGAGAAGCAGGATCCCCAGCGAGCGCAGAGCCGGAGTCAGGGCTCGATCTCAGGACTCCCGTATCACGACCTGAGCTGAAGGCACACACCTAACCAACTGAACCACCCAGGTGCCCCAGAGAGAGAGAGAATATTAAGCAAACGCCCTGCTGAGCATGGAGTCCAACAAGGAGCTCCGTCCCACGACCCTGAGATCATGACCTGAGCCAAAATCAAGAGGTGGATGCTTAACCAACTGAGCCACCCAGGGGCCCCTCATTTCATTTTAATCATGCCCATAAGCCTACTCTTGAAACCAAACTCTCTAAAGTTCACTCAAGAGACACTGGCCAAATAAGAGCCGGTATTTACGAAGAACAGAGTATTCCAAATCCCAAGGCTTATCTCTGTGACAGCCCTTCCTCTTGCTGCTGTGCTAACAACAGTATGTTCATTTACAATTAATTCACTTATCTGATGAATGTGCTCGACACTACATACCCAAAGCTCTAATCATGGAAAGCCCAGTGATCTAAAATCCATCTCTGACAAGAACTCACTGCTGGAAGTCTAACATCAAAATGTCAGCCACAGTGGAAGAGCCAGGATCATTAAGTGCAACAAACCCATGACAAACTCCAAAAACTGCCGCCGCCGTGCGTGCAACTCTAGTGAGCCCAGGCAATAAGAGGAGAAACATTCCACTTTATAACTTTGTGCTAGAGAAAATGGTCCTCAATTAACAAATTTGTTCTCAAATCTTTAATTTTACAGTCTGCACTAGTGTGTTAGTACTACAAATATTTCTCATATTTGGTAAAAGAAGTCTGTAGGACAGCGAAGTATAAAGTAGCTTCCATAACATTTGTTTTTAAATTTCAAGAGGAAGTTATAATATAGGCAATCCTATTTGATAATCCTAAAGTACCAAGAATATGGTATGCTTAAAAATGAAACATTATAGTTATAAATTTTACTTCTTTGATCACTTCTGAGTCCTTACTCCTAAACTCACATGATACTACAAAATGATTATTTTTGCGGGCACATCAGTCAGTGATATACCCTGACTGGGATTGAAATGTAAATAACTTAGTACTAATACTGACTCTTTTAGAAATATAAGGCTAATGCTAACTAAGGAAATTTAAAAATTTGATAGATACACATTTATGCAATTCAAATTCTGATTAAGAGAACCACTTGAAATATAATTTTGAATGCACAATTACAAGCACAAACTACTTTGTCAAAATGTACATATCAGCTTAGTTCAAATTACAGGAGAAGCTATCACTTTAAAACGATTTTTTTACATTTAGAACATTTTTTAAAGGATTGTATTTACTTGCCAGAGAGAGAGAGAAAAATGCTTCCAAGCTGAGAACAAGGGGTCTGGAAGCCTTAGGAATAAAGGGCACAGGCCTGTAAGAGAGAGAGAGAGCACGGACAAGCAGGGGGAGCAGGAGGCAGAGGGAGAAGCAGGCTCCCTGCTGAGCAAGGAGCCCAATGTGGGGCTCAATCCCAGGACCCTGGGATCATCACCTGAGCTGAAGGCAGACACTTAACTGACTGAGCCACCCAGGCATCCTTACATTTAGAACATTTTTAAATGGTGGAGACTTCTAATATTTTCATTCTCTTCAAATGAAATTTCAAGGAATACCTTTATTCAACAAAGACAATTTTGGGGCGCCTGGGTAGCGCAGTCGTTAAAGCGTCTGCCTTCGGCTCAGGGCGTGATCCCGGCGTTCCGGGATCGAGTCCCACATCGGGCTCCTCTGCTGGGAGCCTGCTTCTTCCTCTCTCACTCGCTTGCTGTGTTCCCTCTCTTGCTGGCTGTCTCTCTGTCACATAAATAAATAAAATCTTTAAAAAAAAAAAAAAAAAAAAACAAAGACAATTTTAATACATCATTTTTCTTTACATTCTAATAAACACCTCTCTATTCTTTATTCTGTTGTGGCTAAGAATATTATTTCTGGAATTAGACAAACCGAAGGTTAATACTTGGTTCTGCCTTGCACTAGCTGTGTGACCTTGGACAAGATACTTAACATTTGTAGGTTCTAGCTTCCTCATTTCTAAAGTGGGGAAAATAAACGACCCTATTTTAATGAATTGTTTAAGGGGTAAAGATGATGATTTATATAATATGCTTGATATAATGTTTTACAGAAAGTAAATGCTCAGTAAATATTGGGTATCACAACAATACTCATGATGATGATTTCACGTAATGGGACTAACAGTCTCAACTGCACATGTGAAATAGCTGAGCTGAACCTCCATGATCACCTGTTCATCTTATTTTGGAGAAGAAAACATCAAAGCCCAGAGAGCTTCAGAGACATCCCCATCACACCAGCCTTTTTACTCCCTATAAAGTGTTCTTTTAAGTAGTTTGCCCCTAGTCCTTGCCAGCCCATTTTAGGAGTGGGTAACACAGGGAAAGTAGTGCTAAAGGTAAGGTGAAATGAGGCTTTTCTCTAATGAACAGAGAAATCTCATATGACAGAAGAGCGAAGTTAAATCACTGTATTGACTGCTCAGAAAATCAATATGAAGTTTCCATCCACAGAAATGCTTCCAAGCTGAGAACAAGGGGTCTGGAAACCTTAGGAATAAAGGGCACAGGCCTGTAAGACAGGATGTGTCAATATTTCTGTGTGCACACCCACAATGCCTTGGAAGGCTGAAAGCAAATCAGCCCTCTGGCTACCTTAAAATGTTAGTGGGGTCATCTTGTCAAAACGGTGATTGCTTAGAGAGGAATCTAATAGGAACAGCAATAAATTCAACTGGATATAATGTCATAACTATTTAATGTAATACACTGGAACGGACTTCTTACCTAGCCAAAAAGAATCAGCCTCTTTGAGAGTACTCAGTTCAATAACATTGCTCCAGAAAATAAGATACAATCATTCCTTAGCTTTTAAATAATTCTGTTATAAACTTGGACTTTAAATCTGTAATTGCACATATATAAAAATTTGTGAAAATTATAATTGTATATTGTAAAAAAAATTGGAAAAATTACATGACATATCTCTGTAGTTATGTATCCAAATACTATCACTATACTATTCACACTCTTATTGTCTGATTATTATTTTTAATAAAATCATGATGTTGAAAAAGTAATACAGCCACATATAACTGTAAAAACATTCTAAATGCTTTTTAGGTTAGGAAAAAAAAAGGAATTTTCAAATCTTTGTATTTTACAAATTGGGAATAAAAATATTTTTGAGTTGAGTATGCTTTCTGGTTGGCAAATACATATATTCTACATTCATGAGTATTTTAATATAGATCAGAAATACAACTATAACAAATCTAAATTTATTTATTGATGAATAAGCCATTATACAAAAGTAACATTATTGCCCTCATGCCATGACTTTCAGGGCTGGACTTAAGATTTTACAGTCGTCAAAGTGAACAATGGCAACACTGCCATCAGAATTTACTGCCCAGCGGCCCGTCTGCACCACACACTCATGCCAGGGTGACAGGACTCCCAAACCCAGTTGCAAATTGCTTAATTTAAATCTCACTGAAAATTAAATGGAACCAAAATCAATTTTCAATTCAGTTTTAAATAATGTTTATTATATTATAGCAGTACTTTCTGAGCTTCACGTAGCTTCTATATAAAAGTATTTTATCTGATATATCAAGTTTCATGTATATAACATGGTTTTTTAATACAGTCTAACAGGAAAAGATTATTGGGTATATTACTAAAATGTAACGTTGAAACTGGTGCACAGATTAATACCCTGACAAATACAAATGACTCTTATGTTCAATCTGTCATAATAAATCTTTTGTAGACTGAGATTAGCCTTTTGTGCCAAGATCTCTAGAGAAAGTAATATGCATTGGGCCTCAAGGGGAAACTTTCTATCTATATCTAAGTAATGCTTCCAGAGACTTTGGGCTGCTTCCCTCGCTGCTGTAAAGCACATCTAAATACTAAAAAGCTACAACAGATATCCTTGAACTAAAAACCAAGCAAACCTACAAACACATTCAGATTTTGTTCTTTACCCACTACTGTTGACAAGAGACAGTTAATACCCTACATAGTCCTTTGAAAATACATACACAAATATCTAACTACCTTTAATTATTCAGTAAACATTTTGTGTCGGTAGCTCTGAATCATATTTTCCTTTTTCCTCTCTTTTTTATTTGAAATTAGCCAGCAGAAAAATTTTTTAAAAACCCTATTGACATGAGAACACTGTCCTTAGATAATAAGATAATAAGAAAGCTTTTGAAAACTCTTCTTTTCTTAATACATTTTCTGAAAGGATTCAAAAATTTTGAAATATTTCTGTAATTTTTTTCAGTTATTAAGAATGTAAGTAATGGGGGCCCAAGTCCTTCTGAGAGAGCCATCCCCCCACCCAAAAAAAAAAAATGTAAAAAATGGAGTATGGAAAGGAACAAGGACTGAGGTAAGCAAACCACATTTGCCTTGAAGGAGTCATTTATCTTTTGTAAATGAGCTGGTTTTTCCAAAAAAAGAGAGCAATTCACTTACCTCAGTCTCTCATATATTTGGGTTAAGCTAATTGAAATGTGCTTCAGGACACATAAGGAGCCAGCATTTGGGGAAAATAGAAAGAAAGTGGCCAGGAGCAAATTCTATTTTTAAAATAACCTCAGGTTTTTGAGGTATTTGAATAGAGAAGTAGTATTTTGGATTTTTAAAAAAAGTTGGACCAAAATTATTTCATTTTTGGAACATGTAATTTGGTAATTTTCATCTAAATTAGTTTCAATTTAGAGATGTTCTCATAATGAAGTCAAATTTTAATCGAATTTAGAGATGTGCTTTTTAAGAAAAACATAATGTCAGGCAGTTCCTCCAACTGGAAAATGGGGAATAATAACAGGATCCACAAGGTTGTTGTAAGAACCAAACGTGTAAGAAATTTTAGCCACACGAGAATGGGATAGACTGGTGATGGGTAGTAAGGAGGGCACATATTGCATGATGCACCGGGTGTTATACACAACTAATGAATCATCGAGCCTTACATTGAAAACCGGGGATGTACTGTATGGTGACTAACATAATATAATAAAAAACCATTATAAAAAAAAAAAAGAAATTTTAGCCACACGAATGAAGAGTTTTCTTGTGGAGGTAGGGCTGGGGGATGCTGTGTAAAGATATTTACATTTTGCTCCGTGGACAACTGACTCTTCCACCTTGTCACCTTGTACAGTCTATTATAAACTATGGGACTCAATCCTGGCTGTGTATCAGTATCACTTGTGATGCTTTTTTTACAACTCTAGTTTCCTGGGCTCAACCCTCAATTTCACAGTGTAAGTCCTAGGACTCACAACTTTAAAAAACTTCCCGGGTTACTCTGATGAGCAGCCAGGTTGAGAACTACTGTATAAGGCAATCAATGTTCCAGCTTATTTGTTCCTGCTGAAAGGCTATTATCTGGACTTTAGCAAGAGACAGAAAGAGAGGGAGAAAGAGAGTAAGACAACTAGTATTTTGGATAGTGATCTTTTACTAGGAGAGAAACCAACAGGACTAGGTTTCTTGAAAAATGACCCACACTTTCCAGAAATGTAATGCATCAATAATACACAAAAAAATAACAAGACCCTGAGAATACTGTAGGACAGCTAGTTTAGAAACAAGTAGATATTTTTCTGGGAACTATGTAAAAATATGTCTTTTAATCTTGAAAACAACTCTCATTACAATTCATTGCTGTTACTTTGTATCTTATAGGATAGCTTGGTATGTGCAGATAGTTCGGATGAGTGCCACCAACAGGCACATTTGTGAGAAGAGCCAGAGGACAGAGCAAGTAGGGGTTCAAGCAGGAGAGTGAGACAGTACAGGCAGCACTCATGTGACTTTTGGAGCAAAACACTCAAGTTATTACATCAATCCAAAAGAAAAGGGGAGAGAAAGAAAACATGCTTGTCTGGGGAGAAAGATGGTCTTAGAACAAAGACACACAGAAAACAAAAAGGATGAAAGATATAGTTAAGAAGATACAGTAATAAAGCCAGAAAGAATAGATTTTTAAGACTGACAGTTCCAGTTAAGACTAATCACACTGAGAGTTTTAGCACATGAAAGCAAAGCCCTGCTGGGCTTGAAATAGCTATGGTTGGTTTCTAGGTGTAAATCTCCTTAGTCTATAGATCACAGATACCCTATTTGTATTTAACTTTTGTACTTCAAGTAAAATAAATTTCCCTAGAGAGATTCTTCCTCACTTTGTAAATTGGCTTTTTCAAGAAATCTTAATTGGATATAGTTTTTGCACAGTGTTTGTCTTTGATTTGGTAAAAAAAAAAAAAAAAAAAATGGGGAAAAGCAGTGAATACGGATTATAACGTATGTCCCTATCTCCACAGATGAATGTATTCCTGTGTCCGAGGGTATATTGCTCTTGCGGGCCTTTAAGGTTTGGACTCCGGAGCTGGACTGCCTGCCATGAGAGGTAAGGATATATATGGAGTGGGAGGAATATTCTGTTTATATAGAAGATACCTAAATGAGGTTTACCTGGCCATCAAATAACCAGCCAAAGCTGAGGTTCTGTTCTGTTTCTGCTGCCAATTATTTCCTTTGATCAACTATGTCTCAGTTTCCTGCATATTCCATTTGTAAAGTGAGGGTCTTGACTGAAGTTAATCATTAAGACGTTATATGAATTCCTACAGGACATCACATCTACCTCCCTTAGCATTTAGTCTGCCTGAAATTTCACTTACCAAGAAGCATCCCCAAATTTATCAAAAAGCTGACAACTGATCTACCTGCATTTTAAAACAGACTTGAAAATTTGAGCGTTCCAGTTTTAAAGTTTAGCTTCAATTTCTAAACATAGTGAACATACAGACTTACACATGAGGCAAATATGACACGTGTGTCTCTGCTAGATTGTTGCTGCTTCCAGAGAGTACTGTCCAATACTGTGCTGTCAGAAAATGTGAATGCTGCTTGAGAGAAACAGTGACTCCACTCATAAGTCAACGAACTTCCTTGTGTCAAATGCAATAGTATTTGGGGGCCATCACATGCAAAAACCTTCCTTCTCACCACCATGATCTTTCAAAGAAAAACCGGAGAGAGATTTTTTCTGAAGCATAGCCAATTATATGTCTTAAATACAGCAGATGAGTGAGAATGAGGATTTGTATCCCCTATGGGCATCAGTACTTGCATAAAGAACATTCACTGATGTCAGCCATGGTTCTGCACATGTTAGTATGTAAAGAGAGTTGCTTCATCCCTTGCCTTACAGGCAGTGAACTGAAGAAAGTCAGCAGACTGATTGTGGCTCCCTTTCATACACCCCAAGAGATATTTTTTACTTAAAATAAATGGTACCTACAATTAACCCTAACTTTAGCCTTTATTTTTCAATATATAGATTCATAATACTTCCTGAAACTTTTCCAGTTGACCAAATCCAAAATGACTCCCTTTTGGAGAAATCTGACATCTGTATTTAGAAAAATGCTATCTGTAAAGTCTCAGATACACTATTATATTTAAAACTCAATTGTTGGAATTTTCATAGGGGGTTGATAAGAAAAACTGAGGAACTGCCAATAAATGGTAGAATTTTTTTGAAACACAGTTAGAAGCAATTAAAAATAACATATCATGCCCATGGTTCTAACCACCCACTGACAAAACCATTTGTGTAAGTAAAGAACTGATATTAATAAGACCAAGGGGAACAAGGATAAAGAAAACATAAAAACTCCTTCTCAAAAGTACTTGTCTTTCACATACCTTCCAAGTCTGCTTATATTTTCTACTGAAAGACTTCTCATTTCTAAAGCGCCAAAATTTTATATATGACTATTTAAAAAATGAAATAAAATGAAGAGTCAGGAGTAAGCAGGCAAATAAAATTATCCTTGTTTCTTTAAGGTAAGATCTCTATGAACTACAGTGATAACTCTAAATAAATACTATTTTCTACAGAAGAAGCCAGAACTTGTATAAGGCCATTGTGTCTTGGATCCCATCCAAAATACACTGACTTAATGACAAGAAAGAGTTGGCTATTCTTGGTCTTTTGTGGCATATTATGCTACTTTTTTCCCCCTAAAATAGTTAGTCTCACCTTATCCATGTACTCCTGGGAGATATAGAATGCATTATAGGAAAGGCATCCTGACACTGATTGGTAAATGCTTATAACCTGTTAATAAAGATGGACCTTCTAATTTGACCTACATTGTTTCATAAAACAGGGTATAATACTATATTTATTCCAGCATTAAAAAAATAAATACTAAGGTACATTTGGAATTCTCAACTAACCTTAGATTCTTCCAATTTTGGTCATATTTGGGTATATATTACAGAATTTTCCTTTACTTAAAAGTGTAAAAATGCTGGGGCACCTGGGTGGTACAGTCAGTTAAGCATCTGACTCTTGGTTTAGACTCAGGTCACGATCTCAGAGTTGTGAGATCAAGTCCCACATTGAGTTTCACACTCAGCACAGAGTCTGCCTGGATTCTCTCTCTCTGCTTTCTCTCATTCCCTCTCTAAAAAATAAATAAATCTTTTTAAAAAAGTGTAAAAATGCTTTGGTCTTTGTTGGTGATTTTCAGTTTGGTTGGTTGAAAGAAATGCTACCTAACCTAAACCAAGGATTTACCATGAATGACTAAATATTAGATGTTGTTGTAATAACAGCTTGAAAGATAATTCCATCCCATGAAAGATGAATTCATATATACACATATGTTTATTCATTTAGGGCTTTCATATTTTATGTGGCACTTGAATCAAAGAATAAAAAGGGCTCTTGAATAAAACACTTGAATGATTTCGCTAACCTCTACAATTTTCTAATAGATGTAATAAACATATAGTAATTAGCCTATTTATATAACAATTTCTATTATATTCAGCAACCACTGGATGTGTATTTTAGGGTCAAACCTATTTTCAGTTCTCTACATTGACAGTTCTTCATTCTAGGTGAACTTTGATTCTAAATGAACACCTTAAAGAAGTTTTTTCATTCTGCTCATAAAACCTACAAATCTATTGCAAGCTGAATTTAAGGCATTTCTGAAAGTCTATCAGTTTTAACAGCTTGAAACCTTTTTCTTACAAAAACATGCATTTCCCTGCAGGGTTCTGAAAAGTTTCCCAGCAACACTCATTAAGAGAGGCCACAGCTATAGATTAGCCTTGCTGCTACCATTTTCCTTGTAAAGTGTTTTTTTTTGGTGACAATTTTCTATTCAGTAGTGCAACTGCATATAATTATTCAAATACAAAAGCCTGTTGTAAAAGAATGTGGAGATGATGGCAAAATCCCCAAAAAGCAAATGAACTGCTATGACTTTAGACACAATTTTGCTGTTCACTGTATTTACTGACAATTACCATTAGGAAGGATTTTTGTGTGAGACACTCAGGGCAGATTTGGTCCATTTGCAGAAGGATAATGTTCCTAAATACAGTTTAGATTGGTTCAGATGTATAATAAAAATAATTCACATCTTTGGTATGCTGATGTATCATCACTAAATTATTGGGAGAAAATACAATAGCTACTGTTAATGTCTACATTTTAATACAGGGCCCAGGAAAATCAGAATATATGAATAAAACAAATGGTGGTCTAAGATGGAGTTTATGGAAATTGCAATAAAAATACTGGACAAGGAAAGAAAATCCTTTTTTTTTTTTTTTTTTTTTTGGTTCTAGATCAGAATCCTAAACTCAGAGCTGTAAGAAAATTAAAGATGATTTCTCTTTAACTCCTCCCAGTGGAGTCCAACACTCCCCTTGCTCCACCCTCAGCCATCCAACCTGCACCAAACATATATACATATATTTGCATTTTCCTGCTAAGAAAATTGGTGCTGAGAGAGGCTAATGGCTTACCCAAGATAACCTTCAGTTTAGTGACAGGGTTAGGATTTGAGACCAGGACCCTTGTGCTATGCCAAGTTGACCTGAATAGGGTCCAGAAGGAAGTCTTAATACTGAGACAAAGTAAATGGATGTATTTCTGTTCTGAGGAATGCTGCTCTCCTTCCTCTTGTACTCCTTAAAGAAAGGCAAATGCACTTGTAGCAGAGGCCTATTACTTATGCGCGTATGAATTACTGATTTTGGGAAGATAGGACACTAAAGCCTAGTGAGATGTATGGGAGTATATAGCTTCACTATGTAAAAACAGACACAAAATAGTTTTCCAGAAGCTATATTCATCCAATCTGGTCTACTGTGCGCTAACAAGACAGGAAACATTAAAAAATTCAGTTTGACTCTCAGTATGTCCCTTTCTCACATCTTCTATCCCATCATAAGAGAATTATAAAAACGAAAAATCTGTAACTGAGCACAAACCATATCACACACATAAACATACACACATATATACACACATATGATCTTGTGTATTAAAAAATGCTTTATACAAGGAAGCCCTATTTGGAAGAGATGATGTTTGGTCATGTGAAGTTGAATTAAACAATATTTTTTTAACTTCTTTTAACGTTTTTCCAGTCTCTACTGGCAATTTTGTACTATGGCTTGTTATAACCTAAGAGGAAAACAGTAACTCAGCCGGAAGAATTCCATTATTTATTTCTATTCTCAGATATACTCAATGCCTTCTTTACACTCGATTCCATTAGTACAATGTGCATATATAATATCTGCTGGATTATACTTATGGCACTATTGCAAATAGAGAAGTAGGGGAAAAAACAATTAACGTGTTCTTGTTTAAACTTTACAAGGTTAAAACTAACCATATGTTCTTGAACGCAGGCACGGGAGAAACCATTAAAGACGTGCAGTCGGAGGGCTGACAAATTGGCTGCAACAAGGCTAGTTATTGAGAACTTGTAAGCTATCTATTACTTAAAATTATTCCCCATGTAGGCCCATCTCTTGTTGAATCTCATCTGCTTGGAGCTAAGAACTTGCATTAATTTACACTGTACTGACTCATTTTCTTATTAAGCAAATTTGAAATGATATGATATTTCTGGCTTTGCTGGATTTCTCTCTCTTAATATCTTGTGCTTTTCTCCAGGAAGGTCAAAGAGTTTAATATTAATCTTCACAACATTGCTGTGGTATATTCTTATCCTTATTTGACATACAGTAAAGCTGAGGTAAGTAGAAGATTACATGAAATAGACTAACACAGGAGCGGTACTGACAGGCAAACTTCAGCCTTCTATTTCTTAGCTTACCCACCTTTCCATTTTCTGTTGCAAGAACCAGGATGCCTATCAGAATCACCTGTGGAGTATTTTCAATCAAGTCACGCAATTCCTGAGAACATAGAATCTGGAGGGGGGTGCAGGAAGGTGGACTGAAAACTCTCCATGTGGTTCTAAATGCCTGTCTCCTTTACCCTGGTTGAGAACCACTACTGTCTTAGTATAGCTTCCCAATATATGCACTTTGGTTCTTAAATATATTTCCCTTTATAAGTCATCCTTTTTAAAATGTTTATCCCATTATAACAATTTAATAATTCCTACTCCGGGACCCTGGATTCTACACCGTTTAGTCTTTAGAAAAATAGTTGTGAGAGCTAACATTTTTGACACATAAAGACAGTTCATTTCTTGAATAACTTTGTAATTTTTCCTTTGTTAAATGCATTAACTTAATCTGGTATTTTCATACCCATCACAATTTCCAACTGTTTTTCACTTCTAGATACATGTGGATTCAACATGCAAACATTTCTTAGGTTGCCAAGTTATCCCTTTTACCAGTAATCTATGAAAAGGACACTGATACTACATATTATTCATGTCCCCCTTCGGGTTCCAAGGAAAAGAAATAATCATGACAGGCTGGGATTTTTGAAAGTAGAAAAACCAGCTCCTTTCCATCAACGTTAAGAATTCTTAACTCTGCTAGCTTTCCTCTCAACCCCAAGAATTCCTTTACTGATCTTAGAATTCTCCCTTCTAGTAGAAATATTGTCTTTTCTTTAATCCTTCTCTGTGACTACAATTCCATCTCTGCAAATGGAGCTTAAGCATATTCTTTATATTGCTAGCTACAGAGATTTCATTCAAATTCCCCTCTTTTCCAGCAAATGGGCTCTGGAAGCTTAACAAGGATCCTCTTCATAGCTGGCCACGACATTGGGAAAGCTGCACAAATATATTTCAGCATCTCCACTATAGAATTACAACCACATCTCTACAAATAGATAGGTCTGCCAACGAGCATTAAAGATACTGTGATGAGCTACCCTGCATGATACCCTGAAGAATCTAGTTTTCCCTTGATGTGCATAGCTAAGCTCTATTATCACCAAAAGAAATTACAAGTGGGTATCCAGGGCAGAATGTACACTGAAAATGTACTTCTCTCACAAAATTCACACCATCTCCCTTTGAGGCCCTAATGCAGACCAGTCAACTAAATCTTGAACATGATCAGCAGACAAAATGGAAGATAATTAACTTTTCCCCCATCTGTGTATTGCGTTTTGCCATTTGTTTTCAATTGAGTTTATCACCACTTACTAGCAGTGGAAATAGGTAAACAGTATTTTGTTTACTTCAGATGGCACTTTTTATTTACAACCAATAGCTAGTGAAGCCAAATGAGAGGACTGCCAGATGCAGGATTTGCAGGGATGCAAATGGATACAGGATAGAACATAAACACATTTCAGAAAAAAAATATTAGTCCTTGTTGAATAAGGAAAGACACTCAACAAAGAAAATCTGGGAAATGATTATAAGATTTATAACTTTAGGATTTAATGATAAAAAATGCACCATTTTTTT
This sequence comes from Ursus maritimus, assembly GCF_017311325.1. Lineage (NCBI taxonomy): Eukaryota > Metazoa > Chordata > Mammalia > Carnivora > Ursidae > Ursus > Ursus maritimus. The sequence continues at coordinate 22,260,488 of NW_024425452.1, read as the reverse complement.
CTCGACAAGATAGAAACTAAAAGAGATAATAACAGAAATAGTTATGCTACATACTCATGTTTCCACGTCATTGATAGTCTCCCAGAGCTGTTTAGAAAAGCTTTCAAATAGTAAAACACGATTTAAATACACCAGGATTGTTCTCCGTATTTGAAAAAAAATAACATCCCCATGCTATTAGTTTATTATTAAAAAGGACCAGGGTCTATTAATGGCACATTGGTAATTGTCTTATTTTAGTTTTTGAACAGCAATTTTCATTATGTTTGCATTAATAAGCAAAAGAGTGGCTGTTTTCAGATATTTGGATGTTGACCAATTTAAAGGAAGCCAAACACAGAATACTGCCTATACATTTAAAAAACAAACAAAAACAAAAAAACCCCAAAAAACCTTGTCAGTGAAATTTGAAACAAATGGTTTCTAGAGAGAATATTCACTGATGGGCCTTAAAACTTGTTCTCATGCATTGGAAGTGAAGTCAGAGGTGGTTTACTTGGCATAAATTCTATTCCTTGTGCTCTCTTTTTCCCCTTAATTTGAGAAATAGTTTTTGCTCCCATATAAGAAGTGTGCCACCAGCCTCTGATTTCCTGGAGTGGAGCACAGCTGCTTACTTTCTACCTCTCTACAAATACTTCCCTTGTGTATACCTAGTCATAAAGAACATAAAGAGACATGGCTACATGCCTGAAGAGAACGTGGTCCATGAACTTTTGATCTTAGACACAATTTTGCTCTCAGCTGGTAATTAACAAGCTCAAGAAATTTAAGAAAACAAATTAAGTCTGTGTATGTTTTGGTAGAAATATATAGCATTTTTAAAAAGTTCCACTTTTTAAAGAAAATGTATTTAGGAACTAATCAAGTAAAAAGCCCCAAAAAGAGTGAAGGATTGGAGGACAACAAAAAGGAAGGGAAAAATCGCTTGGAACAGAATATTTTCCCTAGAGAAGGATATACATTGCCCTTCGGACTCCTGATTCTCTTCCACTTTTTCTTCAACTTAAAACATGAGCATTATGTCATAGCCCAAAGGAACACCACAATTAGTGATGTCCCCCTTCTTTCCCAGTAACCTTATCTAATTGGTCATAAAACCTTTATGATTCTATTTCATGAAGCAGAGCCATACCCACTGCCACTAACTTCACGGTTATTGAAAGCAGATATCAGTTCTAGACAAAAGGATCTAGACAAGGAGTCTAGAGTAGACAAAATAATCTTGAAAAAGAATGAAGTTAGAGAATTCAAATTTTCTGATTTTTAGACAATATTTTTTTCAAAGCAATACAATGGGGAAAAAAATCTTTTCAACAAATGGTGCCACAACAATTGGATATCTATGTGGAATGAAATGAACTCCAACCCATACCTCATATCACACACACAAAAATAATTTGACATATGATAGATCTACATAAAAGGCAAAACTATAAGGCTTACAGAAAATGATATGGAAGAATATCTTCATGACCTTAAGGAGTATGCAAAGATCTCTTTCTTATAGAGAACTCACAAAACACAAAGAGAAATATGATAAAGTACACTTCACAAAATTAAAAACTACTCAGCAAAAGATGCCATTAATAAAAATGCAAAAGTAAGCCACAGAGAAAATAATATGTAGGTATAATGTCATATATATGAAATATTACATATATGTATTTTTTTTAACACAAAAGACTTGTATCCCAAATACATTTCAAAAACCCCTTATAAAGCAGTAATAAAAAGACAAACAATCCTATTTATTAAGGGAGGAAAGACTTGAACAGAGACTTCCAGCAATGGACATAAAAGGGCCTATAAGCACATGAAAAGATGCCAAACCTTATTAGCTATTAAGAAAATGTAAATTAAAATGTTGGCAAAGATATGGAACACTGAACTATCACAGATTGCTGGTTAGCGTATAAGACAGTACAATAATTTTAGAAATCTGTTCAGTTTTTTTTTTTAAGTTAAAAATACTATAACTTGCCTTTAACCCAGTAATTCTACTCCTAGGTATTTACCCAAGAGAAATAAGAATATATGATCATAGAAAAATTTGTCCATGTAGTTTAAAGCAGCTTTATTCACAGTAACAAAAAAATTGCAAACAATCTGAAGCCCTACCATTTGGAGGATGGATCAACAAACTGTGTTACACTCATACAAGAGAACAATCCTCAGCAATGTAACAGAATTAACTAAGAATACACACACGGTATTGCTGCATCTCAAAAATATACTGAATGAAAAAAGCCAGACCAAAAAGGTACTCATAGGATTCCATTTATATGAAATTCCTAAACAGACAAAACTGATGTATGAGGACAGAAATCAGAACAATGGTGCCCACGGGGGACAGGGGTTGCCTCGGAGAGAGCAGGGATAACTTTCTAGAGTGATGGTAATGTTTCATATCTTGATTGTGGTATTGGTTACATAGGTACGGGTTGGTGAAAACTCATCACATGATTCATTGTGCATTTCACTGTATGTAAATTTAACCTCAATTAAAAGTTTATTGTATGCCAGTTTGTTGTGTCCTAGATGTAATTATACTTGATCCTCATAACATCCCCTCCCCACTGCTTGATTAGAAAAGAACAACAACAGAAAATTAGACATTTGCTTCATTCAATGAAAAATATTTAATGGGTGCTTGTTGCTATGTGCCAGGTACTGTGCTAGGCACTAGGTATGTAGTATAAATTAAGTAGAGAATGTCCCTTTCCTTCTGAACTTAAAAATAAAATGACCAATTAAGAAATGGTTATAAAGAAAATAATGGGTTCCCTGAGAAAGAGTAACAAGAAAACTACTGTAGTGTTTTGACTTGGGGGGAATGGGATTTCAGGAAAGTCTTCTCTGAAAAGGACATGTATAAGTTAGCCAGGCTAGCCTAAGAATAAAAGATGAACTGTGGCAGAGGGAGGAATATTGTATGCTAGGCAAAGGATATAATTGATGGGATACTTTTGTAAGTGCCATTGCTAATAATTGAACCAGGACAAGAGGCACAAACCAGGCATATGGTCACCTGGCTGATGGCTTATTAGCTACTTCTATAGTGATTCTAGTGGAAGGCCAGCATGACGGGAATACAGTGACAAGAAAAGTAATGAATATGAGGTGGTGAGGTGGGAGAAGTACTTAGAGACCAGGTCATTTAGGAGCTTGTGGGCCATGTTATGGGTTTTGGACTTCCTTCCAGGTGTAAGAGAAACTTATTATTAATTAATTAAACTTATTTTAATTGAAGGGTTAAACTTACTTTAATTGAAGGGTTAAACTTATTTAATTGAAGGGTTTTAAGCAGACAAGTGTCATGATCTGATTTACATTTACAATTTAAAAAGATAACTAGGCTGGTGTGTGGAGAATGGTTAAATAACTCGACAAATGGTACATGGCCAGTAAATGGTAAAGCTTAAAAACTCTTCATTTAGAATAAGCGACACTCCCATCACACCTGGAATGATGCGCCAGGTTACAGCAGATCCTCCACCCCAATCAAACCTTCAGATGACTGTTACTCTCACGTTTGGACTGCAGCCTTGTGAGAGATGCTGAGAGAGAACTGCCCGGTAGATCGCTCCCAAATCCCTGACTCATAGAAACCGTGAGGATTATATTTCCTTTTATGGCACTAAGTTTAAGGTAATTTGTTACGCAGTAATAGATAATACAGATTTTCTATTCCATTTCTATAAACGGTGTTCTTTCTTAGATATAGAGGATTCACTTTGTAACTTTATTTTGAAAGTTAGGAGAATACGTAACGAAAGTTTCTGAACAGAAAGAAATAATAAGTAAATGAGAAAGAAAATGAGAAAAATAGAATTAATTCATATTTTGTAAAAGCCATATGTGGCATTCCTACCCATTAGGAAAAATCATTTTGAAATACAAATAAAATGTAATTAACAAGAAGAATGTAAAGTACACAAAGATAAGATTCATTTGAAATTCTTTCTAGTCCTAATTGTGTGCATATATTGATGTATCATGTACCAAAGAAACATCCATCTATAGAGATATATAAAAACTATGTATATTGTAGTTTAACACAGAATGCATAAACAGGCCTTCATCATGAATATTCATGAATTAAAATTTGTCATTGTATTTTTCCTGTTAATCATTTCTTCTTTACATTACAATCGAAACCTTAATCTTTGATTCAGTACACTAGCAAACTAGGATGACTATAAATATTTTAATTTACTCCCTTTGAATTTCATACATCTTAAATTTCGTAGTTAAGAACTAGATTCAACTCAGTCATATGGCTACTTCTTTCTTTAAGGTTTAAAATTTAAAATTAACTGGCTAGCATCACAAAAGGAGTGAAAACCAGAATTTAATCTTCAAACATGTTTATTTTTTTCTGGTAACAGGCATTAGTGTTTGTGCTTTAGTTCTGAAGTTTATCATAGCAATGATTAGAATATACATAATAATAATAATACAGCTTTTAGGAAAAGTGAGGACCAGAGGCTGAGAGGCTAAAAGAAAAAAAAAAAAGAACTGTTCTGTCTATGGATGATTTTAGTGAAGAATTAGCTGGACTCTGCCATCCCTATTTTCTGTGTCAGATGTTACTTTTCTGCCCAAGACTGTCAGGTGAGAGACTTTTTTTAATAGGAGCTTTAACATTTATGGCTGAACGTTAAGAAGTTTTCTTCTACAAAGAGGCCAGCTTTGTTGTCTCATGCACTGGGCATTTGTTACCCGCTTTTAGCTTCTTCAATTCATAAAATGCCCTGTTTGGTTGAGAGTGATTTGATTCATGGTTTATTTTAATTTTTATATACTGGTAACTAATAGTCACCATATGTGAAGAAATTCTGTTTAGTTCTTGCTTCCAAGGAAGGAATTCAAAGTGTTTTTCACTTCCTTTTTATCTCTGCAGAAGCCTTTTCAGAAACTGCTAAGGTCTCCTGTTCTAGTTCTGCAGGCTACACAGACTAAACTTGGGTAGATAACTTCAGAACTGAAGGGCATTTTTACATAAAACCATCACCCTAAAAATGGCCTGTCCTCACCTTACATTATAGTTCTTTTCTCTAAATCCAACCACATCCGTTTCTTTATGTGTAGGGCTACTTTTGAGCGACAACAGCAAAATTGAGTCACTGTGACAGAGATGGTCTGACCCACAAAACCTAACATCTTCACTATACAGCCCTTTACCCCAAAAACTTGCCAACCCTTGAATTAGATCCTAAAGTATTTGTGAAAGGAGTTCTCTCTTATACTCTCCACCAATCTCACACTGAGACAAATTTTGTCTTGGTCAATGATCTTCAGTAATAACCTCAATCCTCCTCTCTTCATCCCACATTCACCTTAGAGAGATATAGCCTCAAAGTTAGTATAATGGGTCATTGAAAACTCTATTATAATCTTATCTCAAGGGCCTTTGAGTTTTGTGAGAATATGGGATTTAAAATAATTCACTTTATGTGGTTTTTTTTTAAGCACTTTAGTACTTTACCATGTATTCAGAATCCTCATAAACATTATCAGCTCTAATCATACAACATGGCTCCCTTGCTGACATTAGCCAAACTTCTGACCAGTTCATATTACGTACTGAGAAGAGGGAGGGTGAGAAGACATACGTACAGAGAAATTTTTAATTTCTCTATTGGCTTGATTCTAGGGGAGAAAAACAGATAATCTTCAACCTTTTTACAGACACATTGAGAGTCACTTAAGTTCTCAAATTCTTTCAGATATTCCTGAATCCAGATAAAATCCAATTCAACTCAATCATCTCTCATCAAAGGAAGGTCTCAAAAATGTTCTGTAAGTCTTTAGTGTTTTCCTCAACTTTTTTCTCTCATCATAAAACAACAACATTAACATAAAAAAAATTGACCTAAGTTGCAATTATTTCAAATAGGGTCCTAATGTTAAAATGGCTGTACTCCTGTTATATTATCCTTAGTTTAAGAGCCACAGCTTGCTTCATTGATTCATTCAACATTTATTAATTTCATACCACGTATAAAATAAGTACTAATAGTAGTGGTTTCAAAGCCTAGAAACAAGAGGAAAAACACCCCCTTTGAGAATCACAGTACGGTGGGCAAGACTGATCAGAAAATGAATAGTTACAGAATAATGTGATTGGTGCTGACAACAGAGGTATATACCATGTACTATGGAAGCAGAAAGGAGTACTGGCAGACTTCACTAAGAAGATTTACATAAGCCAACTCCTAAAAGGTGACAGGAGTTTATGAGGCAAAGTAAAAATAAGTACAGAGGCACAGGGCAAGAGTGACTCCAGTGGACATGGGACACCCTGGAAAGCACAGAGACAGCTCTTCTCCCCCAGCAGAGAGAAGAAATGGAAGACCAAAGCCCTTCTAGAGGCTGTCTCATCCTGGAGAGAGAAGGCTATTTTTATAACTCATCTACCCAGAAGAAATGCCCTTTTACTTCCCATGAAGTCAGTTTCTGTACTAGCGATAGCTCTGAATGTCAGTGATGATCAGAAAATGCAGTTAATCTCATGAGTCCTACAGACCCACTGTAGAGTTTGAAGCTGGGGAATGGCATAATCAGGCATTTACTTTTTATTTAAATTTAAGGTATTTTTCACAGTAGAATGAAAGAAGAGATTACACAAACAAAAGCTCAATGAGTAGACCAAAGTTAAAAGAATGTTATGGTAGTCCAACTGAGAAATCATGAAAGCCAGTTCCAAAGTGAGGGTGGCGAGGATGGAGACCAGGAATTGGCCACATCAAGGAGTCTCTTTATATTGTCTGGAGAACAGTTCTGCCGCTAGAGGATGAACGAACAAAGGTAATCAGAATAGGCCTAGCACGGGGCACCTGGGTGGCTCAGTCGGTTAAACATCTGCCTTTGGCTCAATTCATGATCCCAAAGTCCTGGGATGGAGTCCCAAGTCAGGCTCCCTGCTTAGCCTGCTTCTCCCTTTTCCTTTGTCCCTCCCCCTTCTCCTTCTCTCTCTCTCTCAAATAAATAAATAAATAAAAGCTTAAAAAAAGAAAAAGGAATAGGTCTGGCATCTCCAGAGCAACTCCCCCCAGCACTGAAGCCTGAGATTTATGATCTACTCCCCCTGCTGAATGAATGCTCACACTGGGACTTTCGCCCAGCTTTGTAGTTTGACCTAAGAATGCACACTGAGTGTGTAAACTGGCACTCATGGTTATCTGGCTCCTGATATCTCAAACCATTTCAGTAACTCCTTATTGTCAAATAATTCCACTTTCATTTTCTTTGCTTGTTTCAAACTGATCCTTCATATTGATCTTTTGCCCTGTTTTGAAATGGACTTTGATAATGTGATTTGACTCCTACCACACAAAACTAGAAATGTATCATCAGGGGATAAGAAGATTAAAGCATACTGTCACTTTGTGAACAAAATAATCCTTCGTTGCTGGGAGCCTGGGAAAATCAGGAAACTAACCAACCATTATGTTCCCTGGTTAGATAAAGGTTTTTGGGAATCTAGAAGAGCCTTGGCAGAATTAGAAAGATACCTCAAAAGGGCTCAAATGAATCACACATAAGCTTATTGCACTCAAATCCTTTTACAAACATCATAGCAAGTCAATAAATTAGATTTTAATAAATCTAAATAGGAAGCTTTAGCTTCAGCCATTAGTATCGCACACACATTTGAGACATAATAAACATACATTTGGGACATTATTGGCAGGAAATGAGTTCTATGAGAGGAATTATGAATAAGCACATTTCTTCTGAAGATTATGAACATTATTTTCCATGACTTATCAAGTGAGAAGTTCCACATTTGCTAGGTTTCAGAGTCTCCTTAACTAAAACCCAGGAACCAGATCACCCATAAATATGCCATCAATCACTTAGAGCTTAGAACAGGCCCCAGGAAAATAGTCCTTATCACCATACTGGCTTAGATTCTGCCTACAGTGGGAAACCTTAACCCTTATAAAATTAACTACAGCTATTAGCTTCAGAGGTATAGGCCCAAATGGTGGACTCAAATAAATGCATGTACTCATTCATCCAATAAATACTATATGTTGGCAAAATTTGAAGAATAAATGTAACCTAGCCCTGCCTTAAGAATAGTCTGGTTAGAAGCAGGTAATACAATAGAAGATTCTAAGTATGCACTGGAAATCATGGAGCCCCAGAACCAGTGTACCTAAGAGTAGAAGACAGAGAAGGGTTTCCTACCCAGGAAAGGACTGAGCAGTGTCAGAGAATGAAGATGTTTGGAAAGTCCGGCTGAAGGGTAGCAAGGAACAAGAATCCATAAAATAATTTTGAAAAACTGTAAGCAGTGTGATGTTGCTGGTGTGATTAAAGTCAGTAAGAAAGAATGAGAATGGAGAGGTCAACATTAGGTCATGTCCAAGGTCTCTCGAGTTTTGTAAGCTACAGAACTCTTTCTCAATAAAATTTATTTCTGAGCCCCAATATATTAATGCAAGAAAATCAGTGAACAGAAACCTTCACAGATAGACAAAACATTTTTCACTGCTTGTGTCTGAGCAGTTTGAAAACCACTCTGTAAGGAGGTGACCAGCAGCAACAAATATACAGGGAAGTCAAGTGGTCAGATTTGACTTTTCACTCCATGACTTGGGCTACAAAGATAGAGAGTGTGTTTAATGATGCTGGAAGTGGTAGACCACCGAAGATGATCAGTACCTGACAGAAGAAAAAGCTGGCTTTGAGAAGAATTTAAGGGTGCAACTGGCACAGGAGGGGTGACTTACTGGATCCACTAGGTGAGGGAGGAGGAGACATTAAGGTTCACTCCTAGACTCCCAGCTTAGGTAACTGGGTTGGAGCCCACAGGAAATATGTTCAATTTATATATAATGTGTTGGATTACGGAGCAGGGACACAAATGGTGAATTTGGTGGTGAGCAGAAATTTGGACAAGAGGAAATATGAAGCTCAGAAGAGAAGTATAAATCAGATGCACACCTGGGAGTCATCATTATCATCATCTCCATAATCACAGCTACTGTTTACGGAATGCTTTAAGGCGCTTCATAGGTACCACCTCATATTACCTTGACAACACCACTATAAGGGAGGCCTTAACAAGAAGTTAAGGTCCAGAGAGACTGAGTATCATACTCAAGATCATATAACCAGGAAATAGCAGGCTTAGGGTGCTTAGGTCTGTCTGTCTGAAAATGCCTATTCGACCATCACCACCCACGAGATGGTTCTCTCCAGGACGGCATGCAGAGCACTGAATCTCAAGAGGAGGGGCAGACTATTTCAGAGGGTACCAGGAGGGGCAGAACGGGTAGCTGAAAATAAACACTCAATATTCCTCCTCAGAAACTGAACACATACACATTCAGAGGCCACAGATGTAGGTAAATGCTGAAGAATCTGGGTCTCCAGCAAAAGAAAGTCATGGAAGATATAGGTGCATTAGAGGGTGTTTCACCCAATTAAAGGTATTCAAATTCAAGATTTTATTTCTAAAAAAACATCCTGACAACACAAAAACATCCTCCATTAGAATGACCGCTGCCTTTTAGTTTGGCCTATCTTTCCTAACTATCTGTATACAAACTACAGAACAAAAACAACATTTTATAAAAGGTAAATAAACATGAGATGAAGAAAAAAAGCTTTGTAGAGTACTGACTCTTAAAAAGTGCTCCAACAAAGAGAATTTTTGTATTTTTTGTAAGACGGAATTAAAAGACATAGCTCATTATATAATTCAATGGTCCATACATAAAGAAACATGAGGTAAATTCCTCCTAAGCAGTGCTAAGGAAATGTTTACCCATTTGAAATAATTTGGAAAGCCCCCTTTGATATGTCAATGAGAACTTTTGCCGGGTTTCTTAAGACTATAGTGTCTAACTTTGCCTTCTCACAGTTGATTATTACTTTCAAATACTTAACTTTTAGGATGTCTTTTTAGGATGCCTATAATTTATAACACTTTGGTATTCTCAGAATGATACTACATATGTGCCAGTTAGTGTAACCGTTAATTGTAGGAGCTGTCCAGGAATGCACACAACAGGGTAGTCAGCTGACACTATATTCAAAATGGCCGTACTCCAGAGGTGGCGACTCCCAAGTCCTTTTGATCCAGGTGGATTTGTCCACACTCAACACTTGAGTCATCAAACTGAATATAAAAGGTTGGTCTTTACTGATGAACTACTATCTGGTTAATCACTATAGTGGGTGTATTAACGGGCTCCCTTTGATGACAATAAAGGCTTAGGGATATGTGGATTAGCGAATATTGTTAAACACTTCTTACTCGTGATGTGACTGTATGAAAGATTTCATTGACACCTATATCCAGCATGTCTTAGAGATGGGGACCACAATTTTATTCCCAGTCATTGTGTGTCTAGACATTAAAAGTAGGAGGATTTCTGATTGCATCATGGTGACTAAAGGACGCAGAAGACTGCTTCTAAAGTGTTGCTATGCCCACCTCAAGTGAATGTTGCAAACAACGTGTGGTCAAAGTGTCTAAAATGACAAAGATCTAGGATTTTCCCTGAGCTTATAAAACAGGTTTGTTCCCGATATGCTAATAAGTGTTTATCTAAAAAATATCTAACTGTGTGATAGAATCTGGACTTGACTTGCTTTCATTATAACCTGGTAGGGAGGCTGTGGGAGAGAATTTATCTCTTGGTATTTTAAACTTCTTGGGTGGCTACTATTGTCTACCCCCCCCCCCAAAGAAAGGAAAGAGTTTTGCCAAATTAGGCTTTCATCAATTAAAAAGCATATTATGAAGCCTTTAATATGATAAATCATTTCAAAGTTCTTTCAGAAAGAAGCAGATATATATTTCATGATTAAGAAAACCATATTCTGAATATATGTTTTCAAAATAATCTTTGTTTTCTGCAAAACAGTAGGACCAAAAATAGTCTACACAGTTTAAAGAAAAATCGCATACTTCTTCACAAATTCTTCAAAAACAAACAACATTCCAGTGATATAAGAACATCCTTGCTGAAATTACACAAAGATATCAATGGGCAATGACCCTTTATGAGACTATTTGAAATATAACGATGTGAGTTATCAGTAAATTTTATAAATGTATCTTAAGAGATATAAGAAATTGCACTTGATTTCTACCTTTGCTTCTAGCAACTGAATCTACAGCTTAAAGATCTGAATACCTCATTTTAAACAATGCATTTCAGCTTGCTTCTCTCCTAACTCAAAAGAAATACTCAGTAGTGAGACAACAGAGTCAATTATATTTCAACAAGCAGTTCAGAGAAAGACCCCAATAAAACACTTCAAAACGATTCTGGACATCAGCACCAAATACCTGTTTTCACGCAAACTAACCATGACAACTCTCAGAGGCAGTACCAAGTAACTTGTTCATCAAGAAGCTTTCTCACATGTTTCCATTTTTCCAAATGTGGAATACTAAAGTATCCGTCAAAACTTACCAGGGAAGTCAGAGACAGGAATCTGATCAATTATAAAATGCCCACAGCAGCAACGGGGTCCTACACACTACCTAAATAAAATACTGGAGCCCGTGATCAATATTTTACCCTTTTAAAATACTTTCCTAGAGGTTATACAGATCATAAGTTTATACAGAGGATACATTTTGTATTTTTTCTTTCCCTTTTTAAAAAATCACTAATCCCAAATACAGTCAGAAAGGTATAGCTTTCACATACTGCTATTTCACATTTAAAGCGAAGTAGAGTCAATTTAATTCGATTCGTCATATCATGACAAAATATATGATTATTTTCCCCAGAAACTTGATATTGTTAAGAATGACTAAAAATAAAACCCCAGTGTTCACATTTTTCCCTTTTAGTCACAATGCTATAGTGAATTGTCTTAGGCTTGCAGAATCATCTACTCGGAGCCAGTAAAGCAAAATTAACATAGCATAAGAGAAAACCAATAATTTCTTATTTTCTCATCATTACTACTACCTACTGAACGCTCCTCCCCACCAGCATCAGTAACTATAGAAGCCAAAATTAGGATAGGCTATCTGGAACAGAACTACTATGGTCCCAAAACCACATGGAATCTACTCTATAGATAATTACCTGGGGAAACTAATTTTTTTTTCTAAGCCCATACTAGCCATTCTTTTTAATCAGAAATGAAAAGTAAAACTAGACTTATCTTATCTTGCCTCTGATGTTCCTAATATTTGCAAATATCAAAAAGACATCTCCATGAAAAAACAAGGACAATGAAAAGCTGGGCAAGGCAAAATGGCCAAGAATGGAATTTCTTAAGACTAGTTTCTGAATATCGTTACCATGTAGACCTATATAATATGGTAGTCACTGGCTGCACATAGCTGCTGGGCACTTGAAATGTAGCTAGTCTGAACTGAGGTGTATTGGAAGTATAAAATACAAATCAATTCTGAAGACTTAATAAAAATATAAAATATTGTATTCGCATCTAAAAATATTAATTATATGTTGAAATGGTCATCTCTTGGATATACTGAGTTACATATATTATTAAAATTAATTTCACCTGTCTCTTTTCACTTTTTAATATGGCTAATAAAATATTATAATTGCATATGTAACCTGCCTTTGTGGCTTACATTATATTTCTATTGGACAGAAATGACTTAGACAATAATCACTATAATATGTAGTAAATCTTGTGAAAAATTCTACCATTTGATCACCTGGCTTAGAACTCATAAAAACTTTGCCATACAGCATGAAACAGCCTTAAAACCACATTTCCTACTGAAGATCAGATAGTTTTCCATATCGTAATGAGTGTTTGGAGGGTAAACAAAGACAGAAAAAGGGGCTTTGGTGAAAACAAAAACAAAAACAAAAAAAACCAAACAAACTATAGGCTTAAGCTAACTCTAGCTTGATTTTTTCTGATTCCCAGACCCAATAAGTAATTCCTACTTCAGAGGAGAAGCTCTCGTCTTCTGCGTGGTTTCAAGGACTGTGAATCAGTATTAACAAGGAAATGAGCCTCTCTAAGGGATCTGAAGCCCTGGCCAGGTAAAAGCCAAAACGGTAAGGGTGAGATAAGTCATTTAGTAATTCCTTCAGGTTTACAGTCCCATCTTCTCTCCATCTGTACTTAACTTCCCCTCACTTCCCTTTTCCTTCCCAGCTTATGCCAGTGTTTACCCCCACTTTCTCCACTGTTGGTTATTTGTACATTTCTTTCTCCTCTCCTAATTCCAGCTGGCATCTTTCTCAACTTTTGATCTTTCTCCTTTCTTCCTGTTTTCCCTTTTCCCATTTATATATTTTTTAAAATTTATGTTACATAGTCAGAAAAAAGCAAGACATTCAAATACATTAAATTTCTTTTTACTTCCACAAGGCTCTTTATTGGGTTGTTAATTGTTTTTGTTCAGTTCTTTGGAGTTAGTGACCTCCCCCTTGGACTCTCCTGGTAGACCAATATGGTTCAAGAAGAAATCTTCACCATAATCATCTAAGCAGATTCCTAAGCCCTAATTACCCAGATCCAAAATCAGATTCTCTGGGTGGTAATCAGCAGTCTTAGGAGCATGGGTTAGCAAAATTAAGACTATCCATATCCTTGACGTTGATACATGTCCTACAAATATCTAATCTATCAAAAGTACTGAAAAGTACTTTTTTTTTTTTTAATGATAGCTTCTGGGGGAAAAAAAATTCAATTATTGGCTTCTGTATTTGACAATAAAAAAGCTGAGAAAACCACAGGCCTGGATTAATCAACAAAAGTTATCAAAGCAATGTTTACCAGAATTCCTTTGAGACTGGGGTAAATTAATTTAAGACTGCTAGTATGGGTTTCTTACAATGCATTCAGAGTAGTTTACCAAAGAAAGCTGACAGTCACTGCTGGAAAAAACATGGTCATCCAACTCAATTCAATCCGTATGAATGGAACTTATACTTTCACATTCTGCTCAGAGTGACTGCAGTTCAAGAACTGCATGCTGGTTTGGGACCGAAATGCTTTTTGGTTAAGTAAAAGTGTTTGAAAAGCATAAAATTTACTTTTACCTACTACTCTCTTCAATTATTGCTGACAATTTTGGGGTAGATTTTCATGATCTATGTGATACTTGTAAGCAATTTATAGTTGACTTTTAGGAATCAGTGTTTTAATAAAGTAGACCAAAACACAGGCAATTCTATTTACAATTAGGATAATGAATCAAAATTTGTTCTTCTGATGTTCCAAGGCTTTGAACTCATAGAGCTTTGATATAATGTTTCATAAACATATTTTTACTATTATAAACAGCTTCTCAATCCCCAGGAAATTAAGTTAAAGGAATATATTTCTGGTCTAGATTAGGCAATGCTTTTATTTATAAACTAGTGAAAAATTTTATTTTTAAAAATAATTTTTGTCAGAAGTGCTCCATGTCATCTAGAATGTTTAGATTATCAATAATCAGCTTTATGTCAAAACATAAACACATAAATAGAATCAGAATAATTATCAGTCGTACCTTATTATGTGTCTGAGTCTGTCCAACCAGTATGAGGATGTTGGATGAGATGATAGACAGGCAGAAGTTAATCAGAATTATAGACCTCTCAGAGCGTATGTACCTAGCCAGAGAGACAGAGAATATGTCCAACTTTAAAATTCAGCAGCAAGATGAAGAATTCCATATTATGCAAATTGGTGAAATTCATTCAGAAAAGGAAATACTAAAATATATCCTTTATAGAAGAAAATATATGAAAACCTTTTTTAAATAAAGATTATTCTCAGAGATACAATTTTATAGTGACACGGCATGTCCTAGAGTCCTTTAGAATAATTTTATTTTCTTTAGACATTAGTATAGACAACATGGCATTTCTGACAGAGTTCAAGTTGTATCTGAGATCAATATAATTTTTTTTACTAAAAACAAAATTTCTTGAAATATATCAATTACTATAATTAGCATTATGTATATATGTTTATTATCATATAAAATCAATAGAAACCAAAAGGAAAAACCCCACACAGATTCTCAAGTATCCCCTTATATACTAGAAAGCAACCATTACTTTCCTGAAACCATGAACACTCATCCACCATTTCATACCCTCAAATATTTTTATATAGTTTGGTACTCTCCATATTTTTCTTTTCCTAACTGCTCCAAAAAAAAAAAAAAAAGAAACAAACAAACAAGAAAAAGAAAGAAAAAGGAAAGACAAAAAAATGAATCTTCATCTCCAAAAACTAGTCCAATCCACAAATGATAATTTGCCATTAGGCTGGAAAATTACTTGGTGTCTGCCATATTTTACCCTTATGATGAAGTGTTTATATACACTCTGCTACATAACTTTTAAATGTATCAAGGATGTAAGCCATGGAGAAAATTGCTCAGAATCGGATGTTCTACCAGCTGTTTACCCTGAAAGGTTAACAGTTATTTTGCTTTACTGTACCCTGTGGTAAATCACTGAGTGACAGTAACAAAAAAGACATACTTGTACTTGCTGTGTATTTGAGGCTGCTCAATTTGTGTTAGTACATGGAATCACTTTCCACAGCAGGCATGGGTTTACTGTGCAGGGTTAGGTGGGTGCCAAAGATCTGGAGGCACTCTTTGGAAAATAAAATCTATCAAAGTTCTTTCTCTATCTCTGTCTTTGAGGAATATTTAGGCAGAAGCCCCACATTCCATCACATATTTCAGAAGAGAACACAAAACAAAAACAGAAGTAATAATAAAATACAAAAAGCAATTTTTTAGTATTAAAAAAAATGTCCTTCCTTCACAAAACAAACCCAAATAGGAATAACCCAGGTCAATTCTCAATACAAAATGCTTAACCTTGTCCCTGCATCATCAGTATCTAAAAATATAATAAACCACACACTGGGAAGCTAAAGACATCATCAAATATTAAGTTGTTTCTTCTTTGTGAGTAGGAGACGTAACATAAAAAGTTTAAGAGCTGCACAAAATTGACCCTTTACATGATGTTAACGGCTTCATGACAGCACAAGCACAGAGATGACCTTATTAAAAGGGTTTCAGTGATATCATTTGCTCTGTAAGTAGGAAAATCATGGTGATAAAAGACCCAGACTGACCACCTGGAAAGTCTTTAGATATTTCTACTATTCATTAATATTGAGTCACATTATTGCCTTAAAATTTTCTATAAAACCGTCTCAACTTCTAAAACTTTTTATAAACGTACTTGAAGTTTTAAACAAAATGTGTAAATGCATCATTTCAATACATAGATTAAAGAGATATGCTCAGTTGCTCTTTGATGTAATAACCCTACAGAACATATTTGTAGATGAAGAGAACATACCTTAGTGTATTAATTTTTTTATGAACATTTCTAATGACTATAAGGGACACCAACAATTTTCAAAATACTATGTTATAAATAAAATAATTCTGATGTTCATACATTTTGTAAATCATTAAAGATTTTAAAATTTGAACTTTTTTATTAGGAAAAAAGGTAGCAGGATCCTAACATGAGTGTCATCATACGGTAATACCATACGATAATGTTACAAGGTAAATTTAACGTTTATAACATTCATTAAATTTGCCATGCTACAAGATTCACTTAATAATTTAGGAATCTTGGAACTTCTATAAAATTATTAATACTACTTCAATTCTTCTATTTGTAGATAAAGAGTTGATTAGCCACTAAATGTTAGGAATCAAAATTTATGTTGTTCTTGGTACTACCTTCTACACTTCCCAGTTTCACATCAAGTACTAACAGATCCTTTCAGGTGTTTGGGTAATTCTTAGAAAACTAATAGGCGATTTCCCTGGATCTTCTGGATTAAAGAAAACTTTATTACGGACTAACTAATCTTACGCTTCTTTATATAGCATTTATACTGGCAATGTTTGTGCTAATGTTAGCTATAGGTATTGAGGGGTGAAAAGAAGGTGGAATTGGTGCCTGAACCCTAAGTATGGAGAAATGGAACTTAGTTCTAATTACTTCAGTGAGTATGAATTATGACACTGTTGAGATTGCCTGAAGTCCTGGTGCTTAAACACTGCTTCATTTTCCAAAAAGCGCCATTTAGGCAATTATGGGAGACAAAGTGGTCTTCTTCCCAGCCTTTGTCCATCTTGCTCTTCTACTCCCAGGGCAATGTCTGCTTGACTAACCCCTGAAGCTTGGATCTTATTGTCTATAATGCCATGCATAGACTGAACATTTCTTTCATTTCATGGGACTGATCATATTTTATCAGAGTTTCTCACTCTGTCAGTGTTTTACTACCACATAATTCCTTCCCAGGAAGGCAGAACCTCTATTATGTACCTGTGTCAATAGAACAAGAAAGTGTACATATTTTTGTTTGAAGTTTGAAAATTTTAGTATCATTGACAATATCCTGGACAATTAATTTTTATCCTCAAAAGAGTGAAAAATATAAAAAAACACAAAAAACTTTTTGGGGAAGGATATAAATCAAATGACCTTTCTTTAGTAAATTATAATTACTTCTGCAACTGAATTGTTTTTTAACTTAAGTAACAGTAAAACACAAGGACTAACTACTTTTGCAATTTTAGTATTGCAAATATTAAGGAAATAATATACAATTGTCTATTTACTAATATAATAACCATTTTGGGACATTTTCAATAATCAAGATGAATATACAAATGTTTTACACTTAATATTTTTTAAATCCATTAGGAAGTTTGGCCATTTGGTTATGTACTATTTATCAATATGTGAGTAGACATAATGAAATGTCTAAAATATACAGGTCTAATTTTTATTAATAGAAGAAATCTTAAAGAAATACTAAATTTTCATGTACTATCAAGCAGACGCAATTTCAAGTATTGTGGAATAAAGTTTTTCAATCACATCCCCTTGTTTATGTATTTTTTACTTCTTTTAACCAATTTGTCAAAATCTGACTTTTTGGAGACATTCAACCAAGAGGCTTTTCCTATAGCATTGTGGTATTATGTTAATGCATTAATAATATACAAGATTTACGTGTTATCTGGGATATAATGAAAGCATGTGTTTAAATTCTTAAGTTTAAAACTTAAAACTTAAAAATTTGGAGACCACATTTCTATAACAGAGAAATTATTTTGATTGTACCAATTAAACTCTCAAGCTCGATGGCAATTGGGATAAATAGAAACAAACATTGACTGAACTTGGGGGATAAGAATACCATGTTTGAGGGTAAGCAACTTGTTGAAAGCTATCATCATTTGAATTGGGAAGAAAAGTGTGTGTGTTTTATTTTCTCATCATAGGCAAATACAAGAAAATTAGGTAAGATGATGATTATGATTATTATTATTGAGCTCATTTATTATAGTTCAACCACAGCGATTATAACTTTGTTCTAAAAATACTTCTTTTAGTAAATTAAAAAGAAAGGACACATAATGATTATCATATTGTCAGATTTAATCTGAATAAGAGAGCATTCCATTCCAAGTGCATTAATTGATTACATACCTCCATAATGCTGCATAGACAACTGCGAGGGTGATCAAGGCCAAGCAAGAAAGGCCACTGCCTACTATTAGGGTAACTGAAGGTGTACCAGAGGATTCCATGATCTGTATATTAAACAAAAGAAACACAAAAAGACATAATTTTTTTTATAAATGAAAATAACTTCTAAAGTCAGCAAAACTATCCTAATACTCAAAAACAGCCAACAGAGTTGTTAGTTACCAGATAATTACCCAGTAATCACTGTGTTCATATATTCTCAACCTCTAAAATGACTAATTCTAGCTCCCCCTCTCTCCCACTGTGAAGTAATAAAGTCCTTAGAGTTTTAAATGCTTGATTATGGCATATTACCCATTATGGCTTTCTACAATAAATACCTAAAACTAAAACTTGGTGAATATTCACATGTTAAATTTTCTCTAGCTGAACTCTGAAGTAGCATTCAGTTTTCTTCAACAACTATAGTTCAGTTATTTCATAGTATGCTTTTTGGTAAAATTTACTTTGATCTTCCAATTTATAACTCATTGTTACCCCATCCTGGTACCTAGATACTGAAAATTTTTCAAACTTTCTGACTTTTGACAACTTTGTTCTAAGTCAAGTATTCTCTTATTTAATTTCACTTGCTTGGCCTCTAAGGATATAGAAGAAAATCAAATTTCAAATGCAAGAACTTACAACATATTTTGTGGGTGTTTTTTTTCTATTAACAAAATATGCAGAGATAATCTTCACAATACCAGTATCAGTCCCTAAATACATGACCTTGACAAATAAGCCTTATATATATTTTAAAACACATATAAAGATTATAAGCAGTCACTGACTTCAGAGGTTTCTTTCCTTAGACACTAACATGATACTAATGAAATCTGTTGTTTTTCTTATTTTTAATATTGGAAGTTTGAAGAAATACATTTTAAGATCAAGTGTGTTCCAAACCTTAGGTATGCACATCAAATTATATTATGTATTTTTGTCATCAAAATAAGTAAGAAGAGTGAGGCATATTTAGGCCAAATTTAGACAAAAAGTCACATTCATCTTATTTTTGAGTATTTCAATATATTGGAAATAATTTTTCAAAATACATTTGATGAGTATATTATTTTTCTTTTAGACAGTTTATGCAGCTATTACAGAAATTAGGTTTTTTTTTTTTTTTTACAAGCCTACACTTTTAAGGAATGATTTTACAGTTTCAGGCAGTCTGTGCTTTCATGAAAACTTCATTTGTTTTTTTTTAAATAATATCCAAGGACACCCCCAGAAAACCTGTACTGAAAATATCCAATGCAGATATGCAATATGTTTGGCTTATAGTATCTGGGGTCTTCATTCTACTACCAACAGTATTCTCACAAATTCCCCAGACCAGCTTTACGGTTCCAAAATAAAGGTTAAGTTGGCAATTATTTTTATTTGAAAGTTTGCAGCATATTAGTAATATGATGGAGTACATCCTCAAAACTATACTGCAGAAATTTCAAGTTAGAAGACATAAAATTGAGGAGAATTTAGTTACAGCACACCAACTAGAATTCATTTTACCAAGCTACTGTAGCTAAGGAGGAGACGAACCCAATTTTGCCACCCTGCAACATTTTCCATTTCCCCTTTTAAAAAGCAGTTCCCTGGAGAAACACTCTCCACAATGTCCCTGCCTTTGCATTAAAGCCTTGTTTTCCCTTTGTTACTTACTATTTCTCTAGGTTGCTGAGCCAAAATGGCGAAGGTAGAGAGACGATCACATAAGCATTTCGTATGGGATGCATCGGTAAGCACAGTTTTACATCCCTGGGTGGACCACGTTCCCAAAGACTCGTTCCTGCAAAGGGGGGGTTGGGGGGGAGATCGGGATAAATACGCCTGACGGCCAAATCCGTAAAGAAGAAATGCAGTTTAATTGAGAGAATCGTCTACTGTAATTCCCGTTCAGAAAAAAAAAAAATCTACTTGTTGTTGAACAGAACGTAATTTAGATGCATCTCCAGTAATGCAAAGCGAGAGTGTTTGGAAAAAGCAAGCAGGCGGGTGCAGCGTGCAAAGAGCTGTCCAGCGCCGGAGGTGCTGAAACCGGGACTAGCTCTGTCCAGCCCTCTGCGAGGAACAGCAGCGGCGGTGGCAGCACGAGCAGCCGCCAGAGCGTTGGCAGCCACTTCCTATGCTCATCGGATCGTTTCAAACACTCAGAGTGTAAAGAGGCTTTTCAGATTTTCATACCAGCTCTGATTCTCGTCCTGTATTTTTGGATCGTGAATGCTGGCTTTTAAAATGCGGATTTCTCTGAAAAGCCTGCCTAAAAGGTTATATAGCTTGGGTTGTTGGGTGATAGGATCTTTTCCGCTGCTGGTTAGGGATTTTTCCTCCCTTTAGAATTAGCTGCTGTGAAAATTTCACCCTGGAAACGGGAAGCAGCAGCAGCGGCATCAGCTGGTTACGACTCTCATTGCTTTTGCCTGGTATCCAGGGGAGGGGTAGGTTTCAGACATAAGCTTCCCACTCCACACTTCATTCAGCCCAACACGCCTCTGAAGCCCTTGACATTTCTTCCCCTGACCTGCGTCTCTGCCCTGGAGTAGAAACATTAAGCTAACACCAAGTCTGCTAAAACATTTGGAGGAATAACCCTACCCCAAAGTCCAGTAGGAAGGGGGAAAGAGGGTCTGCTTCAATTTTCTCTTTGGTATAGCCATTCAAAATTCTAAAGCATATGGTTTATTTCCCACCCCAGCAGAACAATAAAAATGGTATCAACCTACGCTTTCTTAGTAGGGGGGTTAAGATGGGGGAGAACCCTTCCACCCCCAGCTGATCTACTCTACAGGAAGAGGAAGAAAAGAGAAAAAAAAAAAAAGCTAGAGAGCTCGACCAATCAACTTTATTAGCATTACACGTGTTATATACTGAATGCACCAATTTTCACCTCCCCTCCCCCAGGTATGGAAACTCTCCAACTAGCAAAACCTGTGTATGTGTGTTTTAATTTCAAACCATATTACTATCTGTTAAAAATTACTCTAAGATTCGAAGCGAATAACACATAACTTTGAATGTGGTACTTTTGATTTCACCTACTCCATCCCTGAATGCCTAAAGCTATTGGGTTAAATATGCATGCAGTCTATTTCTGAGAGATTTCAATGAGAGAGTCTTCTCTGTGACAGTTGGACTTCCAAGTTGAGCTACAGAACATAATTCAGACTATCCTTTTAGGTATCTAGAAGCAATATTTTTTAATATATGTGATTTTGTATCAATATTCATGATACAAAATACTCTTAATTACAAGTTCTTTTAAGAAGGAATACACTGTATTTGAGGAGGGCCACATAAAAAAATTAAGTTCACCCAAATACTTTTAAGTATTATCAATTCAAAATTAGGTCTCTTTTCTTTCTCATGATGTTATGCAGCCATGTCAAATTTAAAAAATATTTATCAGTTATACCTTCAACCAACTGCAACATTATTAAATTCCAATTCTACCTAACCATAGCAGCACTTCAATTTATTTCATTAGCTGTCTGTCTCTTCTCTTCTTGAGACAAACAGTTAAAGCCAAATGAAAAACATTTAGCTTAGCTGATTAAACTTTAAAGAAGAAAGATATAGTTAAGAGAACCTGACATATTTTAAAACATAACATCTACATTATTCATCCTGGATGGAAGCTCTACTTTAATGCAGTAGCTATGCTTTCAAGATGGAGTCTAGTACTTAAACTTTTCACATTATGTAGCTATGATCAATAAACCAATTTAAAATCTTAATAAGGAATAAAAACTGTACTGTAAATAAGACCTCATATGAGACAAAATTATGTATTTATATCCAGGTAATTAAGAAAATGTCAGCATCACTAAACGCTGGCTATCAGATGTTAAGTCTATGTTCAATATAATGATGCTGGACTCTGAAGATCATTAAATTTTACATGACATCCTTGGAAAAGTAGGTCAATTTACTTTACTTTGTTTGTATAATGATTGCATTGCTGACCTGACCCAGCCTTGGGGAAAACTGGAAAGTGACTCTGGTCTCACTCCCCCCAAGCATGAAATGCTTCAAATCCCACTGGGCCCCTTTCCATGTGTACCTTCCTGAGGCTACATAGTCTGTGTCCCTACCTTTCTTTGGAATTATTATCCCTTTGTTGACTTTATCTGATTAAACTAATAAATAATATGAGTGACTGAGTGTAGTGTGATGTGCTCATCTCAGTTTAAAACAAGGTATAAACACAAAATAATGCATCTGAGAGGAGAACATCAGAATTTGGAGCAGATAAGTAGTAGAGAAGATCTTGAAAGGTAAGAGGGTAACTACCAACTTCTACATTTAGTCAATCCCAAGACCTGAGTAATAAACATGGTACCATTCTCAAGCTATATTTTATATTGTTTCATAAAACCTCTTAATATTTTAAAACCACATAAACTCTTACAATTAGTTTCTAAATCACAAGCATACATGTCACTATTATTACAAGACCTACAGTATGTGTCATCCGTATTTTCAAACACTTCATAGCTTATTCTTTGAAAGCATGGTACACGTGTCTGATTGATTTCAGGGAGATCTTGTAAAGCAAACTGGTATTTGGTAGAGCTAATGTGAAGCAAAATAGCTTCCCCAGCCTGCAAAGAACAAGGTTTTCAAACATGTGGACTATTGCAGCAGTCATATTATTCTTCCAAAGTCAGTTTTTTTTGCATATTATGATTAATGGTATATCTGTGAATTATTTTTAGTTATTAAGCCTAGGTTTTCATCAATAAGGCAAATTAATACAATGAAATATGTAGGAACATTAAAGATATAATAAGAATAACAGACTGACAATATCAGAAGAGAACACAGAATGATGATACAGATATACATATTATACTGAAAATCACATACTTCTTTTTCACAATGTCTTTTCTGGGCATTAAAATTTATTTCAAATAGTTTTCAAAAATAACTAGGCCTGCAGAAATTCCATACAGCCAGCACAGTCTTTGTTGGTTACACCTACATTCACCCATGTTAGCTGTTAGCTGTCATCTGTACCTCTTCTCCTTCTTCCTATTATTAGGCTGGCTAAAAGAAGAGTCTGCCTATCCCAAGTATTCAAAAGTACATACCCACAAGCACAGAATTTTGTGAAAATGTGAGACACAAAATCTATTACTTTCTAGCTTAATATTTATTTGAGGCCTTTCCCCAATTTCATAACAGTCTACCTGGTGTCTTTTTGGATCTGAGTATTTCACTGGGTTCCTGATTTCATGGGAGCTTTAAATAATATAGCATGTGACTATATTCTCTAGAATTTAAGATTAGAGAAAAAAATTTTCTGTTCTCTTTGACAAAAAGTTGTTTAGTAAAACCTGATAGCAAAAACTTAGAGTGACACATTTCAAAACTGTTCCAAGAAATCAAACTTTTATCTTTTGAAATACCAATACAACCAGACATTTCACTTGAACCATTCTTTTATAAAACTGTCTATTCTGCTTCATAATAAATCAATGTGTAAAGTATTTATTATGAATAAGTTATACACTTAAGGAGGTTTATTATCTCTTAGGATATTAATGGCCCATTTATTCAAAATCAAAATAGCTACAATGGCAATCCAAAAAATTTACACACAATTTCTGAGTACACTGTTCTTACAACGTATGCATACTGAAAGAAAGTAATTGTTTCCCCTGATAACAGTTACTAATTTCAAACAAGTAGGTGAATCTATACTATTTTAATGTATAGATTACACCCAACTAAATGATGTATATATAACTCTTGGTGTAAATTGTTCCCACAGTACAGAAAGTTTTGGAGTACAAATGAGCAAATGTTCTCAATTTTGAGGTGAAACAGTATTTGAGGGTAATTTCTACTTTTTAGGACATTGCAAATATTGCAAATATTGTTATCTCTAGCAATTGTTACTATGTCAAAACACAGTGAATAAAAAATTAGAAAGTTTTGTTAGAAGTAACCTTAGTGAGCATCTAGCCCATTGGTTTTCTACACTTGATTATATTAAAGTTACCTGGAGACCTTTAAAAATTAAGCCCCGGGGTGGGCCTTAGGCATTATTACTTTCCTAATGCTCCCCCAGATGATTCTGTGTGCAGCCAGGGTTGAGAATCACTGATCTATCCCAACCACTTAGTTTTATAGATAAGAAAAGTGAAGTACAGTGAATTTAGGAGACTTGTTTTAAGTTGGAGTGAGAAGCAAATTTGGTCTTCTCACTTCCATACTATAAGTTTTTAATGCTAAGTTTTAATTGCAATCTCTTTTAAAACAATGTAACATGTCCTATGAAGTTGTAAGAATATATGAATGTCATGCATATTTACACTTGCAACCATTGTGGCACTAGTGTCACAGTTTTAGCAAAGTGAGTTATCAATGGATAAAGTTAGCAAAAGGTAGGTAGACTGTCCTACTCTATCGTTTATATCCTATATTTAAGTAACATATCATATGATGCGTTAAAGAAAAACATTGATTTTATACCAATTTTTCATGACATAAAACATATCCTGTCTCTTTAGTGAGATCATTTACTGTTTTGGGTGATACAAAAGCTTAAATTCCAAATTCTGAAGACACAATAATGGGTGAAAGTTATAAGTTCTTTTTTCCTTCTAAACACAATATTGTCTGTATTGTGATTCAATGGAAGACTTATTCAAAATTATTTTATATCAATCATAACATTGTCTGTATATAGTATTATATACTAGTATGTGTGTGTATGTGACAATAAATAAAGAGTAACACCCACATAAAGCATATATACTTCATTCATTGGGATGAAATTTAGAAGCAGGTACTTTGTTACCACCAGAAAGAGCACTTATCATCCACTGTGCTGGGCCTGGAATTAATAGTGACCCCTTTATACCAAAACATTAGATTTCCAATTTGTTATAGAGAAATGAAGTAGTTCCAGGAATACTCTATATTTAGATCTTCCCCCACAATCCTCTGTGTATATTAATGCTTCCCATCCAACACTAGAATATTAGTTGATAAATTCATCTCACTCTCTTTAGTTATAAAATTAACACTCTCCATGCCATACTAGAATATCAGTGTTTTTTGAGAACTGTATCTTGTTTGCCTTTGAATCTCTGCCATTTGGCTTTTCACTTAGTAGGGACTAAGTGATGTTTGTTTAGTTAATTTAATGATTATTTACATTTCAAGAAATGACTGTTAATACTGATAGATCCAAACAAATTGTCTTAGCTCTAATTCATTTGTTCTTCTTCAGCATATAGTAGAAATGTAATCTGAAGTGTATCAATGGTTCTGAACAGGCTCATCTATTTGTTTTTGGTCTCAAACATCATTTGATGACGAACTCTGAAAGATTCAGCATGGTATAGTGATCATGTTCAATCCAGCAGCAAGACCTGAGTCTTCACTAACCCACCAGTCAATAGTATTTAGTGAGTGCTTTTCAAATGCTAAAATAGAAGACATATTAAAAAAATAATAACAACATAGTTTAAGAAGCTGACAATCCGGTTGGGAAGACTATACAAAATCCAAGAATACGTTTTCTGCCTTATTACAAATTATTCCAGAAAATGCTATCAGTTCTACCCTTCTATTCTAAGCAACCATTGTCTCTTGCCTGGGTAAATCCCATCACTGGGCTCCTCACTTCCATTCTTGCCACCTAGCCTCAAGTTAACACAGCAGCCAGAGAGATCCTGTTGAAACATATGTCAACTCATGTCACTCTGTTCAAAACTCTGTCAGTGGTTCTCCTGATCTCACTTGGAGTAAAGGACACCTATCTTACAATGGCCTATAAACACCTGTAATATCTGGTCTGTCATTGCTTCTTTACTTTCATCTCCTAACATACTTGCCCTTTGCCCATCATTTCCAAAGGCATGGAGCTTTTTGTTGTCTCACCTTGGCATTCTGTGCTGGGAATTGCCTTGGCCCAGAATGCACTCCTCAAAGATATTTACATTCCTTACTCCCTCACATCATGTAGGTCTCTATACTACGTCATTCCACCAGAGATGTTGTCACTGATTATCCAATGCCTTATATTGGATAACTACCCATCAGTAGTAAGTTAAAAATGGCCATGAATTCTATATAACTCTTCCCATCAAAAGGTACAGTTTATTTCTTCTTCCTTTGAATCCTGGTAAGCCTGGTGACTTGATCAGAGGAATGCAATGGAAATGATTTGTGACTTCTGAGCCTTGGCCTCAAGAGATCTTACAGTTGCTATTCTCATCATCTTTTCCGCTATCATGTGGAATAGCCCAGGTGAGCTTCACTGAGCATGAGAGATAGCACCAACTACCGGACATGTGAGTGAGACCATACCAGATCATCCAGCCCCAGGTTGAACTGTCAGAGAGAATTACAGTTTCATGAATGACATCAGATGAAACCAGCGGAAGAACCAACCAGCTGAACTCAACCCAACAGCTGAGCCATACAATTGTGAGCAAATAAAATAGTTGTTGCTTTAAGCCACTAAGATTTGAGGTGGTTTGTTATATAATAATTAATATATTATCCAACAATTTCTCATATGGCCTTTGTCTTTACCCTGATCTGTTGCTGCCCATAGCACTTATCCCATCTAATGCATTATGTATGTATTTTTAATTCATTTTTTGCCTGTCTTTGCTTATTGGAAAGAGTGTCTGACACATAGTAGATGCTGAATAAATATTTGTTGAATAAATATCCAGTATAGGTTTTGACCTGATATAAAAAGTTGGACTCTTCTACCAGATTTGCACTTTGTCTTTTGGAGCTTGAGAGCTTCAGTGAAAATTATCTTGCAGGTGTAGTGTCACTGCCTCTTTGTCATAAAATACACATTAAAACCAAGAACATGCTGCCCTTAAGGGTCACTGAACATGATTTACAAGAACGGTAGCACCAGTTTTATTGCCAGTAATAGCTTGTATTTATTTATTTATTTACTTTTTAAATTGTGGTAAGAACACTTAAAATGAGATTTCTCTTCTTGATTTTCTAAATGCACAATACAGTATTGACTATAGGCACAATGTTGTACATCAGATTTCTAGAACTTATTCATCTTGCATAACTGAAATTTAATACCTGGTAAGTAGAAACTCTCCATTTCCTCCTCTCCCCAGGCCCTGGCAATTACCATTTCCAAAGTACAGGCAATAAAAGCAAAACTAGACAGGTGGATTGTATCAAACTAAAAAGCTTCTGCACAACAAAGGAAACAAATACCAGAGTGAAAAGGCAACCTATAGAATGGGAGAAAATACTTGCTAACCACAGATCTGGTAAGAGGTTAAAATCCAAAATACATAAGGAATTCCTATAACTCAACAGCAAAACAAAAACAAAACTGATAAAGTGGGCAAACTACTATCTTTTTTTGCTATTGTTTTAAAATTGGAAATAATAAGAGTAGAAAAAAGTAGGAGAAGAAATAACCTTACGGAGGCCAATCTACTGTGTTATAAATATGTATAAATATCTTCACCATGATTTATTAATAATTAAAGGTTAAAATATGCTAGCTGCCATCATTAATTAGTCAATAGGCAAATAATAATCACACTAATGAAAATAACAGCTAACATTTATAGAGTAACTCAACGTTAGGCGCTATAGTAGATATTTTAAATGTATTTTTTTAAATCCTAAATCAAAATATCAAGGTAGATATTGTGATTTTCCCAGGCAGGAATATTGAGACAAATGGACCTAATGCCTCCATCTAGAATCATGAGGACCCTAAAGCTACAAGAGCCTGGGGTTAGAAGCTGCCTAGATATCTCAATCTGTAAATAACCACGCAAGCCCTGTACTGCCTACCTTTGGCTTTATTGTTGTATGTTTAAAAGAAATAAATGGAGCCAAGAGACTGTGGCTCTACTAAGGCTGTCCAGCTGGTGAAGGGCTGTGCCAGGAATTGAACCCAAGTCTGCAAGACTTCAAAGCAGATTCTCCTTTCTCTGCTCTCTCAGTGAGGGGTAGATACAATGAAAGTACACAACAAGAGTTAAGAACATGCAGGCACAGCGCTCAGAAACGGTGACTGATTTTTGAGAATTAGAATCTCAAAGTCTTTCATGTCCCATTCTTTCTGAGTAGCCCAGCAAACATTTGTTTACATTCACTCTTTTTCATCTTCCTGTGAAGTGTCTTCCTTCCCTCTGAAGTTCCAGATCCCTACCCACTTCTCCGTAGTTCAGGATTACACATATACCTCATTTTGCCTGACTGTCTTTGGAATCCCATGTCTGTGTAGACTCCTGGTACAGAAGAAATTACATTTTACTTTCTCCTGCTAATCTGTCTCATGTCTATTTGATTCCTCGTCCAGCTAAAAAGACCTTGAAGGGCAGAGGAAAGTCTTCCTCCCCAACAATACCTTGGGAAGAAATTATAAGAGTTGTGAGTTCTTCCATAGCTCTTAACACCTCTAAATCAAATCACTATACTATTACACATATTTGCCAAAAGTATTTCCTAAAACACTGTAAGAGGTATGCCTATGATTCACAGCAGTTTTCTATAGCCTAACACTCTGGTACAAAAACATTCAACAGCAGAATCACTGAGTAAGCATCTTAAGCAGCTATTTGTATTACACAACTCCCCCCTCCCCACCCAATTCCATTTAAAATTATAATTATGATGTGGCCTGGCTGTAAACTGATCTAGTCATACTTTTGGCACTGGGTCACAGGTTCGCTGTTTTTTAAGTTAAAAATCTGAGCATATGTCTGTAATGTTAACCCAAATGGGAAGGATAGATCTCAACAACTTACGGTTGAGATGTGAAACTAGGACATCAGTTAGAGGTTGAAATTTAATTCACTCAAAATCCTGATGCTTTATTTCTGGGATAAAGTTGGGAATATGTGATTTTGATATCAGAGTTATTAGTTTCAAAAAATAGAAATTTTAAATCTTGGAGAATTAATCATACTTCAAAAATATGATTCATCGTTGCCTACGTAGACAATACAAAAATTGTTGGACATTATATATAGTTTAAATGACTACTTGGATGACATGATATTCTTAGAACTCTGACAAAGGGAACTTGGAATATTAGGGTAATGTTTCTCTGCTCACTTCCTCAGTGTATTATGTGCAATTTGGGAACCTGGATATTAGTAGAAAGGAAATGGAAATGATTGGAGCGGCAGAACAAAGTATTACCATACAGAAACACATAGAAATGAAATAAAGTGGTCTGCATATGAAAAACTGGATTAAATTAAAATATAAACTAAGAAAATAATCTGTTCACAATCAAGTGGTTCATAGTCATATATTTATTCAACTAACTTTCTACCAGCTCCAATATCACTCATTTGCACCTACTGAATTCTTTAAAAACTAATCAATATCCCAGCATTGCAGAGTTTAAAGTGAAAAAGCTCACTCAATAAAAGCCATGCTGCAAACATTCTGTACCTATGTGATGACAGAGATAAGTACATGCACTTCATGTATCAAATCAAACTTCATAATAATGGCTTCAGTAAATATTAGAATAACTTTCATCAGGTTTTTTTCCTTCTAATTAAAATTACATTTCAAATTTGCTTATGCCAAGTTTCAAAAGAGTTTGCCAATTTTCCTCCCCTTTTACATCATCTATAGAAGCTATGGGAAAACAAATATCTTTATCCTGCGTATAGTTGTAGTTGTGCATGTGGGATTTTTTCCTTTAAGTCACAGCTAGGGCGATGGGAAACTTGGCTTCTTGTTTCAGCTACGCCACACCAGAGTGCTATTATCTGGAGGAAATTCCTAGCCTACTCTGGGCCTCAGTGTTCTCATTTATAAAATTAGGCAGTTGAATGTTCTACCTATCTATTAGAGATACCGTGTTGATAAAACTGAGGATAATGGATATCTTCATCAATTATTTGTTTAGTGGATATATGAGCTAGGCATTATTAATGGGAATGAAAATCATATTTCTAAGAGTTAAGATTCCTAAATAAATGCAATATATTGTGATGATCACTTATACCATTATTGACAAGAAACCATGTCAGAGGAGTCAAGTGACAAGAACAAGATTACCCATGAAAGATTATCTCTTATGGTGGCACCATAACATTTCTAGGTTTGAGGGGGGAATGCCAAAGTCTATGTTTGGAAGACCCAAAGTTAAAAGAAATAAAGTAACTAATGTCCTCTATGAAGAAGAAAGAGATGGCGTGAATTGATTTTCACCATGAATTTTTCATTGTTGCTGTTAATACAAAAATTTTAAGAACTGGAAACACAACCCAAGATTACTAAACCTTTGGGATCATATAACCACACAGCCAACAGCTAAATCACATTTTACATGATAGGTGGGCTAGTGAAATATGAAGAAGAAAAGTATATATTACCAGGGAAGGAATACATGTCATACTCTGACATGAAATACAAAGGATGTAATATTTCCTATCTTCCAAAAATACTGCCATCACTATGAAACTATCAATGAAAGCCTTCCATTCAAAGTACTTTCTTTGGATATCAGGAATACTTAAAATAAATGCTCTGATAAGTATAGTGGAGAGTAATAATAAATGAAATTACAAAAATGTAGTGATTTTTGCAAACTTCTGGCTTTGAGGGATCTTAAAGATGGATGGTCTTTTGTGGGATGCCATATTACCCACCCTGCACAAAACAAAAAGATGTTAGGTAAGTGAGGGTTGAGTGGCTGCTACAGCTGACAAGAATTCACAGAGAAAGCATTGTTCTAAGAAGAACATCTCATACCACTTATCTGCCAAACTATACACTCTTGACTACATGGCAACTTGACCTGACAGCAGCAATGGAAAAGCAAGGGAAGCCTGTGCTTTAATTCCTCAATGGTAGCACATGCAGAAAGGATAATAGAGGCAGGAGTGTCTATAACTGAAATATGTAACACAACTTTTTAAAGTACAATGCTTAATGATGTTCAATGCTTAAGTCGATTTTTTAAAAAATTTATTTATTTTAGAGAGAGTGTACTCATGCTCACACATGAGTGGGGGGTGGTGGGGGCAGAGGGAGAGAAGCTCACGCGGACTCCCCGCTGAGCGCGGGACGGACAGGGCTTGGTCTCCTGATCCATGAGATAATGACCTGAGCCGGAAACCAAGAGTCTGACGCTTAACCAACTGAGCTACCCAGGTGCCTCCTTAAATTGATTTTTAAATTCTCATGCATAAATTTGAAAGGGCAGTATTATATGAATTTATGGGTAGGTGAAATTAGGACTTTTTAGGTACTAACGTAGACACCCTAAAATACTGACTTTCATAATTTGGAGAATATGAAATTTTGCTTTAACCTCCTACATTGGTAAATTTATATAAAATGTTTTCATGCCTTTTTTGTACTAGGCATAGATATTTCAAAGATTGAAAGACAAACATAGTCTCTGCCCTCAAGTACAGTGGAGACAAATATACAGCTTGTCCATCCCTACCCCAATTAAGAAAATTCCAAAACCCAGAACACAATTAGAAACTGTAGGTGTGTGGCCAGTGCTGTGGTGACAAAGGAAAGAACTACGTGAGTCCATTTCTCAAAAGTCTGGCATTTAAATACATGTTGCCATATATTTGAATAAACGTGCATTCTCTCTTCCTATCATGCTGCTGTTCCTCTGAAACTATGGTTACTTTCTACATTAATAAGGCAAGCAGTGAAAATTCACGGTTGAAGGACAGCATTGAACTCTCCATGGCATAATTAACATTTTAATGAGCAGTCAAGGCCTTTCCTGTTTTGGATCTCAACCTTGTGTCTCCTGAGTGGATCTCAATCTGTTGAGCTCAGAGAATGAGGTGATTCTGTCTTAGTGAGATTTTAAACTAAAGTAGATCGCACAGGCCACTGTTTCAGCTTGATACTGCTCTCTCCTTTGTTAGAACTCACTTACACTTGAATGTGCCATGTCAGGGTCCGACAACTAATTTTCAGCTCTCGTTTCCTTTTTAGCACATATAAAAACTGTACCCGCAACACTTACACTCTAGGAATGGCTAATTTTCAGTAACCGACTAACTGCAAGTTCCTCTCATTTGTAAGGTGCAGTGGGCTAACTGCTATTTGGGGACACAATAATTTGCAGAGGAAGCATTGGGTAATGCTTGTAATTTAATTATTTGCAAATCAAACTGCCTAATACACCAAAGGCACTAAACTTCTTCATTGGAGACAAGTTTGAAGGTCATTAAAAAGCTATTTGTTTTGAGGTTTCAGAAAGTAAAGTACCTAAAAAAATGTTCTAATGGATAGAAAAACACTTTTATTCCCAGATAAAAATCTTTCAAAACGTTGAAAACCAATCTCCTTATTTTCATTACTGGGGGGGGGGGGGCTGTCATGAGAAAAATTCCTGTGGGAAAGTTTCAAGCATCTTAAAAATGAAGCTCATAATAGAAAAGCCTTCTCTGTCATAATTAATATAGCATCACTAATATAAAACCCTGGCTCCTTCTCCCATCTTCATATCTCATTTCTGACTGTTGCAGACCCATTACTATAATGTACGTTATACGTATAGCACGATATATGTTACAGTATTATTCTTATTAGGTAAAGGCTGCAGAATCTCAGGGAATTTTGACATTTATTTCTTGGTGACAAGAAAGCATAGCTCAAGTTATCTCTAAAGATGTGAACATTAATAATCCACACGGATACTGAAGTAGTTCAACCACTACTTTAAATTTTGCTTACTGATTCAGTCGTAAACACCAAGGACATCATGCCATTTACCTATGAGTTACATAATCTTTTAGCAAAGTTGCAGACTGCAGTTGTGTTCATTGTATCCTTCAGTTATCATGTTTTTCTCTTAACCATAGTCGAGTATATAAAAAAAAAGTTAAAACGTAGATATGTCTGCCGTATTTAGTTGATAAATTTTATGAAGAATAGTTGTTACACATTATCTGCCACTGAAGTAAATTTCATCTGGTGAAGAAGACTCCAAGTTCTCTCAAGAGAATCAGACATCAACATAATGTTCCACAATATAAATAACCTAGTTTTGTAGCCAACTATCTAGGATACATAGAAAACCCCAGGAAATAAGAAATTTTCCTATTGAGGATAAATTTGGGAAGACTGGTATAAAGACTGGTTATTCTCAGAGTGGAACATAAAATTTATTTTGCACAATTTCTAACTTTGCAATTTTAACACAAAGAAACAAATTACTTATGTTCATAATTCTCTAATTCAGAGCATTAGATGTATGTTCAGTGTTCTAGAGTTTAACTGTGGCCATTCCCAGGGACAAACACAACTCTGGGAAGTATAATAACTACATTCTGGAGCAGTAGTTTTACGTTGCTAAGGTGGCTTCTGGACCTTTTAATACAGGAGACAAATGCTGATAGAAATCCATGGCACCTCCAAGTGAGAGTAAGGATATTTCATGAACTAAGTGCTGTTTGGAGAAAATATTGAAAAACTCAGTAGATGTTCAGAAAATCCATTGTGGGTGACCACACAAATTCTCACCGGCTCCCACTTCTCCTAGTGAGTGCTACTTCTTTCCCCCTTCTGAGCTCTCTTCACCTAATTAGGCTCCTTTTGCTACCTGGCTTGCTGAACAAAGCCTCCTATAAAGGCAATAGATTCTTTATGGAAAGTCAAGCACAAAAGAATAGGAAAAAAGAGAAAGAACTTGCTTTTGGAGTCCCCTGTATATATTCCAGTAGTTCTGTGTGATTTCTTTTAGGTTCTGAGTACAGATATCCTTACAGTAATTCATTTATTCATATCCTTATGAATTAGATTTTCTTTCAAATCTTATATGACAGGACAGAAAAGACTATTGTTCACTGTTACTCAGCTGCTCTTTTCTTTTCCTCCTTCTTCCCAGAGAGCCAAGGCACAGACTGAAGTGATTCCTGTTTATACATCTACACTGGGACATAAAATGTCTAGGGCTGCAGTGAATATAGAATCCTGA
The DNA here is from genome assembly GCF_017311325.1 of Ursus maritimus. Taxonomy (NCBI): domain Eukaryota; kingdom Metazoa; phylum Chordata; class Mammalia; order Carnivora; family Ursidae; genus Ursus; species Ursus maritimus. The sequence continues at coordinate 22,226,039 of NW_024425452.1, read as the reverse complement.
CATGAATGGGGAAAATATTACTAATAGATTCTAAGATTGGACTGTTATTAAAATATGAGTAGCTTCTTTTGGTATCAGACTCAGTCACGGCATTAAGGGGTTCAAATATTCAACGACAAGTAGTTATGAACCACTTTGGACAAAAGTTTTCTTATTAACAGAACAATGACTGCTTTGTTTTGCGATATAAGGCTTAAAAGACCTTGATCTTTTTATCATATGGAGATAGGATTTTTATGTGCCCACCCAAGTATATTAATGTTAAGTGCAAAAAGAAATAATTCAAGACCATCTCCTGGATATTAAAGGGTCTTGTGTCCTTGTTAAGAGTCAGATACTCTGAACCAAATTCCCCATCACCTACATCATATTCTTTTCATTTATTTTTGTTTATTTATTTATTTTTAGAGAAGGGGTAGGGACAGGAGGAGAGAGAGAGAGAGAATCTTAAGCAGGCTCCATGCCCAGTGCAGAGCCCCATACAGGTTCAAGCTCACAACCCTGAGATCATTACCTGACTTCATGACCTGAGCCAAAATCAAGAGTCAGATGCTTAACTGACTGAACCACCCAAGAGCCCCACTTTTTTTTTTTTTTAATTAAATACCTATCTAGCTCCAAAGGGATGAGGGTGGGGAGAGGCTATAGCCACACTACTCTTAATTGTGCCAGATTCAAATCTTACTCTCACAATCACCTCAGGAAAGATTCAAGGACAGAGGATCTTCCACCTGGCAGCCAAGGGGGCTGTGCAGAGAAGCAAATTGGGGTCTTTTATCATCTTAGCAGCACAAAAGAGAAAATACGCTAGCACCAAATCATCCATCTTCTGCTGCATCTTTCAGCCAAATCGAAGGTCTCATGGGACCAGAGCCGAGATTTGCTGTAGCCCATGGGACAGTGGGTGACATACTGCTTTCCCTTGTAGCCAGTCCACCTTGAGCAAAACACTGCATTCCTGCTGTATCACACAGCGTTTCTTATCAGCCATGTTACTGAAATATAGATAATTTATGACTGCAACACTCAGGAATAAGGGACAGGAAAAACAGATGCTCAAGGCTGGGTTTTGCCAGTTTTCTGTACGCTGTCTATTGCTTCATAAAAATCACTTTCCCCCTATACAGGTTTAATTGCTATCATTGTACAGATGGGTTTTAGAGCCTTGAGGTAAAGAGGCCAGCCCTTATCTTAGACCTGGCCTTCAAGGCAGTACTGATAAGCCCCCTCTCTTCTCAGTGACTGCTGCCAGGCCTCCAGAGGGCTCCCCTAGGCTAATGAGGACCACATCGTCTCTGTCTCCAGAGAAGTCTTTAGTGAGACTCCTTCTGGATGAGGCATCTACCCCACCCACTCAAGACTCAAAGAAGCTGAGGTACACTTTTCTCATAGTCATTAAGCTGGACTAGAAACAGTGGCTAAAAGGAGGCACGGTGATTCAAGTACCCCTATTTTTCCAGGAATCAGAATCATGCCGCCTGAGTGTCTTTTCCTTTTTCCTCAATAAGCACTGTTAAAAAAAGAGACAATAGTCCCATAACAGAATAACTTGTGCTAAGCCCACATCACCGAAAGGGGGCTTAATACTTAACCTAATAGCAAATTTAATCTCCCCCGGGAATGTAATCTTAACTGGTCAGTCTGGAATTTCCTGGTCAGCACCAGTGAAGCAATATACTTGACTGACCCTTTTTGTTCCCTAAAGAATGGTGAGTTTGCCTGATACAATCTACTCTTTCCTTGTCCCTTCATAGTTTCTGTCTACGGAAGTCTTCCAGATCGTATTGCTCCTCAGAGCTCCTTTCTATTTGCTAAATGGGATGCTGCCTGATTCATAAATCATTGAATAAAGCCAACAATCTTTAAATTTAATCAGTTAAATTTTGTTTTTTAACTGCACCTTCATGGTTTCAGGACAAGACAGGCTACAAGCGGCAGTAAAGCTGGCAGCTCTGTGCCCTCTTCATCTCTAAACCCAAAGGTGTTCAGTTCCTCTGTTGATTGAGAGCTGATACTATCAACATAAGAGCATCATTTAAACATCAAAGCCAGTAGGATCTTCTGTTCCTTAATTCTTTTTTTTTTTTTTAAGATTTATTATTTGAGAGAGAGAGAGCGCGCGCGCAAGTGCACACACACGTGCATGGTGGGGGGAGGGGCAGAGGGAGTGGGAGAAAGAATCTCAGACTCCCTACTGATGGAGCCTAATGCAGGGCTTGATCTCATGACTCTGAGATCAGGACCTGAGCCTAAATCAAGAGTCAGACACTTAATCAACTGAGCCGCCCAGGCGTCCCAGGTGTCCCTTAATTCTGATCACTGGTGCTCCACAATCAATGGTGGGCTCTTCCTTGTTACTCTGTTCAAGCAGATACTTGGTCTTGGGTCTCCATAGGACTTTTCTAGGTCTGTCTAGGCTATATTTCTGTTTCTACAGAACGGATACCCCCAGGGTTTCTTTTCATGCATACTTGAAATGGCTTTGCTCAGGGACTTTAAATCCCAATGTTCTCTGTTCCTCTGGTCTCTCACAGTAGATTCCATGATTATGGACTATTACCCAGTCTTAGTCTTATCATACTAATTGCACTGAGTGTTGGCTCAGCCTTACTTAAAATTTGCGCTCTCCTTTGTCTAGGTGGACAATATCAAGAACACCCACTGATAATCCCAGCAAGGCCCTGAGGGTGACTCTTCCTTTAAAAACCCTTCAAATTACTTAGCTTCTCAATAGGAACCCTGATCTTGAATCAGTCTTAAGCAAATTTTCTCACTAACTCTAGGTATTCAAATGCAAATGACCCCAGGCAGCAGTCTCTGGAGATGGAAAGCAGTTCTGTTTAGACCTATTAGAGCCTTTCAGTCAAGCAAATTCTTTAGCTTAGGGCCTTGCAGTACATCCTCTTAATAAAGCACCTACTATTGTCAGACATTTACTAGACTTTTGGGAAGATGAAAAAGATACTCAGAGGGCGTCTGAGTGGCCCAGACAATTAAGCACCGAACTCTTGATTTCAGCTCAGGTCACGATCTCAGGGTTGTGAGATTAAGCCCTGCATCAGGGCTTCACACTCAGCAGGGAATCTGCTGGAGAGTCTCTCTCTCCTTCTCTCCCTCTCTCCTCCACCCCCCACCAAAAAATAAATGAATCTTAAAAAAAAAAAAAGATACTCTGATGCTGAAACCATTATAATATTTGAAATAAGGTCACTATTTAGCAGCAGCCTAGAAATATGAAGGGGGAACATACATTTATTTAGATTATAGTCTCCTATGCCAGTAGAAATTTTGAAAATAATCTCGCATTCTAGAAAGTAGTCAAGGCAGCTGAATCAGTTCAGATTTGAATTCACTGTAACAATCTAGGTCAACTGTAAAGAATTACACAGTTGACAACATTCTGCTTGAGGATTATCAGGACCTAAGAAATGTATTTCATTGTATGAAAGACAAGATACTCACACTCCTCCCCTTTCAACAAAAATGAGAGAAATTTTAATGGTGGGAGGAGGTCTTTAAATCAGCCCTAAGAATATTACAATGACAGAATGGACAAGACCACTACTAATAGGCTCTGGCAATTTTCCACCCACTGAAGTCTTTAAAATGTCTCTATTGAGAATCATGGGGATAGGCTACATTAGTTGTTTTATTTAAGCAAAACAACTTAAGTTAATATATTCCTGAAAAGGAAATACCTAACTTTGAAAGCAATAAACATTTTTTAAGATGAAAAGGTTGAATGAAATATGTTTATATTTATATTCACTTTGTTGCCCTTTTTTTTTTGAAGCTAGGGCTAAGAAAAAAAAGGGAAGCGGGAAGAATCATAATTTATATGTTCTCTCTTTTTTAACATTTTAAAATAATTTTAGATATAAAAATGTTGCAAAAATAGTACAGAATTCCTGTATATCCTTACCCAGCCGTCTCCAATATGTTAATCTGACATAACTACCGTATAATTAACCTAAGTCATGAAATAAACATTAGCATATACTATTAACTAATCTATAAACCATATCTGAAATTCACCCAGCGTGCCTCTAATGTCCCTTTTGTGATCCAGCATCCAATCCAGAATCCCAGGATGCATTTAGCTGTCAAGTCCCCTCAGTCTTCAATCTGGGACAGTTCTTGTTTTTCATGATCTTGACAACTGTGAAGAGTGCTGACCACTTATTTTGTAAAATGGCCCTCAATTTAAATGTGTGTGCATTTTCTTAAATGTAGATTGAGGTTATGTATTTTTGACAGGAATGTAACAGAAATGATGTTTTTGCCTTTCTTGGTACATCTTATCAGGAGATAGATGATACACTTAGGTCTTAGTCTTGGTGATGCTGACTCTGCTCACTTGGTTAGACGGCACCTGCTCTTATTTCCCCACTTCTTCCATTTGTAATTAAGTATCTTTTGAGGAAATGTGCTTTCTTCTGAGGATATGCACTCTTTCAGAAATTAAGACATGGGTGATACCTTGGGCCATCTCTTACAGGGATAGAAAACGTCTTGTTTCCTTCTAGACACCAGTGTGCTTTCAAGTCACCTCCTGATGCCTCTACTGGAGAGTGCTCATCTTAATTTTAAACCTTAGCAGATTTTAGGAGTCGAGTCTGTATAGCTAATGTCACCAGTCTGGCTGCTGTGCTAGTAACTTTTTAGGTTGATCTTTGCCAGATTTTCCTTCCACACATACAGTTGAGCTCTTGAATACAATGCTTGGCCCAACAATATAAAGGCAGTGTCTTTCACTTAGCAGAAAAATAAGATGGATCTGAATCATCAGGGATAGAGGATGCTTTAACTCAGTACCCTAGTCAAGCAGCACTGACTATAGTATTCACCGGCTCCTGTGGACCCTTATCAGGTCCCGTATCTGCTCATTTATGATTAAGCTGATGTGCCAGTGCAATATCACTCCCACTGACAACTGGAACAAAAAGAGAATTAAAGATTTTTTAATTCATCATGCATATGCATGTCTCTATGCCTTTGCTAATGTTGCTCCTCCCTCTTTTGCCCTGCTTCATGGGATATTCTTCCTTCACTAGCTCAGGTCAACCGCCATGTCCTCTGTGAAACCTTCCTCGATATAGCACACCTCAGGGCTGCTGGGTGTTCTGGCTCTGTGTTCTGACAGCATTCTTTACATTTGTTTAGAGCAAATAGCATATTGTATAGTGGTTGATTATTGGGGGGGGGTCTCTTTCACCCCTACTCAATTTTCAAGTCCTCAACATCAGAGACTATGTTATTCTATTTGGAAGCACCATATGTAGCATTGAACATATAGTATGGTAAATATTGAGCAAATGAACTACAAACTTCAAAAATACTAAACCCGTAACGGCTGTATCCTGTTCTCACTATTGATCTATTTATTGATCCATCTTTCTATCCAATTCTCGCTTTACTTTTATGGTTATAGAAAGATTTAAGGTGACATTTAAATATACATAATGAGAGATAAAATAAAATTAAACAAAAATAGATATGAAAAAGTGAGGTGAGAAGGAAGAGCCAGGAGTGTATCAAGCAAAGTACACATTATAACATCCTGCATTTTTGCTAGGGATGGAATCTAAATTAAGCTTTATGATAAATATGAAAAAAAAAATTCTAAAAATGTCATTAAAACTAAGGGACCATGCTGTGCAGCCACAAAACGTTCTGTGTGATGATTTCTTTACCCAAAAGCCAATATATGATAAATATTAATTTCTAAAAACAAAACACAGCAATAATCCTAAATCATGCAAAAGTATTTAGTGATTGCCATGCAAGGTTTGTTGAAGCAATGCACACCTATCTCTCATTCACATTTATGATTTTGGAACAAAACTCCTTGGGAACGAGGGCAAGTTACCCATAAGGTAAGCACAGTATGAAAGTTAACAGCAAATTTTTGGGGCTATTTGTTGGGCTAACAGCTATTTGTTGGGCTTTTCTCATTCCTAGAATTAGTAAGTATACAGGGAAGAAAAGTATGTCCACTTGAAAGCTTTTTGAAGAGGAATGGGAAAGTGAGACATGAGCAAATAGCTGAATTTGTTCATGTGCATGCACTTTAACTTTGTGCTAAGTATTTGCATTCATTACAAAAAAAAGTAACTCCTCTGTGAAATGAAGACCTTATCTATTGCTTTTACCCACTCGGGTACCTCATTAGATTAGTGGGTTAAACGGAAACATTATTTGATATTACAGAAACACTTTTGTCAAGTTATTAGCTTTGTCATACAAGATGATATCATTTTCCCCTCTCACTGCTTTATAAATTTAAAACTAAAATAATGTCTGCTACCTCCCACCACCTATCTATTGCTGCAAAGAGGCAGCTCAGGCCCACAGATCAACAAGAAAGTTCTAAAATCAGCATGATGAAAACTGGTTCAGACTTGCTGATAAAGGTTATACTCAAAGACCTTTCATCAAACATTACCCATTCTTCTGTTCTAACACATTAAGTTTCCTTATCAAACCAGTAGTTTCATTGTATGCAATGGGATTTGAAATAGGAATAACTAGCCAATTAAATACTTCAAATAGTCTGCCTACCCAATCAAGGAAGGAGCAATACAGTCAAGGAGTACCATTTTATGAATGTTCATTAGTGTGGAGGAATAAAAGAAAAAGGTGTATTTCAGCTTCTACTGGGGGGTGTTTATTTTTTTTCCTTTTTAAAATAAAACTTTTATGGAAAAAAAATACAACAGATAGTCACCTTTAGTCTTAAATTCATTTTGAAATGTTGTAAATTAGCTCTCTTGTTAGGTCACCTTTTGAAAAATTCAATATTCCACATAAAATGGGAACTCAAAATAGTGTGGTCTGAATTATTCTTAAATGCAGAGTCTCGGGCTTCTCCCACTTCAGGCTAAACAAACTCTTGCTCCCACTTTAATTTTTTAAATGTAGCTGCATTTGATTTATGTCTTCACGAATTCAGCAAAGCTAATTAGAGGGCAATATTGGAAAAGGCCATCACCATGCACATTTCCCAAATAAGCAACAAGTAGAATGAGTTTTGTTGCTTTTTCAGACACTTTATTGTTGTAAGTGTGATTACTATAATCTTATTTGATTTCTTGCAAATTCTCTATGTCAACAGTGGAAATTAATTGTACTCCTATATTAGGATTCACAGAGGCCAGAAAATACTAAACTTCCTTCTATATTTAAGAATAAAAATAGTTCCACTAAATAAACTATATTCCTGAGTCTCTTTCTCCTTCTCTTGATCCTTTTCTCCAAATACTGTAATTTCTAATATGTAAAATACATATAGCCTAGTTGTAACCTATACAGAATTGGTCATGAAATTGGAGAGCAATATAACTTGGTGCTTAAGGGTTTTGAGCCCTCTACTCATGTATTCAACAAATATTGTTCCAGGACTGGTCGAGGATCTGTGAACAAAAGAACACTCCCGCTCATACTTTTGAGTGGGAAGCAGATAATATAAACCAAAAAATATCTAATATAATATAAAGCAGAGGAGGATAAGGGCATGGTCAGTGACAGGGAGGGCCGGGGCATCTATTTGGGCAAGTCGGCCTCTTTAAGGTCAGTTTCTCTCTCTATCTTTTATGATATGCCTTACCTGATAGAGTTGTTGTAAATTATATAATGCAGGCACAATGCTTAGACAGTGTGGGACACTTAAAAGCACTCAAAGAAAATATAATGGATTTACAAGATTAAGTTTGTCAGAAGACCCCAGGCGATATTCTCTTTCACACAGAATCTGAAAGAAAGTGGCCTGGTACGACCCTCTATTGTGTCAGGGACCCAAGTTCCTTCTGTTTTATTGCTTTATGTGTGACCTCCAGTTCAAGCACCAATATGACTGATCCCGCTCCTGGCAGACTATCTCCATTCCCGCCAGTATGACGGAATAAATGGAAGAGAGAACTCGCTCCCTTTCCTTGAGGATGCTTCCTGAAAGTCATTTAGAGTATTTGTGTTTGGGTGTCAACGATTAGAGCTTGGCCAGACTTAGGTGAAAGGAAGGCTGAGACATGTAGGGTTTTTAGTTTGTTTTAAACCATTAGATTATATTTCAGCTAAAAATGAGAAGAGTTCTTTTTTAATAAAGAAGGGAAGAATAAGGGTGGCAGTCTCTGTCTCAAATACATGGGGCCAGCATTATCTGAGAAGATTTATTTTACCTAAGAACCCAGGCAGGAAATGTCTCTTTCTCTTGGGAAGCTTAGAAATTCTCCTAACATCTTTGAGGGTAGAGAAATGCAGCAACAATGATGACCCCAGATGACAGGAATTAAATAAAGCTTTCTTGTACTGAGTGGACATTAGCTACTTATTTGATATTATATTTTGATGGTAAGAGTGCTAAGCAATATTCCATTGCATCTACACAGTTGTGTTCTAACGAGGCTTTATTTCTGGTTGGGTTAGGTATATGTTAAGAATTTTACAAATTATTTAGCATTTACTTGGGTGATGTTTTAAATGACGAAAATATATATAATAGCATATAATAATAAAAAAAATGTTTAACCTAGTATGAAATGAACCGAGCTTTACTGTACTAGATTTTCCTGAATATTACATTAGGAACATGTTAATAAGTGCACCATAATTTTTAGAAATTGAAAATTCTATAAAGTACACAAAACCTATCTACTTTTAGGTGTTTTTTGCCCATTAGTATCAGAGCTATAAAAGAAATTAGTGATAATTTATAAAATTCCACAATTTTACAGTCCAGGAATCAGGAAGGTTAAAGGAGTTAGTCAAGGAGAAATAACTGGAAATTGACTCTTCTGATTACTGAGTTGCTTTGTTTAAAAAAAAAAATGAACTAAGACGAGGAAAAAAACAGCCAAGTAGATGAATTTTATGAACCCAGATCTTATCATCCTCAGAAAACTGAATTTAAGAACAAGGAGCATACAAGACATTGAATTACCTTATGGGTACATATATGTGCCTCAATTTTGTATAAATGGTTTTTTCAGGTCTTTAAATACTTTGGATTTTTTTGGTAAGAATTTAATCACTTTAATTATCACAACAGGAAAACAAGAATTATAATATAAGTGCCAACTAAAAAATGTAGTGTCTAATGAAAACACTTTTTTCTCATGGGGAAAAGAAAATTATTTTGACGGCTCTGCGGGCCTTTTTATTTCACACAGATTATTTAGGCTTGACAGTTTCAGAGAGGCTTAGAAAGTTTAAGTTGATGAGTCCAGAATAAAGATTAGTGCTTACTCTTAGTATACCACTGGTCAGTCAGCCAGTTGGTCAATACCATTTGTTGAAAACTGAATATGTTCAGGGTATGGTTTGGGGAAAGTTAAAAATTAATGGCAGCTTTACTTCTCTTGTCACAACAGTTAATTATTATAAGGACAACTGAGAAAATTTTCACATGAAAAACTGGAGGCAACCCTCTTGGCCCCCATACAGAAGAACAAAGATCACTGGAATTATTTATAGACAAAATTTTGGTAGAGAATGGAAGAAAATTAAACCATGAGATTGCAAATGATGCATCCATTAAAAGGGATGGTGGCAACCCTCTTGGCCCCCATACATAAGAACAAAGATCACTGGAATTATTTATAGACAAAATTTTGGTAGAGAATGGAAGAAAATTAAACCATGAGATTGCAAATGATGCATCCATTAAAAGGGATTTTCAGGTCTTCAGAATGGCGTATGAGATTCAATTTGTGTGAGTTATGCATGATGTACCGATCTGTTAGGTCAGAAGAAAGATGAAACGAGAGATGAGAGTGGATAGGTTTTGCAAAGAATAACGGATGAGGTAGGAAGTAGAAAGCACTGTGGCTGCAGGGATGGCCAGGGGCCAGTTACTGAGGGAATACAAAGGCCACATTTCCAACACTGGTCTTTATATTGTAGATGAGGGGACAACATTGGTCTTTATATTGTAGATGAGGGGACAACATTGAGAGATTTTAAAGGACAATGACCTGACTTCTACCAACTTCAATAATTCTCAACAGGTGTGCTATCTTAGTGTAATTAACTATGAGTAAAAGAAAGGGATGAAGAGAGAAAAGTAAAAGGAAGAAATAAAAAAAGGAAAGAGAAAGGGCTCTACCATTTTTTTACTCTAAAGCCAAGGTCCTGACAATGCCTCTTTTGCAAATAAATGATGTAGATAACAAAGTGTAGTTGCTCAAATGATAACGACAATAAAACTACAGCAATAACAATCTGATGTACTAGACAATGACTTTGTACTTTCCAGGATTAAAGTGTGATCTAGAACGGTTTTCACAATCTCCTTGACTAATGCTGTCCTAATTTCACAAGTAGCTTTTTATTAAATATCTGTATTATTACCTGAGCTCTTCTTAGGCATCTGTACTATACCCTTTAGTGGTTATGATCAATATGTTATGTTACCATGATTACTATCTGTCATGGTGTTAATTTTCACATAATACTTGCTGTTATAATTATGCACTAGCAGCTGGGAGGACTAATTTATTACTTGGCTATTATCGTTGAAGGTCATGTAACTCCAACATCCTGTTAAAGCATTTGATCACATTTTGCATGTTCTGCCACAGAAAGGCTTTCTTCTGGCAACTCCTCAGACTTCTGTGGACTTTATCACTTTTTTAACCAGTGAAGCTGAAGCAAGTAGGTGCTTATTTCTGGTAGCTGCCAATAAAGAATCTGATTGCTCAAATGCCCTCTGTTCTCATACCCAGCTTTTAATTCAGCAGCTGAAAGAGACGGTGTTTATAAACATTCAGCTGCCTATATACTCAACCATCAAATATTAGGTGGAGACTTACTTCTAAATATTACTTGAAATCCAAAGTAGGAAACTTTATTATCTCAGGTATACAGAAGAATACTTTAATTTCTACCTATAAGCAGGTCTATTAATATTGCAGGTATAAATTGTGGCTTTTTGGTTGATTCTGAGGCAAGCAGAGGGAAGTCTATCTACCTATCTGAATAATAAATGGAATGGAACGTATAGATTGGAATGTTATAGAATTTGTGATTAAGTGGGATGCAACTGGTTAAGCGTCTGTGCCTTAGATACAAGAGAAAAGTCAGGATCCATTTCAGCATATGGAAGAGTATAGCGGTTTTTGGAATCTGTCACAGATATCACAGAAAACTTCAATTAGACATTAGTTCAATCTCAGATTTATTCTTAATATTTTAAAAAGCAAAATGGAAACTAAAACCAATTTCATGAGACAACTTGCCTATCAAGATTAGAATATTTATAACTAGGGGCGCCTAGGTGGCCCAGTCAGTTAAGGGCCCCATTCTTTGTTAGGGCTCTGGTCATGATCTCAGAATTCTGAGATTGAGCCCCATGTCCCATGTGGGACTCCTCGCTCAGCCAGAGAATCTGCTTTCCCTCTCCCTCTCCCTGTGCCCCTCTCCCTGCCAGTGCGCTCTCTCTCCAAAATAATCTTTAAAAAAAAGAACACTGATAACTAAAACACAGCCTCATAGATTAAACATTTGTGAATTAACAGAAGCAGTATCTCCTCAAGACAAACCCAAGTTCAACTTCAGATACGCAGAACACTCATAAAGGAATACAAATCACACTGCAAGACCAAGGTGACAAGTAGGAATCATATGCCACTGGCATACTTTGAACAGAATTCAAAAGACAAAGAGCTGTATAGCAGAACTCAGCTTTCGACCTGGGAAAGATTTCTGAGTACTGATGGTGATGCCATATTACTAGACCCTTTATTTGTGTAATTTTAAATCACAAAGGGTAGATAATAAAAGACATTGGTGTTTGACGAAATGACAGGTTGGACTGGAGAGTGATGGGAATATTCTGAAGGTGACTGAAGTAGTCTATTCAGGGAAAGAGTAGGGTCCAAGTAGGAACTCTGGTATACAAAAAGTCTTGTGGAAGGAGACACGGGGAGGATGGACCTAATGTCAATGGGACTGTGTAGTTATAATTCTGAAATGGACAAGAGAGTGGTGATGCTGCCAATGATGAAGTTAAGAACACAGGCATATAAGATAGAAGAAAGTATCTGCTCCTAATTTTTTTTTTAAAGGTAGGCTCCACATTTAGCATGGAGCCTAACATGGGGCTTGAACCCACGACCCCAAGATCAAGACCCAAGCTGAAATCAAGAGTTGGACGATTAACCGACTAAGCCACCCAGGCGCCCCTACTCCTGATATTTTTAATCAATAAGGGATAACTGTATAGAAGAGAAGGGAACCAAAAACAGAATTTCAGGAGCTGTTCACTTTTAGAAGTTAGGAAACAAAAGAAACTGGAAGAATAAGATAAAATGAGAAGAATGGAGGAGAAAGAGAAAATAAAAAGAACGAGGCAAGAAGAATACACACAAAAGGGGGAGGTCGGGGGGGAAAATGGTAGAGAATTTAAAAATCTAGGGAGTCAACAGTGCTAAATGTTACAGAGAGAGGTAGTCCAGAAACAAACATCTGAGACAAGGTCCTAGAGACTTTAAGGAACCAGAAGAAGCAGCTAGATCGAGCCAGGGTGGGAAGCATGAGGAGGCAGCAAGTGTAAACCATCCTGTGAAGATATTTTAGTAAAGAACTTCAAGAAATGAAGTGTCACTTCAAGAGAACCAGAAGAATATTGTAAGGTAAGGGAGAAATCATGATGGTGATTATTTGCTGTTTACTTCTTCGGAGGGAAAGAATCTGGATGGAAGTGTCTGAAGAAAGAGAGAAAACAGAAAGTAATTTATAGGACAAGGTTCTAGGAGGACAGAGACAGAGTGGAACAAGAGTAGTGATTTCTATGTTAAAGCTATGAAGTCATATGTTCTGTGAAGCATTTTTGTCATCTTATGTTATTTAAATAAATGTATCTTTTTTGCATTTCTTGAGTGAACCGATAACCACAGCAAAACATGCTCTAAAAGTTTCTAAGCTTTGGCTTAGAAAAACTTCTCTTCCATTTCTTCTCTCATTTCTGACTGCTTTTAAACTTCTACTTTGTGGATCTAGGAGTTGGCTTCTTCTAGTTTTCCAAAAACCACCTGCTTGCAGATTTCTGTTTCAGAGGTGGTCTGTCACTTGCTAAAGCCATGTGGGTCTACAAGGAAATGCAGCAACAGAAACTTGCAGAGGCCTCACAGATCTCCCAGCTGCTTTCCTCAGGTCATAACAGCCACTTGCTTTTCTACAGATGCTTAGATTTCAGGTCTTAACAGAAACATCCTAACTTTGGTCAGAATCTTCAGTCAACTAAAAACTGCATGTTGCATAGAGACAACACCCTGCTGGTGGCCTAGACCCTGATTCTTAACATTTAGTCTCAGGTGTCATCAGGGTTTACATTCTCAGCCCTTTGCTCCTTTCTAATTCACATGTATCTCTCTTTAGTAATTTGATCTGTCAATGTGGGTCTACTTTCATTTGTATACTGATGACAACAGATTGATGTTATAAAATTAGCCGTAATGTTCTCTCTGCCACATCTGTGCTATAGGCTTGCCAAAGGAATGTCAAGGATAGGGTATCTAGAGATTTTCTTCAAGTTATCATTACCAAAATTGCTGTCTTTATGAAATGCAAGTACCACACTTACCTTCTGGTTTCTCCCTCTGTTTCTTTAAACCTCATATTGTAAACCAACACCTTGAACATGAGAATACCAGATCCAAAAGAGTTTTTTCTATTTTTCTAATTAAAAATTCATTTCTGCTTTAAAAAGTGTATATAAACCACAAAACTGATGACACCAAGGTCTAGCAATCTAAATATAAAAACATTTTACTTCTGCTTCAGAAAACAAATGCCAGAACTATGTGCCTTTTCATCTTAAGAAATCCTGTTTTGATCAACATTGAAGGCTCAAAAACTTTAATACTGAAACTAACATTTGATTAGGATGATAACAATTTCAAATGATATGTATATACATGATCACCTTTAATTCATATAAAAACCTTGCAATGCAAGAGAGATATTATTATTACCATCATTTTGCAGCCAAGACCATGAAGAATACCGAGCTCAAATAACCTCCATAAGGTCATCCATAAAGCAGGTAACTCAGCTAAGGAGCAAGTCCAGGCATTTTGGGTTCAGACCTCAAGATCGCTCTATAATTCCACATTACCGCCAAGCCACGTGTACTGTTTCTGAGAATGTTCGTGGCTTCTATCACAGTAATGTTTTGTACCGAACCACTGAAAGTTAGAACAGGATGTGCCTTTCTTCTCTTAAAAAAAGGCTAATCCAAACTTAGCTTTTAGAAACTTGTAGAAGTAATCTTGGTAAGGCTGAATGTCAGGGAAAATTCTATCTTTTCCTGGTTATAATAAGAGAAGTGAATATTTCTTGAACAATTATCACACACTAGGAACTCCATTAAGTGCTTTAAGTGAGTTTTCTCATTCAGTTTTCAGAATAATATTATGAAGATTATTATTATTATCCCCATCTTACCAATGTGGAAACCCTGGCTATGGCAATTTAACTTGCCCAAGATCATCCAGATGGCTTAATAAACAGTCTCATTCCAGAGCCTGTGTGGTTAACCTCTGTGCATACTCCCTTTCAGCTACAATATCTGGAATGCAACCGGTCTTTTAAGAAAGCTTTTCCTCTAGAATGGTGATGTCGCACCTACAGAAGTGTCGGCAGAGATGTGCTGAGCAATGAAAAAGAACAGTGAGGGAAATACAGTTTTCAGAGTGAATAAGTCTATCCACTCTAGAGGTATTTACTGCCACACCCACAGCTGTCGGGAAGGGCATCATCTGTGAGCACATTTTGGCTTGACCTCCACTTGTACCCTTGGTCTGCTTTGGTGGCACCAAGTAACAGGTCTGTATTTGGTCACACATACAGTTGCTCAATGGTTCTCATCATTTGCTCCAGCCTTTCAGCTAGATTCATATTAAATGATGAGACTTCTTTTGGATTTTGCTAGATGGTGTGATTAGTATGTACAAAATGATATCCTAGTACTTAATCAGTTAATTGATCCTAAGTAAACATACTTGAATTACACGATATTTGGATATCCTGACTCACTTACTCATATATTCATTAATCCCATGGATTCACGGCATACTCAGAATAAAATTCAAACTCCATCCAGATGACCGTAAGGCCCTACAGGATTTGGCCCTTGTTAATCACCCTGTCTTACCTCTTACAGCTTTCCCCCGTGCTCCCTGATTTCTTTTTTTTCTGTTAAATATGCCAAATTTATTCCTGCTTCAGAGCCTTTGTAGCTGCTGCTACCTTTGCTGACTGACTTGATCTCCCCAACCCTTAGATGCTTAGTTCATTCAGCTATCTGCTCAAAAGTCACTTCTTCCAAGAGTGCAGAATCCTTCATCACCTCATCTAAAACACCATTCCACCACTACCCTACTCTCCATCCTTTCACACTGCTTTTCCTTTATAACACTTACCCTAACTGCTGCCATTTGTTCATTCCTATTTTTTTTTAAGATTTTATTTATTTATTTGACAGAGATAGAGACAGCCAGCGAGAGAGGGAACACAAGCAGGGGGAGTGGGAGAGGAAGAAGCAGGCTCATAGCAGAGGAACCTGATGTGGGGCTCGATCCCATAATGCTGGGATCACGCCCTGAGCCGAAGGCAGACGCTTAACCGCTGTGCTACCCAGGCGCCCCTGTTCATTCCTATTTTTCTACTCTAGAATATAAACTCATGAAAGCAGGGGCTTTGTCAGACTCATTCATCTCTACTTCCAATGCCCTGAATGGCAGGTGCTTGAGTGCCTAGTTTTTTTCCAGGAGATCTAGATTCTGGAATATAATTATAAATACAACTGACAAAGTCTTGCTCTCACAGAGTTAACATTCTGGTGGGAAAGACTGACATAGAAATAATAATTATTTCTTATGCCAGACGGGAATGAGTTAATAAACTGAATACCTATATACATACCACGTTAAGAGGTTCAGAAGCACAGAAGTAGAAAATACTATCCTACCTGATGAACTTATAAGTATTCATATAAACACAAAAGAGTCAAGTGGTAGGAAAAAACAAACCAATGATTAGAGAGGGGTAAGGGTACTAGGAAATCAAAGGAGGTAAGTTTTGAATTAAGTAAGGGAAGATGGGGTAGATGGATGTGTACAAAAGAGGGGAAAGCTTTATGCACTTGAGATTAAATCTTTGTCAAAATACTTTATGAACCATTCTTTATTTCAGATGGTCTTATTTTCTCCCAGCCTTTAAACTGCTAGCCTCTTACCTTTGGTTGACATTTTACCCACATCAGTAAAACACCTACACTTGATACGATTTGTAATATGAAGGTTTAATTTACACCTGACTCCAAACTTTTTCTGTGCCTTAGTTGTGAAAAATTAATTAGATGACAGAGGGGACCAGGAGTCCCACATTTAGAAGAGGTGAGTGGAGATTTAATCTGAATATCTGATATGCCATATTTATTCCTTTTCCATGAAATAGCATGCTCAAGGATATATATGTGTTGCGTACATTTTCTTATTTTGAAGCCCTGAAATGAGTCAATATTTTATTAGAGTTTTTCACTTAAGTATGTAAGTGAGTAACTGAAGAATCCAACAGTGTAAAAAAATAATCATTAGAATAATGATCATAAGAAGGTACATCTAGGTTATGTATTCTTACCATACACAAAAATACAATAAATAGGGGTGGGAGGAAAATTTTGCAGGTGACAGATAGGTTTATGGCATAGATTACGGTGGTGACAGGTTTATACTAACCTCCAAATGCATCCAGCTCTGTATTACCTCAATAAAGTGTTTTTTTAAAAAAGAGCATTTTGCTTTCAAAATTGAGGCTAAACATAAATCTACTTACTCAATATAATGTACATATATGTAACATTATAAACAATTACCATACGTAAAATATACATTTGAAAAATAAAAATGCTAAAATATTTTTGATTTGAGAAGGTGGCAAATGAACTACCTGAATATTAACACTACTAAATACGAAAACAGAATATTAAGTTGAACAGTGAAAGTTCAATGCAGACTAACATCTACTAGCAGAACTTTTATCTTTAACTTCTGTCTTGCACTCAAGGAATAGCCGTATAGATAGTATTACTATTAATAATATAATGATACGTGCTATTAGACACACACATATACACGTACGGATACGGTTGGCAGAGTGCCAAATGCAATTATTTCTAATTCTCACAACACCTGGCAAGGTGGTGGTATTATTTCCATGTTGCAGAGGAGATACTGGAGCTCTGAGAGGTAAAGTAACTTGCCTGCAATCATGCATTCAAATCCAGATCTGTCTGACCCAAAAGACGGTGTCTCATTCATTCACTATGCCTCACTACCTTTTGTTAGATGAGAAACAACCCTTTGTGATACACCAAAGAATTACCTCTCCCCCCTCCCTTTTTAAAAAGTAAAAGGCAGAAGGGATAGCCTGTCTAAGAGCAAAAATGTATGAGAGAATTTTGCTTGTGGAAAAGAACTCCCCATGACTGGCGTGTAGAGAAGAGTCTTTCTTCTATGCCAAAATAAAAGGACTGGATTTTATTGTATATAGAAAGTTGTTATTGAACACTTTTGAGCTGGAAAGTGATAAGATCACAGACTGGATTAGAGAGGTAAGTTGAATCTGAAGGCAAGAGACCAATCAGTGACAGTCCCGCATACAGCTATCCTGGCGACTCTACGTGCTCCTCTTTGTGAAGTACTTAGAACAGAGCTTGGTGCATAGTGAGTTGGGTAAGAATTAACATCAAACCCTTTACATTTTAACTATCCACTAAAGAAGCTCTCTCATACTTACACACGTTACTTTCTTTCTCCTCTAGGGATATAACCAGACATATAAAATAGTTTGTCGACCTTCTGTAAACACACTTACTTTAGTTAACTAAATAATTTTTTACTGAGGTATAATTGACATATAACATCTTAGTTTCAGATGTACAACATAATGATTCGATATTTGTATGTATACATTGTGAAATGATCAGCACAATAAATCAAGTCTTTATTTTTTTACATTTTTATTTTACTTTAAATTTTTAAGGTTTTATTTTGAAGGTAAATCTTTCTTTTTTTAAAGATTTATTTGTTTATTTGAGAAAGAGAGAGAGAGCGCATGCGAGCATGCACAAGCGGGGGGGGGGGCACAGGGGGAGAGAGAGGGAGAAAGAGAATCTCCAGCGGACTCCGAGCTGAGCGCCAGCCAGAGGCAGGGCTCCATCCCAGGACCCCGAGATCACAATAGAAGCAGAAACTGAAACCGAATCAGAGGCTTCACAGACAGAGCCACCTAGGTGCCCCAAATTAAATCTCTTTTTAAATAAAAACAAAACAAATTAACATCAGACACCTCATTTGCTCTGCTCTGCTCTTCCATTATGTAAATGTTATGGACTGTTCCTGACCTTTCAAATTCATATGTTGAAACTGCAAACCCCAGTATCTCAGAATATGACCCTATTTGAAGATAAAGCCTTTAAAGAGGTGATTAAGCTAAAATGAGGCCCTTTGGGTGGATCCTAATCCAATAGGACTGGCATCCTTATAAGAAGGGGAAAAGATACCAGCTGTGCGCATGCACACTGAAAAGACCATGTGAGGACACCGTTTACTAGCCAGGGAGAGAGGCCTCAGGAGAAATCACATCTGCCTAGGACTGATCGTGGACTTCCAGCCTCCAGACTGTGAGAAAATAACTGTCTGTTGTTTAAGTCAACCAGCCTGTGGTATTATGTTACCATGGCCCTAATAAACTAATGCAATAAGGCTGACCTGTTTGACATTTTATGGAGACCAATATGATGTCTCTATTATTACATGGAACTCTAGTTAGGGCTTTAATTCACATAAAATTGGCAAGGGAGAAGATTCTTGTTATGCAAAAGTTTATGAGGTTATGCAATTGTGTATTGTATTATACACATCACACGATGAACAGAAACTTCTGTTAAAAGTAATTTGAGATTCTCTGGGTAGTACAACTTTTACTAACAGAATATTCATTTTTCCTTTGAAATCAATAGTTGTTTCCTAAACTCCGAATTTCAAAAGATATATAAGACCTTGTGACATATTTATGCTTTGGTGAAGCATATTTATTTAAAACGATGTTTAGAAAGGCGGTGTAGGCCAGGGAGAGAGAAAGGGAGTGTGAATACAGCTAGTACTCTGTTCAGTCTGGTCTTATCTGGCCTTGTAAATATGAAACCTCTTTGTGTATTGGTTTCCTCAAATGTAAAACCAGTAACTGAAAACCTAACATCCCTGACAGAAGGCTAGGAAAGGTGTGTGAAGGTGTGGGAAGAAGAGTAGGAGAACAATGGGTAGAATCAGGGCTTTAATTGCTTCGTGCACTATGAAGATCCAGCCAGACTCTTGAACTTTGGAGAGTAGTTTCTGCAGTTTGTACAGCTTTGAAATATTTCCATTAATGAAACTGAATACTGAAAGGATTCAAGTCCAATCTTTCCAACAAGAATCCAGTGAAAAGTAGATACGCATGGGAAGGCTTGTCCCTTAATTCCTAGGATATATGGGGTATCTTTCTCTCCAGTTCTACCACCACTCGAACACAGTGCGACCAATGTTCTGCCAAATCTAACTTCTCTGTAAACACACCCCCATCTCTGACCATGAAATCCAGCCATTTGGCCACATAATAAATGAAAAACATTAGCAACTAATATTTGCTGAGTACATGCCAAGTGCCAGGCACTGCTCTCAGCACTTTACATGTATTAGCACATTAAAGTCTCCTAATCTTGTACTATTATTACACTTTGCTGAAATGAGCTGAGAGATACTAAGTGTCCAAGGCCACACAGCCAATAAACATAGATTTGCTCTCAAAGCCAGGCAGTGTAGACCCAGAAGCTCCATTCAAACATCATGCACTATAGGTTCTAATAATATAAAGTTCTATTTTTGAGCACCCAAATCTCTCTAGCAAGGTTTGAGGTTAAGTGATTTGATCACAATCACATGACTCATAAATAGCAGAACCGGGTCTAGAAGCCAATGCATCTCACATCCAGGTTCATTCTCATACAATAAAAAATTATTTTTGGCACAGAGAACGGAACTCAGCATTCATTCACCTATTTACCTTAGGCTGCCAAACTATGCCCTTATCAAGAAGGAACCGGAAAGGCATTAAAAAATTCTGCCGAGCTTCTGGAAAACCTGAAGAGGATCTAGTTATAGCATCCAGCCTCAAAGATAAAAGCCTTCTCAGCAGTGGGATAGCCCAGCCCGTATGGGCATTGCCGGACACATGTAAGCGCCGAGGGTCATGGAGCACTGTACTAACTGCTGTATAAAGCACAGTTAAGTAAAACCCTATGCATCCTCTGTCCCAGGCTATCTAGATATGCTGTATCCCACGGCTCTTTGATTTCGAGTAAGCTTCCTTCCCATTTCCTTCACCATCTGTCATACAACTTGCATTTTAAAAAATTAAAATGAATCCAAGTTTATTTTGCTTTAGAAATTTATGGCAACTCCTGAGGTAAATGGAAAAATAAGAAAGAGAAATTTCAAAATGGAACTTACTAGTTTACAGATTTACAGAGAGAAGTGATAAGGATGAGAAAGACAGGGAGAGGGAACATTATGGAAATGAAAACGAATATAGTGGATGGGAAGACAGATGAGGGAGGAAATAGTAACGGGAGAAAAGAAAACGAGTACCACGTATCAGCTACTGGAATAAACTAGAGCTTTATCTCTTTTCCTGGCTCTATTTTTCCCCCCTACAAGACTTGACTTGGGTTTTCCATGGTTCAAGTCCTGAAATAATGCCAATTTATGCAATACTTCGGAGTTCACGTGGCACTTCTTGTCCCCTAATTCATAGAACAATCCTATGACATATTCAAAGTAGGTGATTATTTTGCTCTGTAGGTGAGAAAGTTAAGATTCAGAGGGTTAAGTAGTTTTGCAAAGGTCACACAGCTAGTCAGTGGCAGAGCTCAGGTGCTCTAACTACACACTCGGTGTTCTTTCTACCGCATGATGCTACCTCTGTAGTACGCTCTTCCACGGGGTCACAGGGTCAGGAAAGGGGAACTAAATCTATTTCTTTTAGTCCTCAGCATCACGAGGTCTCCAATGTTCTCATACACACACACACACACACACACACACCCCTCTCTCTCTTCCTTTCCTGATTTTGTGTAAGATTGAACTGAGAAGAGAGGCCTGAGGAAAAGTACAGACACTGAATGAAGCGCATCTGTACTCATAGAGGTCATTTTCCTTCATAAAATTATTTCTCATTGAGACAACAAATGCAAAAAGACTCAGAAACTCACAGAACATAGTCTCTGTTTCAGGGACTTTTTTCATGGTGGCAAGCACCAGCAATCTAGCGATCAGGTTACCTCACAGTCTGCCTGCCTCATCTCTGAAGAAGGAGGAAGCCAGCAGAAGATGGAATGCTGAGTCAGAGGAAGACATGACAAGATCTGGAGGGTGAAATTGGCTGTGGATGGGGTGGGATGAATGTGGAAGATAGGAGCAGGCAGCTTGATGAAAATCTGGCAGAGTACCTCATACAAGAATCTCAGAGAGTACATTTAAGTCTTGATTTAAAAGGAAAAAGAAATCTAATTTAAGGTAACTTGATGGTTTGAACTCATGATATTGAAATGTAAGAAAAAGAATGACCATCAATATCAATTTCCCCATTTAAATTTTAGGAAAATAATAACTTACCCAAGTATATGTTTCCTCCCCAAACTAACTGAATTTGAAGCAAAACGTTGTAGTCAGCAGTGAAAAACTATGATAAATGTATGTAGATAAAAGCTCTAAGTGGGCTGGGAATGTTTTCGTCTTGTTCCCTGTTGTATCCCTCCTGCCTACTTTACTGTGGAACATTAATAGGCCTTCAGAAATTTCTGTTTAATAAATAAAAGACGATGAAGTAAAATATCGCTTAAGTATTTCAAAACAGAAGCAAGACCTCATTAGAAGAGGTCGGCACCACACACACCAGCTGGTAATATCACTGCAAGGCTTGTTTTAGAACCGCTTTACCATTTTCTACTGTGAATGACAGAGAACTGATAGGCCCGAATCCGCGAGACTAAGATTAAAGCTACAGACTGTTAGATCACCAGGATCTTGCCTGCCAAGCTGTCCTTCCCTCACTCCCCCCAAACCTAGTTTTTAATTCCCTTCTCTAGACGTAAGGACCCAGTCACTCACAGCGGCCCCATAGTGCATTGTTGCTGCTTTTGACTCAGTGCGGTGATCTTGGAGTGAGGAGCCATAGGTTCCAGTCTCAGATTCGCCACTACTAACTCTATAATCCCAAATAGGATTCTTAATATTTGGAGGCTACTATTTCATTTCTAAGGGGGAAGTAATATTTGTTGAGAGAATCAGACGGAATTAAGTATACGAAAGCATTTTGTAAACTCAATAGCATCCTACAAATATAAGACATTATTATGGTTATATTCTGCAAAGGACCTCTCTATCCTAAAATAAGATTAGATGCTATTAGTAAATAAGATTCAATAGGCTGTATGTATCTTACAAAGTAAAGAGACTAGAATTTTATTGATGAGCAATCTAAGGTCAACTGCTGACTCACTTTAGCAGAAATTGGCCTAAATTATAATAGATGTGCCTATTTATAATTCTGAGAGATTCCCTGAAGAGAATCATATTGAACTAAATGGTATTTTTACCAGACAGAATTCTTTTCCACAAAATGAATGTGAATATTAATATGTGTTAACTCTGGTTGCAGTCACGTTAATAACATTCCTAATAAAGCAATAAAAGATGTTTATGTCTCTTCTTGTGCTGAGTCAATAGTAAATCCTGAGATCTTTCACTGTTGATACAAAATCTTTAATATGAAACAGCACCACTATGGACAAGCAGCAGTAAGAACTCTAAGCATGGAAAGTGCTGGTGCAAATGCAAATATCAAAATATACTTGAACTGATAATCATTTTTAGGTGAATAGTTCCCAAGGGAATCGACCACGATATACTGGGTCAAATACTGATGAACCATTCATGTATCAATTCAGATTCCACTAGAGAAAATATGTTATTGAGAAATTTGACAGTGTCTAACATTTATGTGTTATTCCCAAACTGTGGAAGTGTAGTTTTGCTTCTACTTCCCAAGGTTGTTAAAGTACACATACTGTTCCAGAAGAAATGATCCTAATTTCACCGGATATCATTTCACAGAGTGACTATGTGCAAGAAGAACATGAAAATAGTTTCTGTTCTAGTCAGTTCAAAAACCTATCTTTTACTTTAAAACACCAGAGAGCATCTGTGATATTATTTTTATCTTACTATATACATTTAATTTTACTATATACGAAGAGGCATTTATAATTCAATTTCAGTTACTTGTGCAGTCCAATAAAGATAAATGGAGACAAATGATTTATCCAGATATGCACATCCCAAACAAATGTGTCTGTTGCAGTTCAAAAAAAAAATTTGAAAATGATTAACCTCAGACACATAGATATTTTTAAATGAGTTTATATTTTTTAATACTAAAGCCTTGGACACACAATCGCCAAAAAAATGAATCTGTTGTGAAAAGTCATTAATCATAAGCCTAGTAAAAAGAGACTCCAGGAGGGAGATGTAGCAAAAATGCCCTTCAAATATTTCTTGGGTAATGATTCCCAGAGCAAAAGGCATTTTAAGGAAGATATTCTTTTTTTCTATGACGGTAAAAAACAAAAACAAAACGCCAAAAAACAAAACGAAACCCTGGAAAACAACCTCATAGTTTTATTAAAATGATAATCTCACTCCGTTCTCCAACCACATCTAGATCAAGGGGATATTGATCACATTATCAGCTGAGAACAGAAATTTGAGAAAGAGTCCTCTTACAAAGAAATCACATCTCAACATGATTTCTGCAAGGAACCAGTATCTTTAGTTGACCAGCAATTTAGTCATCACTTGGACAAGCCACAAAAATCATTCATTTCCTGAATGACCCTAAATTAAAGGGACTTGACAGCCTCTGGGTCCTCTTACTTTTGCTGATTTCGGGACTCTTTGGGCAAGCAGAACTTGGTGACCAGCCAATGCTGGCTCCTTCAGTTTCTCTAGATGCTACTCCCTTTCACATCCACTGTGCCTCCAATCTCCTCTTAAGAGTCAGCTTTGTCGGGAGCCAGCTTTGTCGGAAGCTATGGAAGCTTCATAGAAAAGTGGGCTTTTGAAAGTTCCTGCACGTAGGACATCTACCTAGACAACGTCCGTCTTTGATTTGTGCTGAAAATGAAGTACCTAATTTCCATTCTGCTTTTAAACTGGCTACGCTCCAGGAAAAAAAAAAAAAAACCCATCGGGTAACAACTTCAAAGGGGACGGTAAGTCATAACATGAATCAGTGCAACAAGAAATTATTACTGATGGGACATTACTGTCTGAATTTGAATATTACATGAGTCACATAATTTCCCTTTAAAGATAAAAATATCATTCAATAAAGACCTGATCTAATATAGGTTATTGTTCATTAGTTCCATCAGAAACCATCATTATACAGATGTTCTCCTGTAATTTTAGTGGGTCACCAGTCAGTCTCAGAGAAATGATAACAGCTGCTATCGCCCTAGGCCTCATATCCGGTAAAAATCTTCTCTGGCCCAGTAAGGCTTCAAGATCTAACATTATGGGTAAATGCGCTATTTTTTTTTTATTTTTAAAATTGTTAATTACTTAGAACAATATAAAAAGCAAAAATGATTTCATTTTCTCTCAATCTCACTCCCTTGTCCCAGCCCCCACTCCTCATATAGGCACACACATTGCAAAACACAAAGCAGTATAAATACCATGAAGAAATAAGTATTGTTTTTGACTCCTATATAATTTCAGTAAAAAAAATTGCATTTCAAATGTGACTTTTACCATCCTAATTATTGGTATCTCACAGCTGAATCTGGACATTGACAAATCAATTCAGCTTCATGCCTTCTTAAAAAACATTGTGCTAAGAGTATACATGGGTTTAGAGGCCGAAGCAATTAGTAATAGCACAACTTGATTTTAAGAAAATATGCATGAGGGGGAGTGCGTGCACGCACGTGCACGCGCACACACACACACACACACACACGCTTACCACGTGTATTTTAAAACCTAGAATTCTGATTTCCTTTTCTTTTACTCAGTTTCATCACATTGGTCCTTTTGGACTCTGACTTGATGTGTTTGCTACTAAAAAAGAGACTTCTTAACACACAGATATTTTATTGGAAATATAAATTCAAAATGCATCAGATGCCAGATTCTTGTATAAGGCTGTCATTTAACATTTGGGAATCCACAATATGCTAATTGCTTCTCAGAGCATACAGAAGTCATCTTGTATTCTTTGCAACTTAAAAGTCAATGATAAGTAGGTTCTGCCTTTGAGAGATAAGGCACATACACATATTTTATTTCCTTCAATTACATGAATAGAAACCTAAATAGTGCCTCCTGAAATAAGATCAACATATGCTCCCTGTAAAAGAAGTGATAAAAATGAGTGAGGTCCTTTAAAAGTTCAGAAAGCATTTTGCTATTCAGAGAGCATACAGTGTGAATAGTGGCAGATAAAACGAAAGCAGAAATTCTAAGAAAGAATACCCTGCTCCTTGCACCAATATGCCATGTTCTGTTCTCGGTGAAAATGTTCCTGGATCTGGTCTAATCTGGTGCTTTGGTGATATAGTTTTCCGTTCATGAAAGAAGTGGAAGGGCTTATACACTTTCTTAGCAGTCCTACGGCTAAAGGAGCTACAGTCAAACCTTTCGATATATCCATGAATAAAAGTCTGTGAATCTATAAGCTGAGTTTTCAAGCTATATTCTCTATTTTGGATAGGTCATCTGCACTGACCAATATTAGAGTTAGGGGAGGGAGGTACTATGCCTAGTACAACTATAGGTTTTTGAATTTTCATTAAATCTAGCTTCCAAATGGCATTAGAAGGGAACGCACACTTACTGCCTACGTTCTTCTGTAGGTATCACTTTCCATATGTTAAGGAAGCATTTCCTGTAAACTGTCTAATTCCATTTTAGATAATTTATGTAATATTAAAAAATAACATTAAGGATGTGAACTCTTTGACAAGTCTAATTCCATGTGTATATATGCAGGGGTGGCTGTGGCTTCTTGTGCTTCATTTAAAACAAACAAAAAAACACCATCATACAGAGGACATACTTTTCCATCCATTGCATTTTAATAATTTAAAACTTTAAGAGGCGCCTGTGTGGCTGGGCGTGGAGCCTACTTAAAAAAAAACTAATAATAATTTAAAACTTTAAAATCAGACACTTAAAAAAATAATTCTCATGTAATTGTCAAGTAAGTTTTAAGGCATATTATTTTCCAACTCCCAACAAATATGCCCCATGAAAACTGTGTATTTAGGATAACAATGAACTTTTCCAGAACATTTTCTCTTTCATTAGTAGTTGTTCTTCTGGGTTCATATGAAAGTATCTTCTATTCTTTTCACAGATCTGTATGCACTTTTTCTTTTTTTTAAAGAAACCAATAAGATAAAATATTTTAAAAGGTCAAATTCCTCCAGTAAGGAGGCATTGTCAAACCAGTTTATAGCTTTAAAAATAAAAATAATGCTGCTTTTGGATCTTACACGTTTTAGGATGACAAATTCTGTAATAGAAAATTACTAAACTCCATGCACAATCCATGTACATACAGATTAGTGATGTATTCTGTCTTGTTTTTTCCTTGTTTTTAGTTATGATTTTTATTGGTGGTGGTAGTAGCTACAATGGTGATAGCTGTTTTTTATTTAGGCTAGAGGGAAGGAAATTAACATCTCCTTTTTTCCCCAAGTCATAGGAGAAAAGGCAAACTGCCTCATTCATTTGCTTCTTAGAGCATTTAGGAAACACAGGTACCAAGTGACGGAAATGGCATTAGAAGCCAACGGACAGGGACTCATTTCTTTGTAATGGATGGACCTACAAAGAGTCACTGACTTCAGTCATGATTTGCGAAGGCTATAAAAAGGTGAAAGTGCTTTCAAATTGCTGAATCCATTTCTTTACGGACAAACATAAACTGTCATGGCCACCAGCCTCAGTTGTTATTTGATTTATGAAGATTAAAAAAAAAAAAAGCTTTACTCTTTTGTCTACATATTTTAACATTTTCTAGAGTTACTACACTAGCTCTTGTAAAATTTATTTTTATTTCAACTGGAATAAAACTGTGCTAATTAATTTCATAACTGTTACCATAAGACACAGAAGATGAAGGTCACAATTTATTTGTGTTGTCCATTCCATAAGGCCCCAGAAATAGTATTAGAGTGTTTAAAAGTGAGTTTACTCAGACCTATGAAATTTACCTTCATTCACATCTCTTCAAGTCCACAGTGTTTCAGAAAGTCTAATACGAACCTCTTTATCATAGAGGTATCAAAATGTAAAGATCTGAGTTAACATTTATGATTAAAATATTGATCTACTTTTATTCTTCACATATATCATTTAAGTTCTTAATTGCAGATTGAGGGAAAAATAAATTAATAATCTGGCCATGTCCTCTTAGAATTTGCTGAATGATTTTTAATGTATAATAAGCACTTTGGTAAGGAGCTCTGTACCAGAATCTTGAGTCTACTGCATTCAGCAATTTAAACTTACTGAAGCACTTCACAAATTGGAATTCCAATTTGAAAGAATGAAGGTCTCCTAAAAACCCAAAGCACTCCAATAATTTAAAATTATTTTCTACTTTGTAAGTTCAGAGTCCCTACTACTTAGAAAGAAAAGTACTTATAACCAAAAGGAAAGTACCACAATAATTTCAAATCGCCATGTATAGTGTAGGACAGTTTTAAGGCTCTGAAGTACTTATGGGTTTTGTTTCATTTGAAGTCTTTCAATTTGAAAGTAAGTCAAGCAGTTTTTATAATGTAACAATTCAAAATGCACTAAGTGATTTCAAATTTAACCAAAACTATGGCAAAAACAGGGTGCATATGGTTAGCGAAAAATATAAACAAAATAACAAGTATCCTCCAAACTATACACAGGAGTTAAAATGTCCTATAAATTAAGTGGCATAAAATAATGGGATGGGGGGGTAAACATTCATGTAACTAATATCAATTTTTTTTTTTAAGTAAGCTCTATGCCCAACATGGGGCTTGAAATCATGACCCCGAGATCTAGTCACATGCTGAGAGCCTGGGTGGCTCAGCTAGTTAAGCCTCTGACTCTTGATTTTGGCTCAGGTCATGATCTCAGGAGTGTGAGATGGAGCCCCAAGTGTTGGGTGTGGAGCCTGGTTAACAGTCTCTCTCTCTCCGCCTCTCCTTTTGCTGCTCCCCAGCGCCCTCCCGCCCCCCACTTCCTCCCTAAAAAAAAAAAAAAGATTGCATGCTCTATCTACCAACTGAGCCAGGCAGGTGCCCCCCCCACCCCAATATCAGATTTTTAAAGTCATAGCTCAGAATGCATTCACTGACTTTTTTATAAGGAAAGATTTAAGAAAGAACAAGATCTTCATGCTTAAGTTTAATTTTTTAATCTAGTGTTGTACTGGGTCAGTTTATACAGTCTCAAGAGAATCAGTCATGTATACCTCTTCCCAATTCCGTACTATTCTGAAACATGTTAGTAGCCTGAAATAAGTCATGGTAGATGTATTTATGCCATCAAAATTGACAAATACTACCAATTAGGGCCTTTTGCCTCCTAAGAGTCAGTTGTTAGACATTTCCTAGCATACTACCACTTACTGGTTTGTTCTATTAATTTCTTTGCTAGCCTCTTCCAATTCTAAGGGGCAGTGACTCACTCTGGTTGCCTGAAATAATGGGGAGGATAATGGAGGTTTTGAAAGACTAAGGGGAAAATGACTCTCAGTCAAGAGGAGTTCCAGGTCAAGAACCAAATAGTGAAGAATCAAGAGCATCACCGAAATGAAAACTCAAAGGTCAGTGGTTCAGAATCCAAGGCAGGTATGTTCTTCAGCAATAGTATCTTAGCTTGGGACTCCTTAGGTAGACTTCTGCTTCTGTACACAACTCTATTTTTTTTTTTTTAAGATTTTATTTACTTATTTGACAAGAGAGAGAGACTGCCAGCGAGAGAGGGAGAATAAGCAAGGGGAGTGGGAGAGGAAGAAGCAGGCTCCCAGCAGAGGAGCCTGATATGGGGCTGGATCCCAGCACGCCGGGATCACGCCCTGAGCCGAAGGCAGACGCTTAACGACTGCGCCACCCAGGCGCCCCTCTGTACACAATTCTATGCTTATCTTCCCACTATTAGCTGCTCCTTCAAACTCTACTCTGCAACTTTTCTCTATGTCATAGCTTATGCTTACTCATGATTCTGAATTACTTACAACTCGGTTTTATACATGTTGCTTTAAGATCCCTCCTGCTTCATATGCGCATCTGTGTGTATCTTTTCATTTTTAGTCCTTGCTTGCTGCCAAATACTTGATTCCTTCCATATTTCCAAGCCAAAATTCGGAGGTTAGGAAATCTCATGAGCCAATTTCTGTGATGGACATCTTCCATGAAAGTCCTCCTACTAGAATCACTGGATATTATAGAATTTAATTGTTTATTGTATATCTTCTCCAGATATTAGTGGAAACACAATGTCAAGTAAGAGTATCCCTAAACGCAAGAAATTATGAATGTTTTTGACTACAGAAAATCTAGTTTACTAAAGTACTACAGTAAAAAAAGAAATAAAGTAAATAAAGGAAGTAAAAAACAGTGCTATGGACATTTTAAAAAGGGAGACTATTTCTAGCTACATGAAGGAAGTTTAAAAGCAAATAGTTTTAAATGGCCTTTGTAGGGGCACCTGGGCAGCCTAGTTGGTTAAGTGTCTGCCTTCGGCTCAGGTTATGAACCCAGGGTCATGGGATCGAGCCCCCAGCTGCCGCTGGCTTCCCTGCTCAGCGGGGAGCCTACTTCTCCCTCTGCCTCTGCCTGGCACTCCCCCTGCTTGGGCTCTCTCTATCTCTTTGTCTCAAATAAATAAATAAAATATTTTAAAAAATAAATGACTTTTGTAGATAGATTATTAATAAAACAAAACTGAAAAAGATGACATTCTAGGCAGAAAGAAGAATCTGGGAGTTATGGGGCATAATTATTCTTAGGTCTATCACATTTTTCCACATCTTGGGAGCAAGTCACTGATTGACATTTTTTTCTAGAATCTATGCCAAGATACAGATAGTATATGCCTTTGGAGCAAGGGCCAGGAATTATATCCCAGCTCATTATAAAAGATTCCGGTTTCCTAAGCTCAGTGTTCACAGCGTTCCCCCTGCCCCAGGACTGGAATTGTCCCCTCCCTTCCAGTCCACCTGTGTGAATGTGGCTTGAGGAGCTGACATAAAAAATGCTGATGCTCTGGATCCTGTTTTTGCATCAACTAATAAAGTGTCCTTTGTCTCTGCTCCAGGAGGCTCGCGCAGTCTACCAGCACGCATGAGACCACCAGGCGAATAGACTGCAAGCAGGGGGAAATCTCAGATTCTTCACAGTTCTCGACAGAAGCGAGATCTACACACCATGCGTGTGTCATATACAGACCTGGCAAGAATACTGGGAAACCTACCAGGTGCCACCCGGCCTTTGATTGTCAGGATGAGGTGTTTTTACTTAGTTAAGTCATCAGTGTTGGCCATGGTGAAGGTTTTTGAGCAGAGAAGTGGTATCAGGGACATATGTGAGAAAGGTTGCTCTAATAGCAGCGTATATGTAGGACTGATATGAGTGAGAAGAGGAAGAATTAGGCAGTCCAGAGAGGAGACCACTGCAGGAATTACAATACACATGTAATTCAGGTCTTGTCTACAGTATGGCTGTGGGAATGGGGAGGTAGGCTTGCTCTCAGGCCTGGGACAGAAGCAGAATTTACAGGAATTAGTTATTAGCCAAACTTAAAAAGGGATGAAAAACACTGAGCTAAGAATAATTCCAGCAGAGGCTTAAAAAAGTCTACATGTTTAATAGTTCATTTGGCAATCAAACCTAAAGAGAAAGTATTAAAATGAAGATAGAGATTTATGGGCAAAGATAGTTATCTCAATATTATTTATTATAGTGAAAAACTGAAAATAATTTAAATATTCAAGATTTAGGAAGTGATAAGAAAACTATGCAGTGACCATGCAATTAAAGTATTTGTTAAATATTCAAATTTAAAAATGTTTGATGAAATATGTTTCCTTAAAAATGCTTTAATGAAAATATTTTTAAAACACTGGACTATATTCATGTAATATCTATGAATTACAGAAAAACTTATAAATGGTACAATCTCAGTTGTATAAAAATCATCAAAAAATTCACAGGGAATTTACCTATTAGCTAATGGAATTAAGGATATCTTCAACTCTGCACATCTTTATATCTTAGTTAATTTTAATAATGCATACCTAGAACCTTTAAAAACTTTTTAGAAATCATTTAAACTTAAAAATATGAGTTTACAAACTCTATAGGACTACCAAAATGTAGTTTATCTTAAAAAATAGGAATATTATGAATGAAGAGTAAATATGAAGGATATATATTATGCATAAAACATCAAAACTAAATGAGCCACTTCATTTAAAATAATGAGAATGTTATTATTTACCAGTAAGTGATTTAAAAAAATCCCTTCCTCCAGTTCTCTGAAAACATCATCCTATCGGCTAACGTATTTTCTGCAAGAAGGTCTTAGACGAAGCTTTGGAGTGAGCACATTCCCATTCCTCCATGTCTCCCCTTCCTTTCTGCTTTATCCTCTTATCTAGGGCATCATGAAAACATCCAGGGTGCCCCCAACATTGTTTCCTTTGCTCTGTATCCTCAGGCTTTCTCCTGATTTGCACACTTTTCCATTCCCTGACCTTTTTTATCCACCTGCCATTTTATTTTTCAGCATTCCTCTCACTCCTCCTAGGTCTACCTCTCTCCTAGGTAAGGACAAAGAACAGCAGTGACCTATAATAAGACAGGAAAAAAAAGAGATCAATGCTACAAGGTTAATTAACTATTGGAATATCCCTTCCACTTCCTTAATGCTTTTATCAGACAAAAATACATGCGTCTATTTTCATGTCCACTGCTACCTTCTTAGTCCAAGCTGCCACTGTCCCTCAGTTTCTACCGTAAATAATTCTTGTTTTATCCACTAAGTGATCATAAAAATATAAATTAGTAAGAAAATAAAAAATTAAGGACCCAGACCAATTATCCTGTGCTTCTTAGTTTCCGTAGAAGGGAATTCAAGTAAGTTCTCCCAGTCTAGACAGTCCTGTCTGATCTGGACCCTGCCAGAGACTCCTGTCTCTATTTACCCCCTGCCCTCAGTCCACCCATTCCAGGCACACTGGCATTCTTCCCATTTGCATCTCAGGTCACTTGGTCTGCCTCCTCTTTCGGCCTGGAGCACTTGGACCAGATGTTCTGGGGTAGGCTCCTTGTTGCCCCAAAGGCCACAGCTCCAATGTCTGCTCCTCAAGGAGGCCTCCCTGACTGCACAGACAGCTCTTCTCATTGCTCCTATCTCTACTGGAAAGTCTTTCACTTGTTTACTTGTTTTTGTCTTTCTTTTCCTCCAGTAACTGATCAATTCCCTGCTAGCAGGGATCTTGTGTATGTTAGGTCACGCCGCACCACCCAAAGAAGGACCTGGTTCAATAGAGTTTTAGCCATTCCATAAAAGAATCAAAATATCAGTGGTTGTAGAAAAAGAGATATTTATCCCTCATTCACATAAAAGGAAGGTAGGTTTAGGTGGTTAAAAGTGATATGGAGGCCCCATGATCTTCCTAGAAACTCAGGCTCCAAGCTTTCTGCTCCACTCCCCTCAGCACACAACCTTCAAGGTCCAAGATCATACCACATCAAGAAAGCAGCTATAGCTGAAACCATGAAGTAGAAGACTGTCTGGAAGTCACAATGACACTTCAGCTTGCATCTCACTTGCCAGAATGTCATATGGCCATCCCTCACTTCAAAGGGGGCCAGGAAATATGGTATTTATTCTGTGTGGCAATGTGCCAGAATCACACACCGAGATCCATGACCAAGGCAAGAGGAGAAGATGGGTACTGGGTAGCAATCTCTCCCACCAGGATGTCGGCCTAGACAGGTTCTGAGGTTTACTGATGTAACCAAAGGCTTTTTGTCTCTTCACTCTTCCTTCAAGATTGCTCTTGGAGTAGTTATAAGATCTCCATCTGAAACGTCTTTGTTCACATCCAGAGAAAGAGACAGACACACCTCAAGTTGTTTTCTCATTAGAGAGAGGAAGCCTCATCCCTATACACCCCAGAATATGCCTCCTTCAATCTCACTGGTCATAACTAAATCAACAACTCTATCCAGGAGAAGGCGTTAAACTAATTAGCTTGAGACTGAGTCACCTGTAGCCTTATAGCAACAGAAATTTAGTTACCTTACCCCTAGGCAAAAGGGCTGTAGGTAGGCACAGGGGGTACCTGATTAACAATCAGAATAACTACCAAGAGCAGAAAGAGAAGTTAAGTGGGTCATTTTGGGGGTTACACATGTTTTTCAGCCCAAACAGCATATCACAACAACAAGAGTGTTACCTCCTAGTTTTCTTCAATCTATTTGTTTTTATTTCTTGTCCTCATTAACTAAAACCAATTCAAGAACTACCACTGTCCAATACGGGGATCACTAGCCACTTGTGACTATTCAGCACTTCAAAGATGGCTAGTATAAACTGGTATGTGCTGTAAGTATAAAATGCAACACTGGATTTCAAAGACATGGTATGAAAAAAAGAATAAAAATATCTCTTAATAAATTTTATATTGATTACATGTTAAATGTTAATATTTTAGATATAGTAACTTAAATGAAAGGTATTATTAGAATTTTACTTTCTTTTACCTTCGTATGTTACCACCAAAAATTACAAACTCCGTATGTGGCTCCTATGTCAGTTAGACAACACTAATTAAAAAAATGTTACTGCCTTCTAAGACACTGCCTCACATGAGCTCTCCACCTTGACTCCTCTATCTTTAAACAAACCTGAACTACAACTCACACACTAACTGCATCCCCAGGTCCCACTCCCTGCTCTTGCTTTTAGTGCCATCTCTTCCATAAAGCTTTACCATGATTCCTTCCCCACTGGAAGTCACATCCTCCCCTTCTCTGACTACCATACAATTCTTCCTGTGCAGATTTATGGCCGAGAACACCCTTTGCTTTATACGGCAGTGAACTGTTTGTATGTTTTAGCACTTCTACAGACTTCCTGCTTTGTTTTCTGGGCAGAAGTTTTGCTTCGGAATCTTTGTATCCTCCCTTAATCCCTGGGCTGTGATAGGAGTTTAACAAAATATCTGTGGATGAGAGAATAAATAGTGCTGCTGTGAGGAACAGAAGGGACAGATAGGCCTATTCTGGAAGAAAGGCTGAGGAATTAGCGTGCTACAGAAAAAGCAGGGGCCCAGAGGGCTTTTGAAAGTGATCAAGTACCAGTAGTGTGGCATAAAGAAAAAGAACACTTCCTATGAAAGTGAAAAGTATGCAGTTTAGAATCCACATCATTCAAAGAATCTAGATCTAGGGGCTTTTTAAACAAAAAAAATTTTTTCCCACCCACATACACTTGAACTGAAAATGGTTTGAGGGAAAACATCTTAGATTTGGCCTTACTATAAAAATTTGGAAAATTACTTTTGAGTGTCTCAAAGCAATTCAGTCTAAAACAGTAGTAAAATGTTCATGACATTTCAGCATTCTGGGTTCTCTTGAGAACAGAGGTAAAGAAAATCCATCCAAAGTTTCTCCTCAGGGTCAACTTTCCTCATCAGTGGTACTCAGAAATTGCAGTGCTTCCTGAAGCCTGAATGATCTTCTTCAGTTGACTTCCTGGTAGAATTATTAGGTTTCAAGAGCACACTAGAGAGCCTTCTAGCCAATTCTAAATTTTTCTGCACTTAGTGAGCCAAGGACCCCAAGGCTGCTAAAACAGAGCAAAGGCTATGCATGATAATCTAATTCAAGGTCAGCTTTAAACTATCATCTAAGCAGGCCACAATTCCCAGGAAAAAGCTCATGAGCCACGGCATTAAACAAGCTGGAATCTTCGCAAGCTCTTAAATTGGAAACCAATAGTCACAGAATATTACCCTTCTTTAGTTTTTCCCCCAAAAGATCTTGTTTACATTTACAGTCAAAACTATCATCTTCAGCACATTCAACCTGCAAACTTCTTGCAAGATCCTTTATACCTGCTATATTTTAGACCACACTTTGTAACTACACTGTTTGAGATGGCCTACAGCATAAATGTATAATAAGAGAAAAAGGCAAAGAAAATAAGGCTAGATAAGTAAACTCTAGTATGACTTTACATTGAGCATAGCATGCATGTTCATACTTGCTAAATGTGGGCTACATATTTTAAAATAAGTTGCATTTTTGGTAGTCAATTATAAAATTATAAATGAGGATTTATGATGTGGGCATTTGGTTTCCAATCCATCCATCAATCTGATCTAGTGAACTCTACCATCACTATGTATTCACCTTTAAGGTCTATTTGTCCTCTAGACAGGATGGCTACAGAGGAACTATCTTTTTGCCTGTGTGCACTTCCATCTGCTTTATTTAGTACACAGATACTCCAGGATGGCTACAGAGGAACTATCTTTTTGCCTGTGTGCACTTCCATCTGATTTAGTACAGCAGATACTCATTACATTATTAGAAGGAGTCACTGAAAGTGGCGCCTGGCTGGCTCCGTTGGTTGGGCGTCCAGCTCTTGACTTTTGCTCAGGTCATGATCTCAGGGTCATGAGATGGAGCCCTGTGTCAGTGCTTAGGATTCGCCCTCTCTCTCCCTCTCCTTCTGCCCCTCCCACTCTCTCTCTTTAAAACGTACATTTCTATAGTCAATATTAAAAAATAAAACCATGTTAAATTTGGGTTGTTAAAGTAAAAAAAAAAAGTGTATGATATGTTTGTTTTTTAATAAATTTAGTTTATAATTCAACTGCGTATCAATTCTTATAACTGTAGACTGAATTAAATTCTGACTTTTCCAACAAAAAATTAAGATAGGACAAAATGGTATCTGTCAATAATTTTGGTAGGATATGAGTAATTCTATATTACTATCAGAAACCAGGAAATCAGATCTTGTCAAATATGAAATTTCAGTTTGCAAACGAATTCTAAGTTGGATATTTTATATGAGTCATAATCAATGAGGAACAGTTAAAAGGCTTGGACTGGACTGGTATGAGGAGATGCTAGTGTGAACTGCATCGGGGGTTTTAATTAGGTAGGTGAGTAGTTTTGTAGAACATTACTTAATTGGAGAATATTTTCCTTATTTTAACCTTTGGTTCTCCATCAACATCATAACTTGGGTACTCAGTGAATATTTGGGTAATTAGAATATCCTTACATTAACTAGTCAATTAACTGTATTTGTTGCTTCTTCATAGATTTTATTTTCCCATGCTAGAACTCTGTTTTTAATTCCATGTTTAATTATTCGGATAGCGACACTAGTATCAGCCTGAAACTGCTTTTTAACTGATGAAATTGAACTCAGCATTTTCCCTGTTCTCACCCACCTGGTAGCATACTCTAACCTTCTATTGATTAGGCAACTTTCCTTGATAGCCATGGATTTTGGATTTGAAACTATGCAGCAGGTCAGAATTTCAAGCCAAGTAGTTAGGTATAAGAGATGTGTAAATTTATTTAATTTTCTAAAACTTAATTTCTAAGATGAGACTTAAAAAAAAAAAAAAGAATTAAGATTTTATTTATTTATGTGACAGAGAGACAGCCAGCGAGAGAGGGAACACAGCAGGGGGAGTGGGAGAGGAAGAAGCAGGCTCACAGCGGAGGAGCCCGATGTGGGACTCGATCCCGGTACGCCAGGATCACGCCCTGAGCCGAAGGCAGACGCTTTAACGACTGCGCTACCCAGGTGCCCCTACTGCGCTACCCAGGTGCCCCTTATTTAATTTTCTAAAACTTAATTTCTAAGATGAGACTTAAAAAAAAAAAAAAAAGAATTAAGATTTTATTTATTTATGTGACAGAGAGACAGCCAGCGAGAGAGGGAACACAGCAGGGGGAGTGGGAGAGGAAGAAGCAGGCTCACAGCGGAGGAGCCCGATGTGGGACTCGATCCCGGTACGCCAGGATCACGCCCTGAGCCGAAGGCAGACGCTTTAACGACTGCGCTACCCAGGTGCCCCTACTGCGCTACCCAGGTGCCCCGAGACTTAATTCTTCATCCAGGATCCAGGGACTTAAATAATTTCTCAATATAAGCAGATCATGCATGGTCTCTCACTTTGGACTGCAAGGTCACCCTTTAGATTTATCTAACTCCCTCTCCACTGCTTCCCCATTCCTCATGGGCACACAGGAAAAATTCCATTGCTGTGGGAAACTCACTGAGGTTACATAAGAACATTAACCACCTTAATGCTAGGACCCGCTGCCCCTTACACTAGCAACTGAGAACTCGGCGAGGCTCCAGGACAGGCCGACCAGTCACTTCCATGGTGCAGCTTCCGCACCCTCCTGAAAGCGGAAAACTCTGGGAGCTGGTTTTTGTTTCAGGCCCTCTTCAGGAATGTGGCACACATCCTTTCTGTTCTTCTATTCACAAACTTATCGGGGGAAATGTATTATCCTCCTAGCCAGGAAAACATTATGTAGAACTGGTGTGAAGAAAAAAAAAATCCCAGGAAAAGCCAAATCACTCAGTTTTGATGTTTGGCATGGAAGTATAGGAAGAAGCAGTGGAAGATCGTAAACCAATTGGGATTAAGTTGTAGGAACCAGAAGAATGGAGGCCTAAAACTGAATTAGGATCAGCTTTCAGAAAAAGAAAGCTCTTTCTTCTCTATCTGAATTTTAGTCCTGAAGTTTATACCTTTTAAAAACACATATCTGATTATGTCACTTCTTGTTTAAAAACCTGAGATGAATTTCTACCAAATAAAGAATAAAGTTCCTACTCCCCAAAACCCTCCTGATTTGGCTCCAAGCTACACTTTCAACCCATTTTCCCTCTAAACTACAAGCTACAGACACAGTGATCTCTTTGCCAATTTGCAAACAAGTACAGAAGCATACTTCGACTCAGACTGATCTCCATAGCTGAAGCACAAAACCAGCAATGAACTACCAAGAACCGGATGAGAGAAGTAAGGCCTCCGGCTCTCTGCGAGTTAAACTAAGTCAACATGCATCAGAACAGAGAAAATATAGTCTTTTTACAGGGATAGAAGGTTATCAGACCAAGACTTGAAAATAATCTGATTGTTAGAACAAACATCACTCAAGAAAGAATTTCTTAAATCTAAAATAGATTTATTATCAATGATAGAGCATCAATAGGGAAGGGTCAGGCAGGGAGCAAATACTGAAGTTGACTATACTGCTCAAAAGAGTTCCTCGTAATCACTGTTAGCACATAATGGGGTTGCCCCTATAACGCAGATGGAAGGATTACAGGACCTCACGATGCAACACTAGTATTTACCATCTGTGACCACAGGATCTTTGTCTTTTTTTCCCACTGTTACAGCCCTCAGTGCATGAGTGGCATATAGATATACTCAGTATTTGTTGGAAAATTAAGTCTCACCAACTCCCACAGTTCTGATCTCCGTGTTCCTGGCTATCTTTAATTATGATGTAACTTCTCATACAGATAGGACAACAAGGAGTGGATGTACATACCCGTGAATGGATTATGACTTAATAAAGCATTTCAATTTTTATACATTGGTTTCTAGTGATGTTTAAATTGAATCAATCTTCTAAAAATTGATGACCCCTAGAAGCACTAATATTCAAGTTTGTAAAATCTACGCAACACCGGGTGAGACCATGTCATCTACAAGGTGAGCCTACATGACCATACCACAGTTCTCCTCATTATTGGGGTCATTCTGAGAGACCAAGTGATCTCCCCTTTTTGACACACCTGTAATGCAGTGTGCCCTTTCTCCAGGCTACAGAACCTCCAAAACTCGGGTTTTCATCATCTTCACCCAAAGACCAGCCCCTCCGAGAAGTCTTCCCATGGCTTACCTCTTCTGTATTCAGATTGCATACAAAGCAATCTGTCAAGGGATTAAATAGAGGGTGTTCTTCCTCCATTGTCAAAGGTGGAAACTAATACCTGCCTTGCTGAAGTGTGGTGACTATTAGTGATAACATGAGGTAAAATTCCAAGTACACAGTGAGAGTACTCAGCTCTCAGCAAATGGCAGCTATTATAAGTCCTGTTTCAGCAATTCACTGGTATTTCTAATACCGCATCTCAATTCAGTACATTTAATAAGCATGTTTTCAGATAAATCTCTTGACTCAAGGAATTAAACTTAGCTTCTTTGTACCTTGGCTTTTTTGACTATAAATTATAGATAAGAATAATACCTGAGGTGCCTGGGTATCTCCATCGGTTAAGCATCTGCCTTCTGCTTGGGTCATGATCCCAGGGGCTTGAGATCAAGCCCCACATTGGGCTCCCTGCTCAGTGGGAAGTCTGCCTCTCTCTCTATCTCTCTCTCCCACCCCATATAAATAAATATAATCTTTTAAAAAAGTAATACCTACTTCATAGAATTCTTGTAAGATTTAAAGTATATTATACGTATAAGTGGTTAGAACAGTGCCTCATGCAATTGTAAGCTCATAATAATAGTCATTATCAGTAGTAGAAATATTTCTAGAGTTTAGAGAAGGGACATATGAATAAAGATAATTATAGTTAGATAAGCAACCCCATAGGTATATGAAAAGACCAGAGATAGCCCAAGGAAATAAGAGATGCCTTTTATTCCTGTTGGAGGGGGCTTTCTGCAAGAAGTAGACTGTGAGCATGTGTTTGAAGGATAAGATTCACTAAGCAGATAAGGGATGGGGTTGTGAGATGAGAACACGGACTCCAGAAAGGTACATGGAGTCCCGAAGAACACAGTGGACTTTGGGAGGTAGACTAAACTGGCACAGCTGGTGTGTAAAGAGAAGCTGGGGGTATGGCTGCTAGGGAGAGGGTAGTTCCAGAAGAGGACAGAGATGACACATGTCTTATGTCCTACTAAACAGTTTGTATTTTATCTTGGGATTCTTAAGTTAGAGTTCTCAGACCTTTATTGATTAGGCTTAGGAAATGGGCTTCGGAAAGACCATAAACACCTAGAAATTAAGTACAGGATCTTGTAGATGCATTTTAAGTGGGAAAATGTTCCATGGCTTTTACCAGAGTTTTAAAAGGATCTCTATCCCTAAAGCGAAGAACCACTGTTACTGGTTGGAGAGGACAGTAAGGATTTTAAGTGGGATCAGCCTCGGTTTTAGAAAGGTCCCTCTAGTGGCAGTGTGGAAGGAGGCTGGCTGGGAGAGATTTGGAGCGAGGCCTGAGGACCCTGTTGTCAGGCTCCTCCGCTATGAGCCTGCTTCTTCCTCTCCCACTCCCCCTGCTTGTGTTCCCTCTCTCGCTGGCTGTCTCTATCTCTGTCTAATAAATAAATAAAATCTTTAAAAAAAAATTAAAAAAAATAAAATGACTAGTTCTTTCTACGAGGATTTGTGGGATGTCTAATATGTGCCAGGCACTGTGCTAGCTGCCAGAAATAGAAGATCCTAGCCTAGATTACAGAGCTTTGAAAGGAACAGAGGGAACAGACAATGGAAAATTATCTAATTATAGTGATGATTAGTATCAGGCCTCCCTTTAAAAAGAAATTTCCAGGGTTCAGGAGCTATCTTTTACTCATCTATCTTCTAACAGTAACTTGACCACAAGAAGTACTCGAGTAATGCCTATCTAATAGAATAAAAATCTCAATTTATCCCAGCCTGGTGACTTGTTCTGTGTGATTACCTGCCCTGATAATAAACTTATCTATACAGTTTCCAGGATGGTGCCAATGCCTGTCTTATCTGTTAATGACAAGATCCTGCTTTGTGAGACAAATCTTATGCTAACCTAAAGCTTACAAGTTACAAAATCATAAATTCATTTCTCAAGGAAACATTCCAATTGCTAGATATGTGATTATAGCAGCTTGCCTCCTTTTTACTTTGGGGAAAAATACTGGAGATACAAAGCTGACACAGACATTACCTCTGCCATCAAAGATCTCACGACAATTTTGCCTTTAAGAGGCAGGAAATAATAAAGGAGGCACAGGCTCACACCTGGAAGTTACCTCAACAGGTAATTAGAAATACTGATCTAGAATTTAGGAGAAATTAGGAGAAAGCAATGGCTGAAACTAAAAATGGTTCAAATAATGTAATACTTCTCAGCTTACGTACTACTTTACTTACTCAAATAATGCAATACCCTTACTAACTTAGCGAAAAGGTTATGCAGTATTTACAATTCAACCAGCTCCTTCAACTATCCTCAGGTGATCCTGGTGACAGACATCTGCCTGTCCGTCCCGTTTCACCCGGGCTTTGGGTCACTTTCAGAGCCGTGTTAGGATTCCCTAACTGAACTGATTAGCATTTGTTAAGGCCAAACTAAAAATGCAACTTGTCTCTGCCTCTTTTAAATTTTTTCATATGGTTTACAGGGTTTCACTTGCTAATTTTCTGAGTAATATTTAGCTTTTTCAAAATCATGTCCATTTGTACTTTTCTGAGCATTAATTATTTATCTCGTGGTAATATGGGTTGGGAGGGGAGGCACCTGGTTTCAGTAGAAGTAGAAAAAACTGTTTGATTAAAATAAAGAGTCAGGTCTTTGATATATTTATAGATACATGTGCTAACTTTTCTATTACTTTTGCTATGGCTAAAGTAATGTTAAAGAAAACACTTATTCATACATGGGCCCCTGTCTGTGGAATGAATGACCTAAAGCCATCTTGGGCTGATGTGATGGGTAATGGTTGGGACATCTTTGCTCCCTTCTCTCTTCTTGAAATGATTAAGAGAACTGATAACACGTTGAACTAAATGTCAGCCAAAATCAATAACCAGGAGGTGAAAGCAGGCTGAAGCAAGTGAATCGACTTCAGACATAAAAGAGAGCCAAGGGAACAGAATCCCCAGCCAGAGAGGCTAACCTGCCCTCTGCTGCTATGGCAGAAGAATATGAAACCTGCTGTTGAAACTGGATGTCACCCACTCCAGAGTCCGGGTGGCAATGACTGATGGCATCAAGCAGGCTGCCTGCCCCAGCTAACAGGACAGCTTCTTGGTGTACAGTCTCAATCAGACTGTCGAGCTTCAGAAAAAATAATATAAAATAATTACATCATGTATTCCTATGCAAAAATAATTCTGAACATTTAAGTCTACTCATGCTACACAATTTCCCACACTTTCAAAGCCATTTACTTCTACTTTTAATTTTCTCTTCATTTTATGAAATGCTACTCCATTTTTTATGTTGATTTTCCTA
>NW_024425452.1:22165070-22183565 GCF_017311325.1 Ursus maritimus | reverse complement strand
TGAAGAAAATTAAAAGTAGAAGTAAATGGCTTTGAAAGTGTGGGAAATTGTGTAGCATGAGTAGACTTAAATGTTCAGAATTATTTTTGCATAGGAATACATGATGTAATTATTTTATATTATTTTTCTGAAGCTTGACAGTCTGATTGAGACTGTACACCAAGAAGCTGTCCTGTTAGCTGGGGCAGGCAGCCTGCTTGATGCCATCAGTCATTGCCACCCGGACTCTGGAGTGGGTGACATCCAGTTTCAACAGCAGGTTTCATATTCTTCTGCCATAGCAGCAGAGGGCAGGTTAGCCTCTCTGGCTGGGGATTCTGTTCCCTTGGCTCTCTTTTATGTCTGAAGTCGATTCACTTGCTTCAGCCTGCTTTCACCTCCTGGTTATTGATTTTGGCTGACATTTGATGTTCAGCGTGTTATCAGTTCTCTTAATCATTTCAAGGAAGAGAGGGAGCAAAGATGTCCCAACCATTGCCCATCACATCAGCCCGAGAGCGGCTTTAGGTCATTCATTCCACAGACAGGGGCCCATGTATGAATAAGTGTTTTCTTTAACATTACTTTAGCCATAGCAAAAGTAATAGAAAAGTTACACATGTATCTATAAATATATCAAAGACCTGACTCTTTATTTTAATCAAACAGTTTTCTACTTCTACTGAAACCAGGTGCCTCCCCTCCCAACCCATATTACCACGAGATAAATAATTGTGCTCAGAAAAGTACAAATGGACATGATTTTGAAAAAGCTAAATATTACTCAGAAAATTAGCAAGGTGAAACCCTGTAAACCATATGAAAAAATTTAAAAGAGGCAGAGACAAGTTTGCATTTTTGAGTTTGGCCTTAACAAATGCTAATCAGTTCAGTTAGGGAATCTAACCACGGCTCTGAAAGTGTCCCAAAGCCGGGTGAAGCGGATGGACAGGCAGATGTCTGTCACCAGGATCACCTGAGGATAGTTGAAGAGCTGGTTGGTGTAAATACTGCATAACCTGCTAAGTTAGTAAGGGTATTGCATTATTTGAGTAAGTAAAGTGAATACGTAAGCTGAGAAGTATTACATTATTTGAACCATTTTTAGTTCAGCCATTGCTTTCTCCTAATTTCTCTAAATTCTAGATCAGTATTTCTAATTACCTGTTGAGGTAACTTCCAGGTGTGAGCCTGTGCCTCCTTTATTATTTCCTGCCTCTTAAAGGCAAAATTGTACGTGAGATCTTTGATGGCAGAGGTAATGTCTGTGTCAGCTTTGTATCTCAGTATTTTTTCCCAAAGTAAAAGGAGGCAAGCTGCTATAATCACATATCTACAATTGGAATGTTTCCTTGAGAAATGAATTTATGATTTTGTAACTTATGTAAGCTTTAGGTTAGCATAAGATTTGTCTCACAAAGCAGGATCTTGTCATTAACAGATAAGACAGGCATTGGCACCATCCTGGAAACTGTATAGATAAGTTTATTATCAGGGCAGGTAATCACACAGAACAAGTCACCAGGCTGGGATAAATGATTTTTATTCTATTAGATAGGCATTACTCAGTACTTCTTGTGGTCAAGTTACTGTTAGAAGATAGATGAGTAAAGAGATGGCTCCT
This sequence comes from Ursus maritimus, assembly GCF_017311325.1. NCBI lineage: Eukaryota > Metazoa > Chordata > Mammalia > Carnivora > Ursidae > Ursus > Ursus maritimus. Next base: position 22,181,962 of record NW_024425452.1, on the reverse strand, counting down.
GAACCCTGGAAATTTCTTTTAAAGGAGGCCTGATACTAATCATCACTATAATTAGATAATTTTCCGATTGTCTGTTCCCTCTGTTCCTTTCAAAGCTCTGTAATCTAGGCTAGGATCTTCTATTTCTGGCAGCTAGCACAGTGCCTGGCACATATTAGACATCCCACAAATCCTCGTAGAAAGAACTAGTCATTTTATTTTTTTAATTTTTTTAAAAGATTTTATTTATTTATTAGACAGAGATAGGAACAGCCAGCAGAGAGGAACACAAGCAGGGAGTGGGAGAGGAAGAAGCAGGCTCATAGCGGAGGAGCCTGACGTGGGGCTCGATCCCAGAACGCCGGGATCACGCCCTGAGCCGAAGGCAGACGCTTAAACCCTGTGCCACCCAGGCGCCCCAGAACTAGTCATTTTAATGCCAGGTGGAGAGACCCTTTCCTCTCCACACCCTCTTTCCCTCATCGCCAGGCCCCTCTGCCAGACCTTTAATAGGGTCCTCAGGCCTCACTCCAAATCTCTCCCAGCCAGCCTCCTTCCACACAGCCACTAGAGGGACCTTTCTAAAACCGAGGCTGATCCCACTTAAAATCCTTACTGTCCTCTCCAACCAGTAACAGTGGTTCTTCGCTTTAGGGATAGAGATCCTTTTAAAACTCTGGTAAAAGCCATGGAACATTTTCCCACTTAAAATGCATCTACAAGATCCTGTACTTAATTTCTAGGTGTTTATGGTCTTTCGAAGCCCATTTCCTAAAGCCTAATCAATAAAGGATCTGAAGAACTCTAACTTAAGAATCCCAAGATAAAATACAAACTGTTTAGTAGGACATAAGACATGTGTCATCTCTGTCCTCTTCTGGAACTACCCTCTCCTAGCAGCCATACCCCCAGCTTCTCTTTACACCAGCTGTGCCAGTTTAGTCTACCTCCCAAATCCACTGTGTTCTTCGGGACTCCATGTACCTTTCTGGAGTCCGTGTTCTCATCTCACAACCCCATCCCTTATCTGCTTAGTGAATCTTATCCCTTCAAACACATGCTCACAGTCTACTTCTTGCAGAAGCCCCTCCAACAGGAATAAAGGCATCTCTTATTTCCTTGGGCTATCTCTGGTCTTTTCATATACCTATATTTGCTTATCTAACTATAATTATCTTTATTCATATGTCCCTTCTCTAAACTCTAGAAATATTTCTACTACTGATAATGACTATTATTATGAGCTTACAGTTGCATGAGGCACTGTTCTAACCACTTATACGTATAATATACTTTAAATCTTACAAGAATTCTATGAAGTAGGTATTACTTTTTTAAAAGATTATATTTATTTATATGGGGTGGGAGAGAATAGAGAGAAGGAAACAGACTTCCCACTGAGCAGGAGCCCAATGTGGGGCTTGATCTCAAGCCCCTGGATCTACGCCAAGCAGAAGGCAGATGCTTGACCGATGGATGGATAGCCCAGGCACCTCAGGTATTGATTCTTATCTATAATTTATAGTCAAAAAGCCAAGGTACAAAGAAGCTAAGTTTAATTCCTGAGTCACAGAGATTTATCTGAAAGCATGCTTATTAGAATGTACTGAATTGAGATGCGGTATAGAAATACCAGTGAATTGCTGAAACAGGACTTATAATAGCTGCCATTTGCTGAAGCTAGTACTCTCCTGTGTACTTGGAATTTTACCTCATGTTATCACTAATAGTCACCACACTTCCACAAGGCATGTATTAGTTTCCACCTTTGACAATGGAGGAGAAGAACACCTCTATTTAATCCCTTCGACGAGCTGTGGCATGCAATCTGGCAGACAAGAGGTAAGCCATGGGAAGACTCGGAGGGAGGGCTGGTCTTTGGGTGAAGATGATGAAAACCGAGTTTTGGAGGTTCTGTAGCCTGGAGAAGGGCACACTGCATTACAGGTGTGTCAAGGGAGATCACTTGAGTCTCTCAGAATGACCCCAATAATGAGGAGAACTTGTGGTATGGTCATGTAGGCTCACCTCGTAGATGACATGGTCTCACCCAGAGATTGCGTAGGTTACAAACTTGACATTTAAGTGATAGCTTCTAGGGTCATCAATTTTTAGAAGATTGATTCAATTTAAAAACATCACTAGAAACCAATGTATAAAAAATTGAAATGCTTTATTAAGTCATAATCCATTCACGGGTATGTACATCCACTCCTTGTTGTCCTATCTGTATGAAAGTTACATCATGAGCATAAATTAGCCAGGAACACCGGAAGTCAGAACTGTGGGGAGTTGGTGAGACTTAATTTTCAAATATCTGATATATCTATATGCCACTCATGCACTGAGGGCTGTAACAGTGGGAAAAAGACAAAGATCCTGTGGTAGCAGATGGTAAATACTAGTGTTGCATCGTGAGGTCTGTAATCCTTCCATCTGCGTTGGGGACTTAACCCCATTGATGTGCTAACAGTGATTCTGGAATCCTCTTTTTGAAGTATAGTCGAACTTCAGTATTTTGCTCTCTGCTTTTGACCCTTCCTATTGATGCTCTATCATTGATAATAAATCTTTTTAGATTTAAGAAAATTCTTTCTTGGTGATGTTTGTTTAACATAGATTATTTTCAGAGTCTTGGTCTGATAACCTTCTATCCCTGTAAAAAGATTTATATTTTCTCTGTTACTGATGCATTGACTTAGTTTATCGCAGAGAGCCGGAGGCCTACTTCTCTCATCCGGTTCTTGTGAGTTCATCGCTGGTTTTTTGTGCTTCAGCTATGGAGATCCAGTCTGGTCGAGTATGCTTCTGTCCCTGTTGCAGAATTGGCAAAGGCATCACTGTGTTTGTAGCTTGTAGTTTAGAGGGAAAATGGGTTGAGAAGTGTAGCTTGGAGCCAAAATCAGGAGGGTTTTGGGGAGTAGACTTTATTCTTTATTTTGATGAAATTCATCTCAGGTTTTTAAACAAGAAGTGACATAATCAGATATGTGTTTTATAAAAGGTATAAACTTCAAGGACTAAAATTCAGATAGAGAAAAGAGCTTTGCTTTTTCTGAAAGCTGATCCTAATTCGAGTTTTAGGCCTCCATTCTACTGGTTCCTACAACTTAATCCCAATTGGTTTTACGATCTTCCCTGCTGCTTCCTATACTTCCTAACAAACATCAAAACTGAGTGATTTGGCTTTTCTGGGATTTTTTCTTCACGCCAGTTCAATGATGTTTTCCTGGCTAGAGGATAATACATTTCCCCGATAAGTTTGTGAATAGAAGAACAGAAAGGGTGTGTGTGCCACATTCCTGAAGGGCCTGAGACAAAAACCAGCTCCCAGAGTTTTCCGGCTTTCAGGAGAGAGTGCGGAAGCTGCACCATGGAAGTGATTCGGCTGTCCTGGAGCCTCGCCGAGTTCTCAGTTACTGATGTAGGGGCAGCGGGTTTTTATGAAATGCTACTCCATTTTTTATGTTGATTTTCCTAGCAATTTTAACAGTTGTGTCTTTGATTATATTTTTAATCTGCAGTCTAGTCTAAGCTTTCAGAGAGAGAGTGAGCAACAGAGCAAGCAAGAGATTGAGAGAACAAGAGTGAGAGAGAGAAAGACAGAGAGAGAGAGATCTGTTTTTGAATGTCTGTACTTCTGTATTTAGAATGATCCACTGCCTTCATCTTGGAAGGTTGCTAGTAGCCAAGCCCACTAACAAGTTTCTAATAGTCCAGGCTGAAGCCACTCTTGATTTAAATATATGCTCAAAGGCAAATAAAAGGACAAGATTGTATTGAAGCCCTTAATGGAATGTAACTCCACATAGATCTTTCTATAAACCTTGAAAGCTATTTTTAAATGTTTCGTTTACAGAGGAAGTTTAGAGCAAAATTTGGAGGTATGATTTTAAATATGTTGATTAAATAAGAATACCAATTTTCAAAATATACAAGAATATTAATTACCTAAATGTAAAGGTCACAGAGATTACTGAAACAGCTTCCTAAGTAGAATCACCTCCATTGACAGCACCTCTCCAAGCTGGATCCATTCATGGTGCTCACTTGCTTAAAATTCTTTACAGCAATGGCTCTCCAGTTATGGTCCCCAAATCAGCACCACCATCATCACCTTGGCCACCACTGATTCCTGTCTCCTAGTACTGACACCCTTGTGTAGTTCCCTCCTAATGAGTATAGGCTGGATTTAGTGACTCACTTCTACCTGACACAAGGTGGCAGATATAATGGGATGTCACTTCCAAAATTAGGTTACAAAAAAGACTGTGGCTTTTATCTTGGGGCCTCTCTCTTGCTTGCTATTTCTGAGGGAAGCCAGCTGCCATATTGTGAGTTACCTTGCAGAGAGTCTACATAGCAAAGGACCGAGGGAGGTCTTCAGCTAACAGCCAGCAAGGAACTAAGACCCTCAGTCCAACAGTCTGAGTAATGGATTCTGTCCAATAACCTCATGAGTGATCTTAGAAGCAGTTCCTCCGTCAGTCAAGCTCTCAGATGAGACCAAATCCCTGACACCTGACTGCAATCTTCACCTGGATTCTTGACCCACAAAAACTGTGAGATAATAAATGTTTGCTGTTTTAAACCAATTAGTTTTGTGATGATTTGTTATGCAGCCATAGATAATGAGTACCTTTGGAACTTGACAAAAATGCAAATAATGAGGATCTACAGCAGACCTAGTGAACCACAAACTTTGGGGGTAGGGCCCAGGAATCAGCGTTTTAACAAATCTTCCAAGTGATGCTGATGCATGTTCAAATTTGAGAACCACTATCTTATAGAAAAAAGTCTAAAACACTTAGCTGAGCCTACAAAGCCCATTCTATGGCTTTTTAAACCTTTGTTCCCTCATCTTGTGTCATTCTTGCCGAAGAATTTTCCATTCCAACCCATTTCAGCAGCAGCAGTTGCAGCTGAAGACGTTTTAGCAGCTACTGACTGGCTTATTAGATACTAAAAGCTATGCTAACTACATATGTTATCTCATTTATTAATAATTAGCAGAGAGTAATGATAGATGCCACTTGAGTACAGACTCCATAACAGGTCACTCTCTGTATAATGTCATATGAAAATTTGCTAGCCAAACCCTATGAAAACTATAGTATTATCATCCCATTTTAAAACTAAGGAAAACAAGTTTCAGAAAGATAAAGTAACTTGCCTGAGATCACATGGAGAACTGTTAGAGTCAAGAGTTGGCATGAGTCTGACTGCAGAGTTTGCACATTGAGCCAATGGGTTGCACTACTTCCCGGAATACATAGACTGCAGTTCCTTAAGCTCCCTGTGTACTCTCAAGTCTTAAGGCCTCTTCCATCAAACTAAGTTCAGGGGTAACTGCCTTTATGAAACTGTCTGACTCTCTCTGGCAAATATACATGCCCATTCTTCATGCTTACTGAAAGCTTATTATATGCCTGAAAACATTCCAGATATTATAAATTTAGCACTAGAAGAAAACAAACCAACAGACAAAAATTATTGCATTGGAGCTTATATTCTATTTGTGGGTTAGGGGAGACAGCCTAAAAAGATATACTTGAAAACTAATAATTATTCTAGATGATAATGAGAAAGTAGCATATAATAATGTAGAGAACATGAATAGAAAATCTGGTAGTGGTGGAGGAAGTGTCTTCTGATATTAAATACAACAGTTAGAGAGTCTTGTGCTAAAGGACATTTGAATAAATTCTTGATGTAGACCAAGAAGGCAGTTTGTGGTAGGAGAATATCATGACTAGATAAAAGCAAGTGCAAAGGTCCTGAGGTAGGAGAGTGTCAGCCATGTTGGGGCAACATCGAGAAGACCAGTACAGCTGGAGTGAACTGAATTAAAGAGCAGGTAGCAGGAGATGATCCCAGAGAGAGAAAGGAAGAGAGATATTAAGAAGGGCCTTATAAGCCATTATAAAGAATTTGGAGTTTTCTCTGCATGGGATGGGAAATCACTGAAGGATGTTGAATAGAAGGAAGGGCACAACTTAATTTGTAATTTAGCAGACAACTTTGGCTGATGTGTTGAGACAAGGCTATACAGGCAAAGGTGGAAGCAGACAGACCAGTTAGAGTAGTTAGAAACCTATTTCAATAATCTAGGGTCTAGATCAGTGATCATGGAGGTTTGGGCTATGATAGTAACAGTGGAAGTGCTAAGAAGTGATTAAATTCTGGATATATTTTAAAGACAGAGCTGACAGTATTTATTAAAGGATTTGATAGGGAGTGTGGAAAAAAAGGAGTCAACTTTTTTTGGTCTGAACAACTAAAAGGATGGAGTTGTCCTTTACTGAGATAGGGAAGAATGGGTAACATGTAGGTTTAGGGGGAAAGTTCAAGAATTTCCGTTTGGAATGTTAAGTTTGTGTGGCAGGTTAGTTATCTAAATGGAGATGTCCAAGTAGAAATCAGATGTACAGAGACATTCAGAGGAGCAGTTGGTGACAGAGATGTAAATCTGGCAGTCATCAGTTAATACACAATATTTAAAACCATGAGACTAGATGAGATTATTGAGAGAATAAATCAGGTTAAAATCCTTAGGACTCTTGAATAAATGTGTATATTCTAAATACAGCCCTTTCTCACTCCTTTCTTATCTTCTTAAACATTTGTAAATATATATTATATGCTTGGCAACCAGTTAAATCTTAGACCAGGTTTGTCTGCTTGTTCATTTCTCTCCCCGACTAAAACAAGAACGTGCTGAGCCGGGACCCATTTATCTTCAACTTTCCGTTCCAGGTACCTGCCATATAATAGGTTTTTAACCCATGTTTTTTGAACAACCTGTTAACTATAATCAACTCTATTAAGACCCGAGGTAGGAAAATAAGACAAAAGTCAATTATAGTCCATACGGAGTATGATGACCATGTTTAAAATGCTGAAGGGAAGGCCATTCAGTTTAGTCTGGAATCTTTAACTTCTATTTAATCATCAAAGATGTATTAGGACATAAAACTTAAAAGTGGGTAAGGAAGTGAGGCCAGCATATGGAAGGAATGTCAGAAACAACAAAAGGAGAAGCATTAGAGGGAGTTGAGATCCAGTTTACTGAGTGTCTGCATTTCAGAATCTACACAGAAATCCAAATGCCATCTTGAAACTTCAGACATTAGACTAAAGCCATACTTTCTCTGTGTTCTGCACCAGAGTAAAACTGAGAATAATTTCATAGCATAGCAGAGAGGAGGGGGTCTGGAACCTGAAAGAAGTAAGAGAAGATGTAATAATCCTCTAAGAAAACTAGAATTGGAAGTTCTATTCTGCCTTATTCAGATCAAAAAGATTGAAAAATTGTGATAATCAAATGAAATTATAGTCCACATTAGTGTATACTTTGGAATTGGGAGAAGACAAGCTCACTCTGGAAAGTGCTCTTATGTTCACTTTGAAGTAGATGAGAAAAAGCTGAATGGAAGCAAATGAAAAAAATCAGTCTTCAGTTTTCAGAGAAAGCTGTCACAACACTTTAGCATTGCTGAAAGACTTATCGGAGAGGGACTTTTCTTCCCCCATAATATCCTCCAATGAGCAGTGTCATTTAAAAAAAGTTTATCAATAATGCATATTCAAAATAAATTTTATTTTTCTTTTCCTACCTCTAGGAGGCTATATTTAATTTGAATGAAACATAATCCTTAGCCAGATTGTCTTTCAATTAGAGCAATACTCATCTATTCATATTAATTCTGAGATGCCCAGGCTTTTTATTTTTTTATTCCTTTCTTTGAATTTCAGCTGAGGGTGAGAAAATTAATAATGTAATATGTATTTTTCATTCGAAGTTTAATCAGCTTAGATTATATGAAATTAGAGCTGTAAGAGATGGCGGCGGGAGGAAGATGCAATTATCCAAAACTATTCAATACAACTCAAATATTAATCAGGTTCATGTGGTGCCCAAGGAACTTCATCAACTGTTGTGGAGGGGTGAGTGGACAAGCAAAAGCAAAAACAATAACAACAACAACAACAACAACACATAATCCCTGACTTCAAATTATTTACAATATAGTAGGGAGGAATCATGGAAGGAAATAATGAATAAGAAAAGCGTCATAAATGCTATTAGGATTCAGATTTGAATGCTAAGATTAAGCAAGTGATGGCATTAAAGAAATCTAATTACTGTTCGTTGAAAAAAATGAATGATTTGGGAAAGTGCATCAGACAGGATGATTCTACTCCAAGTAACAGAACACCAGCTCAAAGAGGCCTAAAGAATTTATTGCACTAAAAAAGAATCTCAGATATAGGTAGTTGTACAGTTCAAGAATTTAGTGGCTCAATGATTACAAGACTCTAGTCATTCTGTAATACACTTGGACTTTTCCTCATCATCACATGTTGACTACCACCATTACAAACATCGGTTCCTCATACAGAAATACCCAAAATCACGGAGAGGGAAATGGGATCTTTTCAGAATTTTTTTTTAATCAAACAGGTAATCTGTTACCAGAAGTTTGCCCTTCCTCATCCTCCACTACACACACATGTTGCCCTATGTTCCTTAGCGAGAATCAGATGGCCAAGCCCAGAAATGTAGTCAGTCTGGGAAAGAATGTGTGTGACATTTGAGCTTTTGTTGGGAGACATGAGCTCTACAAAAAAAAAAAAAAAAAAAAAAAAAAAAAAAGAAAGAAAGGAAATTGCTGCTGAGTAGGAAAACAAAATTGGATGCTCTCAGAAATATCACCCCTCAAGTAACTTCGTTGAGCAATATATAATATCCATCATCCTCATCATCCCCCTACTGCAATGCCCTCCCAATTCTCCACTGGAATATAAAAGTTCCCCACACTCTATGCCCATGCCCCCACCCCTGGGCTTTGGTATCTGGTGCTTGCAATATTCGACATCTCCATGCTTCAGTGGCCTATTCTTTTACATTTTCAATAGCCATTTTATAGGACTTATCAAGTGTTGTTCTTAGCACTTGATGTATACTAACTCATGCAATTCTCACACCAACCCTAGAGGGGTCGGGTTATTATCATCTCTGCTTATAGATGAGGAACAGAGGCTCAATGAGGTTAAGTTCCACAGCCTGTAAAGTGCTAGGTGAAGTGTGAAAAACAAGCCGTTTGGATCCAGCCTGTGCATCTTTACCACTTGGCTGCGCTAATTCCTCAGCGGCCTGAGAAAACCTGGTGTCTGTTCTCACTTGCCAACTCAGACATCCTGGAAGGAAGCTGGTTATCTTGAGTAGTAATAGACACTGTTATGACACAGCTTGATTGAGTAGTTAGCCTAGTTACCTAACATCCCTGGGCTTTAGTTTCTTCATCCATAAAGTGAAGAAGAAAAAAACAAAAACAAAACAAATAAAACAAACAAACAAAAAACAAAGTATGACCTCCAAAGTAATTTTCATCGTAAACATTCAATGACAGAACTGACAATAACTGAAGTAGCACGGACTAAAGTTCAAGGTCAGATTCTTATTTTCTTAACACTATCCTTCCTATTTCCATTTTTGTCTTTTTACAGTCCATTATCCACACAGCAACCTGAGCTGTCTTTTAAACATTAAACCAATCCTGATGTTCCCTTAAAGGGCCCCATAAGACTTCTCATTGTTTTTTAAAAAATATCCAAACTCCTTATAATATCCTCAAGACCCCACAGGATCTGTCCCCAGACTATCTCCGTCTTCTTAACCAATTTGCGCCCACCACCCGGACCTTCTTCCTAGGCTTTGCCATACCTAGCTTGTTCGGCTGCAGGGCCACGGTCCTGTTTTCAGCAGCAAGTCCTCTAGTCCCAGCTCTTTACAGGCTCTTCCTCACTCAGATTTCAACTCAAACATCACCTCCTCACAGTGGCTTTTGCTGACCTGCCCATCCACTAGGGCCCCCTCAGGCCCCTGGCTAACCCAGTTGTTAACTTTATCACACTGTCCTGCTTTCTTCCCTTCACAGCATTTTTCTACTTTCTGAAATTATCTTGTTCATTAATTGGAGGGCAGAAACCATGCCCATTTTTTAACCAACACCTAAAATAATGGTACCTTGGTGAAAAGGAGCTTGTCATTTCTGTGTAAGATAATCAAAATACTTTGGAGCTTAATTGAGAATAGGTTCATAAGTAAACATTTTCTAATTAAGTGAATGGGCATATATAAAACTAAATGAATAAGCAGTCTTCTATTTTGTGTTTTTGACTTTCATTAAATATGTGTTATAAAGATAAGGACATATACAGACACTGTCAGATGACTCTATCAGTGAAAAGGACTAATGGGGGGGGCTGTTACCTAAATATCAGTAGTCAAATAGTTACAGTCATATGATTTCCCTCATTTGCAGTTTCCAAATGAAGAAACAAATCTTTCTCCATTTTACTTAACTGTATCTTCCTCTTCTAAGAAGCAGTGAAAATTTATGTATTTTTTGGAAACAGGTTGGCCTTGAAAAAGTTTCAAATGATAGAAATTACAGTACTTAACATCTGCTTTAGAAACAGCTCCCATATTAGATGACAGCAGATTAACTGATTGGGATTGACGGTGGGAGCTGGCTGTTCTTAATTCCCTACCCTGTGATGATTCAACTTCCTGCATCTAATAATCCTTTAAAAAACACTATTGGCTTAAATTTTGCAATAACGTAGAATTTATAATGTACCTTGATATAGAACAAAAGATATTCACTGAGGTACATGAAGGCATAATGTCAAATTTTGTATTTTCTTGTACTTTATTTTCTTAGAAGCAAAGAGAACATTTGTGAATTGTCACTTCTATTTTGGCGGTTGGAAACAAGCTGCCTGATGGCCTATACCAAAATGTAGGTATTTAAAGTTAATGGACGTTCAAAAAAAAAAAAAAAAGAAAAGAAAAGTTAATGGAGGTGCTATTTTGGGAGGTATGGGTGGGAAGGGCAATAATGCCAAGGTGTGAAGTATTCATTTTACTCCATTCTCTCCTGTTCTTAGCTATATTGGACATATTCTTCCACAAGAGGCAATCTGTCACTTTAGGTTATTAGCTACAAGAAAATTAGGTCTCATATCCAACTTAATAAGTCAGGTCTTAAGAATATGGGTGCCCCCCCCCAACCACAACGACTATCCAAAAGTAGAGAATTCCTATGAAACCTTTTGTAAGCTGAATAGTGTAAAGCAGAGAGGTTATTATCATTTTGTAAAAGCAAAAATCCTCTTCAGATTTCTTTCAGTTAGCGAAAACAATTACTAATTGTAGGTCTTTCATAAAAAAGCAAACTCTCAGATAGAGGGGGAAACCTATACTAGTAAAGACTATTAAGAGTTTCAGTTCTACTTCAGTAACCAGATGCAAGCAAAATGTATTTTCAATGTTCACCGTTCCTTTTATTACTTTTAACCTGTCAAAGCTACTGCAATTTTAAGATTTTTAAAAGCTGATCATTTTACATATAAAGAATATATGTGATCTCAGTAAGTAGCAAGGGCCTTGGTAAAAACAGGGAAATCCAGTACCTGTGGTTTGAATAAACGGATGGAGGGACAGATGACTATACTGTGGCCAACACAAATACTGTTCACTTAAGCTCAACATGTAAGGAGCATATAATGTGAGACAGAGCCTGTGCTAGGCACCGAGGAAATCCAGTTGAAGGGGCAAGTCTTCAACCTTTAGACCTGCCCTCTGGTGTGGAGACTGACACTAACAGAAGCTCACGACCACGTGCCATGTGGTAAGTAAGTGGCAAGTGAACGGTGCTTTGGGAAAACAGAAGGTGGAGCTGAGTTGTGACCTGAACTGGCCAGGCAGAGATGAAGTGTAAGGAGAGCGCTCCAGGCAGATGGGGCAGCATGAAACAAGGCGTGGATAGTGTGGTAAGTACAAATGGATGACCACTTGACATGGCAGAAGTACCGGAGAAGAAAGAACAATGGGAGATGGGGCTGGACCACGGAGGGCCTCATCAATCACGCTCAAGAGCCTGCACTTTATCTAATGAGGTGTTGGGGAGCCATCAAAAGAGAAAATATTCTGGTGGAAAAATGGAAGATAGATTCCAGATCCAAAGACCAAGGGTCAAATCATGTCTCTTACTGCAATTTTTTATTATAAATACAAGTCTCTCATCATCACATGAAAGGTAGGGGCTGTCCTTAAACTCTGACATTGATCTATTATGGAGACAATGAATAAGCAAAGAACTGTGGGCAAAGGAAGTGCCTGTATAAAAGGGGACTATAAAATCACCAGACATCAGTTTGGATATGTGGCTCCAGAAATTAGGTTCATTATTACATCATTACAGCTCATTGTTTTATTTAAATTAGGCAAGACCTACTTTCACTATTGTGTCTCTAAGGTAATTTAAGTTATCCTCCCCCCAAAATCCTAATATTAACCTTTTTGAGGAATTTGAGATACCTCAGTGCTCTTCATCTGACGGATTTCATTTGAAATTTCTCCCATTTTTATATAGCCATGACATTAAACTTGACCAACTCTTCTTTAGGACAGGCTAGAGCGTTATACTTTGTTGAAAAAGAGCCTCCACTTCCGTGAAAGCCAATATAGCATTTTGGGAGTCAGAGTGTCAGCTCCTGTCATTTTTGTTGTTCTCTCCATTTACTTTTTCGACCTATTCTTCTATATTGCTTCCTGGGCTTCCCTGCCCCTCCCTGCCCCACGTATTCCATTTGCCTATGAGTCCTCAAAACTTAGAGTTATCAAGCTTGAAAAAGACTGCAATACAATTCCCTGGCTCTCAAAAGTTATATGTGTTCAGAAATGGGGGAAGGGTGACTCTTTCAGGACAACTTTATAAATGTTCTCCTCTGTGTCCTACCTGCCATGAGTCAATCTGTGTCTGCACTATGCTTCCTCGGTCTTTTATAAACATTTTCTGCCTTTTAACGAAACTGAAAATCCAACTTTTTATGTGGGTTTCTTGGGTTTCTTACATTTTAGAGACAGTCTTTCTAATATTGGGAAGGACATTTTATGCAGAAGTCACTTCTATGGATACGTGTTGTTGGTTAGGACTCCAAGATCAGCACCTGAAAATTTTTATAATCTTTTCCTTAATGCTGACTTACTTATTAGAAAATAAGATCATAAATCAAGTGCCTCAGTGAAGCTTCAATACCTTCAATTTAGCCATCGATAAAAATGACCTCTTTTATAATTTATTTAGACTCTGCAATATACTGTTACAGTATAGTATAAAAAAATGTAAAAAGAATTTCTCTAACTTCTCCATCCGGTTTCTTAGACAACCAAATACTGTTATAAAATACTATATAAAATCAATATAAATACGTCACTAAAAAAATTCTTAAATGTATAGCAGTTGCGAAGGGTCAACTTTGATATTTGTAAAACAAAAACACATGCCCAGTTCTGCTTATGGATGCAGGCACTAACATACTTGTGGATTTAAAGGCTGTGAAGCCAACACAACTGCCCCTATGAGTGACTTGGGACACACAGAATTAGCTATCTGTGCTCTTGTGATGAGGGGCAAGTCACTAACAGCACCTGTAATTAACCACCTGCTCGTCTAATTACAGAATCACAGATTAGATATTCTGGAAAGCAATTCGAGTTCCACATTTCAGATTAAAGATACAGATTTACATAATAGGAGAACATTTATCCCACTAATGGTTTCTAATAAATTCACACTCAATTTGCATTAAGGAGAGTCACATTTGGGACCTGAATTTAAACACTATCTTTTCAAGATTTCTCTCCAAATGCTGTGGAAGCTACAAGAAATAGTGGCTATTTGAGATAAATCCATTTTGAGGGATAAGTATAGAAAAATGCGTGTATTTTTGACACATAAAAATCCGATTTAGAGCTTGAAAAGAGATAAGATTATTCTTTTCTCAACCCAAAATATTGGCTTTAAAAAAAAATTAAAATGCATTAGTGATACTTGGTTGGGACCTGTCAAATAATATAACCAACTAGGCAAACCACTCACGGCATTAAAAATATACGGACAGGACGGGGCGCCTGGGTGGCACAGCGGTTAAGCGTCTGCCTTTGGCTCAGGGCGTGATCCCGGCGTTCTGGGATCGAGCCCCACATCAGGCTCCTCCGCTATGAGCCTGCTTCTTCCTCTCCCACTCCCCCTGCCTGTATTCCCTCTCTCGCTGGCTGTCTATCTCTATCGAATAAATAAATAAAATCTTTAAAAAAAAAATATACGGACAGGAGACCCTAGACAGGATTTTAAGAAAAAGATTAATTTCACTCATTCATTCATTTAGTCAAACAGTTAGTGAGCATCTACTCTATGCCAGGCACTATTTTAGGTGTAGCAGTGAATATAAAAGACAGAAATCTTTCCCTGAATGGAGCTTGCAGGAGCAAGTAACAAGCAGGATAAATAGGTAAAATAATACAGTATGTGGCCAGTAAATGCTGAGGAGAATAAATGATGTGTGTGTGGGGGGGGAGACAGGAAGAGTCAGTGTGGGGTCAGGGGGTTGATATTTCAGAACAGTAGACAGGGAATGCCTCATCGAGAAGGTGATACTTGAGTAAAAGCTAAAAGAAATGAGAAAGCAAATCTCACAGGTCTCTAGGGAGCAAACATTCTAGGCCAGGCAAAAACTATTCTGAGGGTGGCTGGTGTGAACAAAAGCAAGGAGCAGAGTGAAATGGAAACCAAAGGACAGAGCAGTAAGAAAGGTAATCAGGGAGGAAGACATTCATGTAGAACCTTGAAGATAATCGTACAGAGGTGGGTTTTTACCCCATGTGAATAGTCTGGGGAGAACTCTTAACTGACAGAATGGGAAGGGAAGAGTATGTTTTGAAATTTTAGAAATTGAGAAACTGGGGTGTCTGAGTTATGAACAAGCCTAAGTGCTCCATTTTAAAATGAGGAAATCAAAGCACAGAGCAACTAGGATTTGCCCATATGTAGCTAGTAAGAAGCAGGGCTGGAACTTGGAAGCTAAATTCCAACTCATCACATGTGCAGTCTGAGTTTCACAGGTTCAGGAAGAAATGTGTCTTAGCTTCAAGGAGGTTAGAGATTGGTATTGAGGAGTTTAAAATCAGTGACCCTAAGCTGAACAATCAAATTAACAAAGCATTGTAAAAAAAACAAAAAAAAAAACCCTAAAAACAACAAAGCATTGGGGGAAAATGGAATTCTCTAACATTATGCTTTGATCTCGCTTTTGGCAAGTATGTCATTTATTGACTATCTTTAAACAGAGCATGTTTCACAAAGATTTCAAGTGGTTAAATTGATCTGTGCTGACATTTTTTTCTTTGGGGGATAACTTACAGTGGTCTCAAAAATTGGTTTAGGGGACATACGATGGTCCTCTGTGATTTGCATCTGTAAAATACATCTGTCTTTGTCTACAGTTGGAGATGAGAGTGTATGCACAGATAAGCAGGACTTCATAGGAAAGTGCTCCATGGCTATTCAGCTCACTTGGTTAAGGCTTCAGGGTAAATAAACTGGACAGGAGTTCTTCCCGAGGAGGGCTTGTACCTTGGCCCCATCACAGCTGCAGAATGCATCCCAAACCCTGACCAGCTGTCTTGAAAATGCATGCCCTTGGTCAGAAGGACAGAGCCATACAAGTCAATCACTGTGGATGGAAAAAAGATTGCTCAGAGCACACGCCATACTCATAGTGGGTCAGCAGCATCCTTTCAATACTCAAGGCAACCCACTGATCAGTCTTGAGCTGGAGTAGAGCTTGTTACTTCCCTGGCTCATGACAACAAAGGCAGATGAGCAGCAATTTTGTTTCTTGGTGTGAATGTCTCCTCATGTCTGCGGGGGTCTCTGCTGAGCATTTCTCTCTCAGTGGGTCCCTCTGTGTGGGAGTATGTACATGTTCTAATCTGGGATGTGATCAAATAAGACTGCATCTTGTTTGTTTTTCCTCTGTGCTCTTCTTGAAAGGCTGAGTCCGACTTCAGTTTTCATGAATTGTTCTACTCTAATCGTGTAGATCAGGCACTAGAGGCTCCTGAATTCAGAGCATAAACGTAACGATATAATATTGCCAATTAGTATGCTGCTATTAAGTTTAGAGTCTTTACACATTTTCCAAGATGCTGTGCTCGCGCTGAAGATGCTAAGTTGCCAAAAGCGTTTGACAAGTTTTGACAGAGATCAGTTTCTGGAATGGCACACTCAGTGAATCATCTAGGCCACAGTGCAGGAGGCAACATGTGACAGAGGCACGGATACTGACTCCAGTTCTAGTCTGTGCCGTGGGGCTCGACAATTAAGATTCCTTGCAACAGGGGCATTTCATTTCTATGGATCTCAGTATCATAACTGCTTTAGATAAAGTGATCTGTAAATTTCCTTCAAAACATAAAATGCTTCTAGTGGGTTCACTTCATATTGAGAATCAAAGTGAAAAATATCTATTTGAAGTCAAGATAAAATTAGTTGTTACTAACACCATGAGCACGGGCCCTGGACAGACCTGTGTTGTTTCTTGTGAGCTTGTGCAATGAATAGAACTTAAAAAACTTATCTCCTCAGTTGTAAAACAAGAATAAAAATCCAGAAACAATTTTTTGGAGGATTAATTCAGGTAACGTAAGTGAATGGCACATAACAGTAAGAAATGTTAGCTACTGTTACCTCTTTCTCTACAAATTCCTACGTATTTTATGTATATAAATAATTTTGTTACATTAGTAATGCACAAATAAAAAGTTTGTCACATAAAATGCAACCTTATCCAACATAATTTGAGGGACAATGAAGATATACCCGCAATAAAATCTGAGTGCAAAGTACCTGAAATTCCTGTATCAGCAGTTACTTTTTATCCTAATAGGGCACTAAAGAAACCATCCTAATGGTACCAAATCACACGGGTGTTTGTTGGCATTTGCTTGCCAGTCGGAACAAGTCCTTGAAAGGCTGCTGCCAGGCTAGATGAGCACTGCC
>NW_024425452.1:22034033-22165058 GCF_017311325.1 Ursus maritimus | reverse complement strand
TGGGGGGGGGGGGGGGGCTGTGAAGAGCTGAGTAGCGGTGAGCTGTATGTGCCCAGGCTGGAAGGACACGTCCTGTAAAGCACGACCTTAGGAAGTCCAGGACTGTCAGGTATCACCAGGTATCTGGTGTGGGGCAAGGATGAGGTGAAAAAGATGAAAAGAGCGTTAAACAGCTCCAAAATCCCTGGGTCACTATATGTTGAGTGACAGGACTTGGTCAGGCACTGCTTCCCCCCCACACACCCACCCCTCCTTCAAGGACATGGGAACCAGTTATCTCATGCTGAGCCATTTTTCTCAGTATTGGTCAGTTTTCAAACAGAAATTCTTTGGCTTACGGTAAGCTCACAAATCAAGATCTCCTTGCTCTGAATAGGGCCATGCACTAGTTAATTTTAAAGTAAAATAATATTTTCCTCCAGCATCTTTTGATGGGCGTAACGCAATTTTTCTCACATGAACATTTTTCTTATAACCTTTGCCTTCCTTAGTCATTTAAATTATGATGTGAATGTCATCATATAGTTCTTTTTAGTCTTAAGGGCAGCCTTACAATGGAATATTCTTATTCTTCATTACAATTCATTAACTTGGCAGTTTATAAAGTTAATATTGTAAATATCATTAATTTGGAATGCAAGGAAGAAAAAATAGCAAACTCCAATAAAAAATAATTCAACGCACCTGATAACTCTTTTTAACCACCAAATAATGTCACTGGGCCAGCCTCCTTTCTCCCAAAGAAAATCTTCGGAAAGAATCAAATAACTTGTCAATGTGTATGTGGAGGTTTGGGTCATTAAGTTTTGTTTTAAATCTCCCTCTAATTTTGGCACATTTACACTGTGAACACGCGAACACTGGCTGCCACTAAGTAAGTTTAACACTAACCTGTGACGACAGGATAATGGGATCATGGAGGACCATTACACAGCTATGCTTGAGCCTCAAAACGACTCTGGAAATGGGCAGCTGAGTAGACTTCAGGCACACACGAAGATCCCGGAACACTGAACTACACACCACCTGTAGCTATGGTGTTCTACAACAGCTCTCCTGATTCTGGAACAATACTGCTGCGTAAAGTAGATGTGACAGAGATTGCCAACCATTCTCCAAAAAGCTTTGTCCTTCTTCTTCCTGGGAACACAGTACACCATCTATCTATTCCAGGCTTCTTCCTTGTAGTTAGGTATGGTTAATTATGTACTGGTTTGTTTTTAATTAGGTACTTTTAATCAACAGAATGTACACAGAAGTAATAGGGACCATATCTAGGCTTGGGTCATAAAAACTTCCCATAGTTACTCTTCCGTGTTCTTCTCTACTTTCTGTTGTATGGAATGGACTTGGCCCCAAAGCAACATCTGAAGACATGTTGACGATGGAAACATGTCCATCAGGTGGGTTGCTGAATGACAGCTTGGAGAAGACCATCCTGCAACCTCGACACCTACTTCGTTTCCTGTTCTGTCAGCATGAGTAAGGCAAAGACATCTATAGTGTTTGAATTATTGTAAATTAAGGAAGAATTTCTTTTTTTATAAATGATTTTTTAAAGATTTTATTTATTTATGTGAGAGAGAGAGAGCACAAGCAGGGTGAGGGACAGAGGGAGAAGCAGACTCCCTGCTGAGCAGGGAGCCCAATGAGGGGCTTGATCCTGAGACTCTAGGATCATGACCTGAGCCCAACGCAGACACTCAACTGACTGAGTGACCCAGGTGCCCCAAGGAACAATTTCTTATAGAAACCAGTATACTACAATGGAGTGACTACTACAATTCGAGAAATTGCTCTTTTAAGCCACTGAGATTTGTGTTTGTTTTTAACTTACCACAGCATAAGCTAGTCCATCGAGAATCCCACTAATCACAGGAAATGCATTTTCATAAGTTAATTTTAACATTTTATGAATTGGCGAGCTCTTTGGCAAAGGAATAAAAAAAAAATCACTGAATATAATCACTGAATACAACCAATGAGTAACAGTCGTTTGAGAGAAGAAATGAGTCTGTACAGAGGCAAGGCAAGAGTACAGGCATTTTTGAACTTCTGCATTAAGATTCCACACCTGACAGTCACAGAATGCGGGAGTGCAAGGGAGCACACTGGCTATCTATTTTTATTTCACATTTGAGGCTCAGAGAGACCTTATGAAAAAGAAACACTACTACATTGGTAGTGTAGGGAAAGGAAACATTTTTTTATTGGAAAACAATTATTTCTTAAAAGGACACTAACAGTGAGGGATTAAATCTGTTTTTTCCTCTATGAAATCACTGGCCCTGTAGAAGATATTATCTATTCAGAATAGATAATATATTTATACAACCAGAGTGCGCCACAAAGAGCATTATTCAAAGTAGATGAATATTCTCCTGTAACTATACACAAAAACAAAACTGGCTGTTACTTGAAGTTCTGGGTTCTAAATATAGTCTGGCTAAAGGAAATGAAGACAGTTCAAAGAAACAAAATGATCAAAGAAAAAAGTTAAAGACAGAGGGAAAAAAGAATTCTTCATTTTGAAGATGGGGAAAAATAAAAGATAGTAGGTAGAGAATAACCAAAAGGAATACAATCATGAAGGGAATTTTTAGAAGCAAACGCATTTGTTTGTGGAATTCCAAATTCATCTACCTACAGAAGTAGATGAGAAGTTTAATATTAAATAAATCAAAGTAATTACTTTTCAATATAGTAAGATGTATATTTCTATAGCAACAAGCACTGGTAGCATTTAGTATGGGCTGGACAACACATAAAGAAGGACTTACTTGTACTTACACGTGATATATTCATAGAGAAAAACAGATGTTAGTTACAGATTCCAAAATTTTTTGAGGTTATCATACATTATAACTGTTTTTTCCTAGAAATTATTTTATGATACCTGTGTTACTTTATAGAATATGAGAAGAAAAAAAACAATATTTTACTCAGGATGACATTTCTTATGTTCTAGCATTTTTTAATAGCCTAAGTTTGCACCTCATTTATAACTATATATGTATATTTGTACACACACACACACACACATATACAAACACATGTGCACATATACATTTATACACACAAATTTAAATATGTATACATGTATATGCATATTCATGTTAACTAAGGACATATTTATGAAACTATTTCCTTTCATTAAAGAATATGCTAAGAAGGAGATACCACAAGTTATTATTTAATTTTGGTCCCTTTACTTTTCCTCCTTCCTCAGGAAGACTAAATCAAAGTTGGTATTTTTCCTTGTATTTCATTTCAATTACACAGGGAATCTCTTATAGAGAGAACATTTTCTGTTTTACGTTCTGTTTATTGCTACAGACTAACCTGTTATAGCTTTTCCAAATTCAACATTTGGCATTTTTTCTTCTTCTCTTAATTGTCCCGGTAGTCTCTTTTCCTGTTTATTATAGACCTTTTTATCCTCTGGCAGATTCTTGATAATCATAAGTCAAAAACACGAGTTGCTGAATTTTCCAAGTCAGAGTCAAAATTGGTCCTTTGGTATCACCGAGACACTAGAGACTGCAAATTTCTAGCAATTATGTACTTTAACTTGTTGGATTTTTTGAGCCAAGAATTTTTTTTAAAAATAATGACATAGTACGTACAAATGCCATGTTGTCTGTACTCCTGAAATTTATATGTAAAAAATTCATGTATAGCCTTTCTCCTTGCTTAATATGACAGTACATTTGTTCTGCTGAATTAAGAGAACTTTTTTTTTTTTTTAAAGATAACTGCATTTTCGTTGGCATTAAAATAGCTTATAGAGGACATTTTTAGGCACCCTATTGAAATCGATGTCATCAGGTGAAAATCTGAAAACACTTTAAAGAAGCCTGATGTAATGCATTAAAATCCTTACTAAATAAAATATACTTGTGATTTTTGTTGAATAGTATTTGCATTTGTTTGGCTACTTCTGGAAGAAAACAGAAGATAAGAAGTCTATAATGGACAACAAAGGTCACTACTTAGCATAAGCAGCTCTTACTTATTTGGAATTCAAAAAGCTTCTTATTTCAACATCTATGTGGTAAATGGTCCTTCATGTCTCTCGGGAGTATCTCAGGGTTCCTCTTAAATGAATTTCTCAATGTACTGAAATTTACACTCCTCAGAAAATACTGTCAAGAGACAGGATCTTTCCACAAAACAAAAAAAATAACACTCTCATCAGGGACTGCTTGTTTGCAAAGGTGAAGTTTACATTTAGAAAACATGCACATTAAAACCTATGTAGTCAACCTTCTCTGACTAAATGTATTCTATGGAGATGTTACTCTTCAAATTTTCAAACCTCGCTCCTATTTCCTTATTGTCCAGAGACTCATGTATGATCCTCAAACTGCTCTCCTATTATTTTAGGCATATATGTAGATAAGTCCCCTCAATTAGAGAAATCGCTTTACTAGGCTCATGGGGACAGAAACGGTCATTCTGATTTACTAGTATCCTCCGGTCTTCCTTTTTCTGAACTGGCTAGTTTTACTACTGTACTAAAAGAATGCAAGAATAATCACCTACGTGCAACATGACGCACAAAGTACCATGTGGTTACAGAGAAGCCAAAGGCATGATCCCTAGTCTCAAGTATGTTCTCACAGTTCAACTGAGAAAAGAGGACACAGAAAGTTACCTGACAACGATGTGGTCTATCACTGGCCACAATAAATAATTTGTGCTCTAAAAGCTATGGGAAGTTATGCTGAAGAGGAAAAGCTTTCAGGAGACAACAGGACTTGACCTGAGCCCTCAGTGAAGGTAAGAGCTGAACTGGTAGAGAAGAGTGGAGAGCGTGAATGGTGACGGCAAAAGAAGGGACGCTGGAGGGGATGGTTACTGGGGAGAATGTTTATTTAGAGCACATGATGAATGACAATTTCAAATAGTCCCATTTAAATCCTTGGGCTTCAACTGTGAGGACACACATGGAAACTGTGCATGTTGTAATTACACACCATGGACTTGTATTCAAACTTAAAAATACTCTCAACACTGTTCGGTGCTAGACATAATGAGAATTTTCAGTGTCATCTCTCTACCCTGTTTTAGTTAAAGATAATTTCCAATATTAGCTTTCAGTGCTCTACTATTTGACCTCCATGACAAGTCCATGATTTCTAATTAAATGTCTTATACTGAAAAGCTTTTGAGTTAAACATTCTTTTTTTTTTCTAATTTTCAGCTAATTTATATTAGGTTTTAATCTTGAAATAATTAATGACTATCTTTCAACACTTGAAATTAATGGCTTCTTTTCAGAACATCATTCTGTTTAATGGTTCCAAATTCTCATCCGGACACTTTATTTTCACACACAAAAAATAATTAAAAATTGGGAGGAAATAAGCAAAAAAAAAAAAAAAAACCAAAAACCTATGTCCCGTATCATTTAATATTACACAAAGAAAAACATGCTCAGAAACAGACTGAGAAAGGTTTCTATTAGGATTTGCTAGGTCGAGGAACTATAAAATTCTCAAGCAGAAGAAAACCGATACAGTAGGAAGGAGTGAAATATAGAAAGAAATGATGGACTAAGAATTTGCTAATCATATGCAGGTAAAATTTATCAAGCACAGACATCTGAACAATGGCTAAATTTTGGAAGTTTAAACACAAGGTAGATATAAAAGCCTAGAAAACAGTAATGGATAAGGCAGGAGTACATGATGACAGGAGTTAGAGTCTCAAATCCTTGTATTGTTCAGAAAAAGAGGAGATACAGATCCACGTTAGATTTTGTTAAAATCAAGTTCATCATTTAAAAGTAATGGGTAATTATTAAAAGAATTTCTGAAACCAGAGAAGGGGGGAAAAAAGAGAATCAGAAGCCTCAAGTAATCCAAAAGAAAGACACAGAGGGAGAAAAGAGAAGCCTGAGGTGGTGGGACACTTGCGTATCTACTTAATTCATAACAGCAGCTTTTCTTCCACTGGAAGGGTATTCGTGTCAACAGTTGATATGGGGCCTCTAAGAGAACAAATAGGTATTGGGTAAAAAAGAGTTGTGAACTGGGCACGTCGGTCAAGATAATGCACCACAAGAATGATACCTAAGGCTTTCCCAGCATCTTTCTGACCAACCAATCTCTACAAAAACTGGTTACAAATAATTAAGGTAGATTATTTACCGGGAAGGGAAAATGTAATGAGACAGAGCATGGGGAAGGTATTCAAGATGAGGACTGATCATATATATTTTTGTACCAACAAAAATTCTTACTATAAATTTCTATTTTTCTGATTTGGTAGAATCCAAAGACTCAGTGAATAGTAAAAGGCCATCAACAGCTGCAGTTTAGTGAAAGGACTCTCCTAGCATCTGACTTGAACTGGTGTCTCTTAATGGATTCACATGGGACCAAGACTGGGAGGCTGAGAGATTACAGTGGGTGTAACCTGGAAAGCAATAATCTAACAACAAGTGTGTAACTATTTAAGAATAAAACTTGTTTTTAATTTTACATTTCGTATTTGTGATACTCTCTCCAGCCCACCAATAATGTTTCCTCAGACTTTTATTATTTTATACCCTCTTTTTCCAATGTTCCTATTTGTTTTTCTTTTTTCTTCCAAGCAGGATCTTTTAATTCTTTTCTATTTTCACCATGAATTCCTTCATTTAGGCTAATTCTTCATTTATTTTTCTTCATTGTTTCTTATTCTCCATTTCCTCAGTGCTACTCTCCAACTTCCCTATTCTAATGTTTTCTCTTTCACTTTTTTTTTTAATAAAGATTTATTTATTTCAGAAAGAGAGAGAGAAAGAGAACAGGGTGGGGTAGAGGGAGACGGAGAGAATCCCAAGCAGATTCCCTGCTGAGCATGGAACCCGACATGGGGCTCCATCCCATGACCCTGAGATTACGGACCTAAGCTGAAATCAAGTCAGATGCTTAATGGACCGAGCCACCCAGGTGCCCCATTCTCTTTCGCTTTTTTGTTCTCACCCTATTTGCATCACCTACAATCTTTTCAAAGTTCTATTAGGTTCCACAGAAGCTAATTTAATCCTACACATATGCACTAAATTCCTATTTCCACTGGTAGACAGTATAAGTTAGGATTTGCACTGCCTGAGCTCAGATTTTTGCTACCTCACATACTAGTTGTGTGGATTTGGCCATAGAACCTCTGCATTTCAGATTAACTTCAGATTAATTCAACTGTAAAATGAAGATAACAGTAATACCCATTGTTAAGATTAAATAAATTAATATATGTAAAAAGTATAGAGCAGGGCCTGACATACAGTCAACATTTTATGATTATTATATGCTCAGGGCACTGGTTTAGTCTGTAAGAACACAGACAGTTCAAATACGGCTACATGTTCATAGGGAATTTGTCACTTAATGGTGCTCCAGGAGGGTAAATCACCAACCTACGAAGAGGCTGACTACAATGATTGCCACATGGAAAAACAATCCATAACCTGAAAAGAACTGGTTTCCATGTTTATTGCAGCATTATTCACAATAGCCAAGATATGGAAACAACCTAAGTGTCCATCAATGGAAGAACGGATAAAGAAGATATGCTATAAAAGCATACTTCAGAGATAATGTGGGCTCAGTCCCTGACCATCACAATAAAGCAAATATTACAATAAAGCAAGTTCAATTTTTAGGTTTCCCAGTACATACAAAAGTTGTGTTTATACTATAATCTATTAACTGTGCAATAGCATTATGCCTAAAAACAACAACATACAACAGTGTCTAAAAATCCCCAATGCTGTTAATTAAAAAACACTCTATTGCTAAAAAATGCTAACCATCACTTGAACTTTTAGCAAGTCACAATCAATGATCACAGATCACCATAACAAATATAATAATGATAAAGTTTGAAATATCATAAGGGTTACCAAAAATGTGACAACAGAGACACAAAGTGAGCAAATGCTATTGGAAGAATGACATTGATGGACTTGCTCCATGCAGAGTTGCCACAAACTCTAAATTTGTAAAAACTGCAGTAACTTTGAAGTGCAATAAAATGAGACATGTCTGTATACTGGAATATAATTCAGTCATGAGAAAGAACAAAATCATACCATGTGTGACATGGGTGGTCCCTGAGCGCATAATACTAAGTGAAATAAGTCAGAAAACGAAAAACAAATACAACATATTATCATTTATATGTGGACTCTAAAAAAGTCAATTCATCAGAGCAGAGAGTACAATCATGGTTACCAGGGGCTGAGGGTGGGGGAAACGGGATGATGTTGGTCAAAGAGTACAAACTTCCAGTTATAAGATGAACAAGCCTGGGGGCGCTATGTACAATACCGTAATTATAGATAACAACACTCTACTACATACTTGAAAGTTGCTAAGGGACTAGATCTTAAATGTTGTCACCACAGAAAAGAAATGGTAATTATGGGACACAATGGAGGTGTTAACTAAAGCTAAGGTGGTAATGGTATTGCATTATATGAGTGTATCAAATCAACAGGCTGGGCAACTTAACCTTACACAATGTCATATGTCAATTATATCTCAATGATAAAAGATTTAGATGAGACCCAGTTGACCGAGTGCAAATCAGCAACGTGGAAAAGGAAGACATCTCAAACTGATCCTTAGATTTTTATAAAGGTCAGTATTACATAATAAGGCTATAAGAAACAAAAATTATGATTAACTTTAAATGGGTACAGGAAGGCCCCAAAACTGGAGTAACTAAGTTCCTTGCAGATAGTCTGAAAATCAACAATTTAAACAGTGTCAAACTTACACACTGAAAAAAACGATGTGAGAAGTAGCACCATTCCATTTACATTTTTATTGTGTGGCTTGTTGAGAAAGTGCTAAAAATAGACTGCTTGGCTTCCAGCCTAGATCAATGAATCTTGGAACTTCCTCCACTCCTTCTTTTCCTTTGGGGTTGGGGTGGGTTTGTGACTACTATCTGATTCACCAAATGGCAGAAAAAGACTTAAGAAATTCTATGGTTACAGTTACTATACATTAAAGGCAAAGAAGGAAACTTTTAAATAATCAGCATTACAGCAGGATAAATAATTGTCTTCAAATCATGGACCACAGGATCCCCTAACAGCTCTCTTCGTTTAAACCGAGGCTTCAGATTTTAATAAATGACTCTAAGCTGTGATTTTGTCGTGTTGGCTTTGGGGAATTAAGTCTTTAAGTGAAATTGATGTGGCAAAGATAGAGAAACACATTTGACTTTCAAATAAAGGGACAGCTCTTGGATACTTTGTCTTATAAACAGACAGGTTATAGTGAGTATAAGTAGAGATGTCTTACATACTGGTTATAAGCATAGAGAGTTCACGATCAGCTTACGCCTTTCACAGACTGGGCATAGCTTATCTATATTTTCTCACTGGAAAGAGAGTTAACGGAATTTTTTTTTTTTTTTTAATGGAGAATCTGTCCTTATGTGAACACATTATGCTGACTCTTAGCATTTGATTTTTGATTTCTCTTCTCTAGAGACAGCTCTGGTATCTCTTTTGGGGGTGGGTATGAAAGAGGCAAAGGCCTCTGTGTCCAAATACTACGCCAGAAGAACACTATTCTCTTGCTGGTAGCTTTGCTCTGTGGGCCCTTGCCTCACACAAACTCCTGGGCTCTGGAGCAGTGAGGTCGCTAATTCTAAGGTGTTCTCAGTGTTAAGAGTTTTTGGAAGAAAGGTTTCAATAAGAGGTTTAGAAAAAGAGATCTAAGTAAGAAGCTGATCTCTTCTGGAATAAAACTGGATTTCTTCAGTACAAACAGGAAGGAAGGTTAAGGTTGTTTTTTTTTCCCCCCTTCTGTTAAGTGTTTTTTTTTAATACTAACCATGATGTAGCTGGTTCTTGTACATCGAATTTAATATATTTTGAGTAGCTGATATCATAACCTCATTTTTATAACAGAGGAAAGAGACACAAAAAGGCTATGATGGGTCCCAAGTTACTCAATAATCGAACAGAAGCCGGATTAAAGGCTAGGTTTGTAGTTTCAAGCCTAGAAATAACCAGACCATCATACCCTCACTTGATGGTTAAAGAAAGGGTCACACTGACTGCATGTATTTTAAGATATTGGGGAGATTTTTCTAATTATGGCTGATTCTACTCACATTTATGTTCAATTATGAGAAACCAGGGAACCACATAAGCAAAATAAATTTACAAGAGCAGTCATTTCTTTTAGGATAAAAAAGAAAACGAAATTACAGAAGTCTCCACTTAGGAGGAGGTATCAGTATTTAATTTCCAAAAGAAAAAAAAAAACACTATGTGGTTAATTTTTTTTTCTCTTAATATTTGTAAAGCAACACAGCCTATCAAGACTTGAATATGATGATGAAGGCAGTAATTACTATGTGTGGAACAGAAAGCACAAGGCAAATTTTTATGGCAGATTTAGACATTATCTGATATTAAGGCTTCAAACCTCAAAAACAATTTTGTGTAGTTTATGGGTCAGACTGACCTGTACAGGATCAATTTTAACAGAAGTCAGAGATCAGAAATAGACTTAGAGAGAGAGAGAACACAGCTCAGGAACTGTCATGATAGAGAGGAACCATGTAATTTTGAACCAAAAAGAGATTTACATAGGGCACTGTATACTTTTTTTCATATAACAGATGGCAAAAAACCCAGTTTGGAAATTATAACTTAGGAATACCATCTTCAATGACAAATATTCAAACACAAAGGCAAAAAACTTAAAGTTTGATTCATTTCAAATTCGTATCAGTCAACCCATACTCAAGCAGTAATGAATATGGGGGTGTCAAGCAGTAAGTGATCCCATAAATACTGCATTATCCTTTTCCCTCTAGTGCTGAATCAATTAATATTTACTGGTTTTCTAAAATAGGTTAAGGCAAAACCTGGTGTGGAAGTCTGAACAAAAGTAATAAGATGTGTCTTGGTGAGCTCACAGTGAATGTTTCAATGCCACTTCCGGACTTCAATTTTTAAGACTGAGAATGGAAGAGGAATCTCAGTTTCTAAATTTCCTTTCAGTTTTTAAAAGTATTGGGCATACCACAGATGACCTCATCAGTCCATGAGATAACTATATTTGGGCCTTAGAGATCGCAAGAACATTAATAAACTTCCTAAAGTGCCTAAACCCAATCTCAGAATACACAGTTGAGTATTTTATCCCTTAGCACCGAAACACAATTACTATTAATGATAAATTAAGTATTTTCATTAGACAACATTTGGAAAGCACCATACCGTAACATACATTACTGGGTATTAAAAGCTCAAAATAACATGGTTAGCACTCAACTATAGATGAACAATCCTTTATATATTTATTTTAGAATTGTTCTTTGTTTCCTTTGACATGGTCCCAATCTCAATCTGTAGTGATGTTCAACAGGAAAACTAAATTCACTTCAATCTTATAGATTGAAGAGTTTTCTCGATCACTTCTAGCTTAAAATACAGTGTCTTTTGGGTGAAGACAGTCATATTCAAACATTTTCATGATCTCTTTTGCATTAANNNNTCTTTCCAAATTCCCCTTTCTCTGAGTCTTGAAGCTGATTAAAATCTGTCCCAGAACAGGCCAAAGAATATTTGTACAAAGGGAGCCCAGTTACGGAACAAATTGGTGACAGACTGTGAGTCTGGTTTTGGTCAATTCTCTACTGGTCAAACCTCACTTCATCTGTCCAGTGAGCACATCCAGCTTCTAACTACAGGCGGTCTGTTTGATGGTTTTGGGGCATTCAACTAAGTACCCACGTATAGTCTCTAGACTTCATGCATCCTCTTTTTTTTTTTCCTAAAGATTTTATTTATTTATTCGACAGAGATAGAGACAGCCAGCGAGAGAGGGAACACAAGCAGGGGGAGTGGGAGAGGAAGAAGCAGGCTCATAGTGGAGGAGCCTGATGTGGGGCTCGATCCCATAATGCCGGGATCACGCCCTGAGCTGAAGGCAGACGCTTAACTGCTGTGCCACCCAGGCGCCCCCATGCATCCTCTTAAAAGAAGACACTTCCAATGGTAGGCACATTCCCTTGCCTTAATGGGATCCTTTACCTCACTGGGTAGAACATGGGAGTCCAAGCTACTTTCTTTGGTCATCTCTAGGCCCACAATCAATCAATCAATAATACAGAATTCCTACCACACAGGAGCAAACAGCAAGGAAAAAAAATACAAAAAACAATCTCCATCGTGTTCATTTTGACTTTGCAGAAAACTGGGGAAGGAAAATTTTTGACGTTTTCTAATTTATTTTACCAGTCTCTAATTTCTCTATAGTCCTTTCATGATGCTGCAGGAGTGGATTAAGAGGTCCTACAAACAGGTAAGTTCCAGCCAGGGAATTGGATGCTAATTCCCCTCACTATGAAATCCTGAAATGTGCCATGGATACATGTCCAATACACATCCACATGGATGTGAACACGGAAGACTAATGTGTCTTACTTCTGTTCTTCCTCTCTCCAGACTCCAACCCAATCTCACTTCCCTAAAGGCTGATATCTTCCTGGCAGCAAACTCCACCATCTCTGTTCTGTCTCATGTTCAACTGGGGAAGAAGAAAATCTGGACTAAGGAGAATAAGGCTGTTTAATTTAGGAGCTGAAGAGTTTAACCTCTATTGTTCTATCTTGGAAATACCTCTCCAGTAATCCAGCACACTCATCTTACACTGGAAAGGGTCAAACTCTAAAGGAAAAGGAGGAAGGGAATCTTGATGATACACATCTCCTTCTATGGCGGTGTATCATCTTAGGCCTTAGACTTCTTACTCCATATTTAGAATCAGTTATGAGGCAAAAAGCACAGGAAATACAAATTAAAAAGATATGGACTTGACCCGGCCCAAAATGTGGGACAGAGCACAAGCTTCTTCATCTCTTTGCTGCTTCTCCAATCCACTGAAATGACATAAAATATATTCTTTTCTTTTCTCTCTCTCTCCTCTCTCCTCTCTCTCTCTCTTTAGACACAGAGAAAGCATGAACAGGGGGAGGAGCAGAGGGAGAGAGAGAATCTTAAGTAGGCTCCATGCTCAGCATGGAGCCCAATGTGGAGCTTGATCTCACAACCCTGAGATCATGACCTGAGCCGAAATGAAAAGTCAGGTGCTTAACTGACTGAGCCACCCATGTTCCCCAGACATAAAATGTATTCTTAAGACAAGACCCAAGGGCCAAGTAGAAATTTTGAGAGTACAGATACAGATGGAATTAGACTGAAAGAAAAACCAGAGCATACAAAACTCCTCAACAGCGAGGTGAGCATTGTTCTTTTTATAAGAAGTACCAGAGAACTTTCAGAGTCATTAAAGAAATGAAGTAAACGATTGTTGGCTAATCAGGTTCCCTCTTTCTCTGTAAGGTAATTAAGGCTGAGAAGTCCCCAAAGGATGTACCTGATCTGGTTTGAGAAGAGTTCCTAGTATGGGTTTTAGAGCTAAGGAAGAATCAGAGTGGAGGCTAAAATGGGGTCTGGACTGCCATAAACGATATGGAAGGAACGAACACACACACACACACACACACACACACACACACACACAAAGAGATAGCACCTTCCAATAGGGACATTAAGTTGGCAATTGTCTGGTCTCCTTGCTTGTTCACTGCTTATGAATCTTAAGAAGCCTGCCTGCCTATCTCCACCTCTATCTGGTGATGTAGACCCTGCAGTGAGCCTTTCCACCCAAAAGGCAGAGTGGAAGGAGAAAAAAAAATGGCAATATATAGAAGATTCCTCCATGTCAGCTAACTATGTACAAAAATAAAACAAAAATCCACATCTTCCGTCCATTAATATGAACTGGCAATTGAGCTTCTCAAGGCATTTGAAGAAAACCAATGGCAAAAAGAAAAATATTAGGAAACAGAATGACAGAATCTAGGGTAAATGGAAATAATTTGGAGAAGAAAAGAACTTCGCATTTTTTTTCTAATTATTTTCCTCAGGGAAATTTGATAGCATACTGCATACATGAGAAAAAGAATAGGCTGCTATGTAGAAAGAATGAGTCAAAAAGAAAACATCCTTGGAAACTGAAGTTATAATTGCCTTAAATTAAAAGAAAAAAATCAGAGAACTGCTCAATAATAGAATGAAGATACTGAACACTAAATTAGTGACCTGGAAGATAAATAGCTAACACTGATTTATCATCCCCTATGAAGTCATTAACACCACACAATGTTCCTATAATGTAGGTATTATTATTATTAGTGTCATGCTCATTTTATAGGTGAAGAATCACAGACTACATGGAGATTGTGTAACTTGCCCAAGGTCACAGAACAAGTAAGTGGCAAATACAGAATTCTAACTCTGGAATGCTTAGTATGGAAAAAGATAAATATGTAGAAATTAGAGAAAGAAAAGTTAAGAGAGATGGGGAGATCCAGAAAGCCCATCATCTATCTTATAGGAATGCTACAAAAGATGAGATAATAAAGAAGAGGAAATAGAGAAGAAATTTTCATTGGGTTGCAGACAGATCAGACACTTTAGCTACATGAGAACAACTTTTGGAAAAAGAAGACAGAAAAACTACCTGCACACAAACTCTATGTCAAACATAAGGACGATGAGAAATGCTAAACGTTACAGAGGACTGCAATGATCACCTCCTAAAGAACAAAAATCAGTACATGCAATGCTGCGTGGTTGGTGACTCCAAAGTTTATAGGAGAGAGGATTTAATCCTAGAAGTTTATTTCTAGGTAATTTCTCAATCAAATTAAAATGCAAAAGGAAGAGAACTTCGGATGGAAGCCAAATCATGTACGCCCCGTGCCAGAACTCTCCAGAGGTTTCTATTTCACTCCAAGTAATTCAGTCCTTACAAAGACCCGCAAGGTTCTCTATATTTTGTATCTCATGTCATTTCTTAAGTCTCACTGTCACCCGTCTCTGGTCACACTGGCCACCCCGTTGCTCCTGTATGTGCTCCAACTCCAGGACTCTGCAGTCCCTCTCCCAACAACTCTTCCCCAAATATCTACATGGCTTACTCTCTTGAAACCCTTGAGGTCTCGACTTCAACGTTACCTTCTCGGTGATTCCTTCCCTAGGCACTCTATGTAAAATTGCCTTTCCCTCACCTCTCCGTTATTAATATTCTTTTCCCATTTTATCCTTCTCCACAGCATACATAGCATATTATAAATAATCTGTTGATCTTGTTTATTATCTGCCTCCATCCACTGTAATACCATTTACAGAAGGGTGCAGATGTTTGTTTAGTTTACTGTTACATCACAAAGCACCCAGGTAGATGCTCAACATATATTTGCTGAATGAATGTTGAACAATCTGCAAGAATACTATGAGAGAATTTCAGAGACGGGAAATAAAAGCTTCCAAAACAGGCACATGAGGATTGACTTAAATCATACTTACATAAAGCAAGCCTTTTAAATTTTATTATTATTTAATCCCATATATATTACCTTCACTCTGTATTCAATGTATAAAAATGTGTAATGGTAGTTAACTTGTAATTTCTCAGACCAGTGAAGTTAGTCCATATTCTGAAAACTTATTCATTTCTATGTAGACCATAATAGCTCTTCAATAAGAAACCTAGAAAAATGATTAGCATGACTATTAGGTGACACTTTTGTCTGAAAACCATTACGGCAGAACCAAGCTGGTGTCAAACATGTTTGAAATGTTTTAACAAAAAAACCAACAAAAAACCAAAATGTCAGTGACCTCAAATGTAAAAACTCATGCCATGTAACAAGTCCCTTAAACTTTAAAACTGCTTTGCTACCACGAAGACCTGGTCTTAGCAAATAGCTTCAATATCTTTACTTGTAACAAAATGAAAGAATAATGAGTTTTCCTGGAAAAGTGGTTCCAAGACTACATCTTTTATTTTTAAATTATCCACAGACTTCTGTAAAATTCATAAACCTCATACCCTACTTTGCGGAAAAGTAGAAAAACTAACCTAAAGATTGCAAACCAAATGTAAACAGATGTAAAAAGATAAATGCATACACTTAGAGAAGAAAATGCATATTGAAAAAGTTTTCTCTTTTATAGTAAAAAATACACACTTCTCTTATTTCTATACCCAAGTGAAGTAGATAAATTATTAAATTCAAAAGCCATTCTTTCTACTGAATCACACAAGTAGCATCAGCAATCTATTTGCCAAGCAGTCATCTTTATTACTTGTGTTTTAAAGGTCTAGCAAAACTTCAAGAGAAACTGATCTTCCATCAGAGTACCTTCCAATTGTAATCACTATTATTTCTTCTTGAAATATCCAAGAGGATATTGGAGAAAAACAGAGGCAAATTCTAGGACCCCCTCCCTCCCTTTCTCCAGCTTCTTGTCTCCTATCCTCAGTACCTGTAAGGTGCTTTATTTGCACAAGGTTGTTAACCTACATTGTTTTATCTGGTTGTTCATATCAAGCTGGTGACACAGGTATCATTATCCACCCTTTAAAGGTATAGAAGTTAAGGCCCAGGTAGAAGGACCAACTTGCCCAAGTCAGTTAGGATTTGAATCCAGGTCTTCTAACATCAAAACCCACAATATTCCCATTCTCAAGAAGTGGTCCCTGGTCCTTGTCTCTTGGAGACAATATATAATGTTTCTCAAACTTGGGCCTGCATTAGAATCACCTGGCAGACTGGCTAAATGACAGACTGCTGATTGAGAAGGTCTAAAGACTGGGCTCAAGGTATGCATCTCTAACATGTTCCCAAGTGACGCTGATGCTGCTGATTCAGGAACCATGCTTTGGGAAGCACTGCAATATATAGATACATACGTTGTGACCTTTAACGAAATGATTCAGAGCTCCTGCTCCTATCCCAAAGATCTAATTCACGCGTAGTTTTCTCCATTTCATTAATGGCAACTCCATTCTTCCGGTAGCTCAAACCAAAGTCTTTTGGAGTCATTTTTGAATCCCCAATGTCCCGCATACTCTAAATCTAATCTTTCAAACCATATCCAGAGTCTGACCACTTCTTACTGCCTCTGCCGGTACCAGCCTCATAGAGACACCTTCATCTCCCACCCAGATCACTGCGATAGACTCATATTTGACCTCTCTGCTTATGCCCTTCCCTACTCACAGCCTATTGTCAACACAGTAGCTACCACATTTTAAAAATAAGTTTACATTTGAGCAGAAGATCACTCTTCTGCTCAAAATCCTCACAGGACTCATTTCCTCAGAGCACATCCCAAGTCATTGTAATGGTATATGAGGCGCTATATAATGTGGGCTTCAGAGAAGCTCAGCTCCTAAGTCTCTCCCTCACTGCACTCCAGCCCTGTGCTTTCCCTGGGGCAAGCCTGGCACTCTCCTACTTCCTGCCTTTTACCCCAGCTCTCCCCACTGGCTGAAATGCTCTTTCTCCAGATGGTCCCATGAATAAACTTTCTCATTTTCCTCACCTTTGATCAAATCTTCCATCTCAATGAGAGCTCTGCTGACCACATCTCACCACAACCCCCACCCATATCACCTTGCTCTTTTTTTTCCATAGCATGTATTTAACTTCATAATGTAATTTGCTTATTTTTCTTATTTATAGTCTGTCTAGTCATTTTAGAATTATACGCTCCAAGAGGACGGGAATCGTTGTCTGTTTTGCTCACTGATGTATTCCAAATCCCTACTACTGCCTCACACACAGTAGGCACAGAGAAGTATTTGCTGAATGAATGAATGAATGAGTTCCTTCTCACCTAGCATTTCATCACAGTCTGATAAATCCACGCTAATGATCTGATCTTAGCACCAGCCATTCATCAATATTCTCTCTGAAACAACATTTTAGCTCAGCTAGATACAGAAAACACAATTATCAATAATTGTTGACTTCTATGTAAATCAGAAATTTTCTATAACAGTGATTAACTGGCAGAGAGGCATGTGGACCCAAACTATTAACGACGAATGTCAGCTCTGAGAAACCTGCAATGCAAAGTACCAGTCCGTGTGCACTACAATAGCAGCTCTAATTCTTTCTGAATAGAATAAAATATGAACAAAAGTGTTGCTTAACTCATATTATATTCTTGTCGGGCATATTTATCATATATTCTTCATTTCAAGGGAAAAAAGCAATATTTAGAATTCTTTTACCAAAAAAGCAACTTAATTATAGATAGAACAATTATAAATTTGATTAATTATTAAATAATCACTTTCAAAACTTTATACAGTAACATACTCCCACTTAAAATAAGTATATTCCTTACTGAGACATACACACACTTTCTGACAAAAAACAGTGGCCTATTTATGAGTTTCTGGTAGCACTAAGATACTGAACATCTGAGGCTGTGATCAGACTCCTTCAACTCTAATCCAGTCTTCAATGTAATGTGATGTCCTCTACTACAGAGACTGGAAATCTAAAATATGACATGTCCCGGAGGCCCTTGCAGCTAGGGTTCTGAATGTGACTTCGGTTTCACCAATTACATGCACTCAGTTGAGGACTGATTTTAGAATTGAGGTAAATAAGAAAAGCATCAGGGCCAAGCGTCCACTTTACCTGTGGATGGGGAGTCTGAAACTTTCTCTTTCACCTGCAGCTTTTCGACTAGGGCAACGGCAGCACTTAACCAGGCGCATTCTGGGTTGAGGCTTTGGGGTCCCTTCTAGAAACTCAGCTCACTCAATTCAGTGAAGCCACTTAATACCATATATTAACAACCCTGGTAGAATGAATTCTTTCTTGGCAATTTGAGTCTAACCAGTGTAGAATCCAAAGACGGGTGCTCAGTCATCAATGCACAAGTTAAAAGGAATTTTTGATCTCCACAGGGGTGTTCTATACCAGAATTATACCATATCGGGAAGGATCTCAATGCTCATTTCATTCAACATTCTCATTTTATAGGTGATGAAAGTGAGAGCCAGCTAATTCGATTGATGACAGAGCCATATCTAGACTCCAGGGGCCCCTGCCTACCTGTTCAAAGTAATTCTTGCTATCTCACATAGATCTGGGACTGAGTGCTACCAGAAACTCATAAATAGGCCACTGTTTTTTGTCAGAAAGTGTTAATCATATTACACTGTTCCTTTGGTAACTTTGTGAAATGCATTTATCGGTAGAAGAGTCAGAAAGATAGGGAAGGAAAATGTGGCAATCAGATAATAACATTGCACGCGTCTACACTTTAAGCTAGTCATTCTAGAAATGAACGAAACAAATTTGCACTGTGGATACCAGTGATACCTACAACAAGCAGTAGTGAGGAGAAAGTACGCTCCTTGGAGACCACTGCTATTTATAATAAGCTCCCAAACTTAATTTTTAATCTAACTCAATAAAACACATCAGACTCAGACACAAGAAGATAAGACAATGGTTAGAGGGCACTGGAAATCTGTCTTGGGTTTGGAGCCTGCTGACTTAAAAAGCTCAAGATAATGAAAAATTTTAAAATAAGCTGTCCTTGATTCACCACTCTCAGTTCTGAACTTGTTGAGATAATTAAATTTCAAACTAATGTTTACTCCTGAAGTATTACCTACTAACTACAAGTTTGGCTTACCGTAATATGGCTGTAATATTACTTATTAGAGGGTGATGATTTAGAATGTACTAGTATATCTTTTTCTATTTCCTCCTGCTTAAAGACAGAAAAAAAAAAATCATGCCTGGTAGCCTGAGAATACAAAACTTTCAGGAATGTGTGTTCCAGTAGAAAAACATCCTTTATACTCTAGCAGTGGATTATATACTTTAACATTAGTAGAAAGTATAAATATAATGTGCAGCCCTACCAACCCTTGTAGAAATATGTCTATTGACACAGAACTATAGTAATGATACAATAAATGAAAAAGCAGGCATAAAACAGTATGTAAAGCATAAACCCATTTTTGTAACTATATTCTACCTATATCCAGAGCTAATCCCACATTTAATTTAGCATGGATGTTAAAGTTTTAAGAATATGCACAAGCATAAATGGCAGAATAAGTAATTTTTGTTCATACATTTTTCTAAATTTTATTCAGGAAGTACATATTGTTTTTGTAATAAGAAAAAGTGGTTAGTTGGAGTAAAAAAAAGTGGTTAGTTGGAGTAAAAAAAAAAAAATAGTTGGAAGTATCCCCACGGTTTTGAGTTGAAGTCAGCCTGGCTCAGCTGGAGGAGAGGGGCAGCTAGGGAAGAGGCTGCACAAGGCCCACCAGCCAAGGGCCACTCTCCTTGCAAAGGCCCACTGGACAGGCACTAACGCAGCATGCAAGTAAGGGAGGCACATTAGTAAGCTCAGCATGCCTACTGTTGTAATGTGCTTTCACAAAGCTCTGCCCCAGGCAGTAAGCCACCCGCCCAAGGACAGTCCTTTTGTTAATGAAAGTTTTCTTCTGAAAACCATACACCTTCATCTTACTCACGCAGTGCTAACCTTAAAGAAATCACAACTGCCCTTTAATACTACAGCTTTCAGAAACTCCACCTTCTTAATACTACCTAGGGCAAGAAATTGCCTTCAGTCTTCACTGTAATCAGTGGAAATAAGCACCCACAATCCCTTATCTTCCTGACCCCTCCTACGGCTTACATGGATATCGTCAAAAGAAAATTTTATTTCTTGCAACTTTGAGCCTTGTCTGTGTCTTGAAAAATAACTTTTGTGCCCAATAACTTTCAGGCCCATAGACCTATCAAAACTGCAGGAAGCCTAAGTGCAATTTCTCTAATTTAGTTTCGGTTTTGTGTCCTCAATGCATAAAAGGAGATTCGGGGGTGAAAGTAGGTGTGTGTGAGGTGTTATCTGAAAACCCTCCATGATGGTTAATTTTACGTGTCAGATTAGCTAGGCTATGGTGCCCAGTTGTTTGGTCAAACACTAGTCTAGCTGTTGCTGTGCAGGTGTTCTGTAGGTAGGATTATTACCACTAGTTGTCTTTAAGCAGATTGTCCTTCATAATGTGGGTGGCCCTTATTTAACAGGTTAAAGGGCCTTAAGAAAGAAAACTAAGATTTCCCGGTAAACAAGGAATTCTGCTTCAAGATTGTAACATAGAAATCCTGGCTGGAAGTCCAATCTGATGGCCTGGCCTATGGGTTTTGGACTCAAACCTGCAAATCAACTCTTACTTGAATTCCGAGAACTCCCCCCTTACCCAAATTCAAAACAGTATGGTGTTGGCATAAAAACAGATACATAGATTAACGGAATAGAACAGAAAGGCCATAAATAAATCCACACACATATGGTCAACTAATTTACAACAAAGGAGCTAAGGATACACAATGGGGAAAAGACAGTCTGTTCAATCAATGGCATTGGGAAAACTGCACAACCACATGCAAAAGAATGAAACTGGACCATTACCTTACTATACAAAAAATAAACT
This sequence comes from Ursus maritimus, assembly GCF_017311325.1. Classification (NCBI taxonomy): domain Eukaryota; kingdom Metazoa; phylum Chordata; class Mammalia; order Carnivora; family Ursidae; genus Ursus; species Ursus maritimus. The sequence goes on along the minus strand of NW_024425452.1, from coordinate 22,143,696 downwards.
CAAAATGGATTAAAGTCTTGAATATAAGACCTGAAGCCATGAAACTCCTAGGAGAAAACATAGGCATTAAGCTCCTTGACATAGGTCTTGGCAATGATATTTGGATATGACACTAAAAGCAAAGAAAACAAAAGCAAACTAAACAATGAGACTACAGACATCAAACTAAAAAGTTTCAGCACAGTAAAGGAACCCATCAACAAAATGAATAGGGGGTATATGGAACGGGCAAAAAATATTTGCAAGTCAAATATCTGATAAGGAGTTAATATGAAAGATACATAAAGAAATCATACAACTCGATAGCATACAGACACAAAATGTTATTCAAAAATGCAGAGGATCTGATTAGGCATCTTTGCAAAGAAGATACACAGACGGCCAACAGGTACATGAAAAGATGCTCATAACCACTAGTAAAAACCACCATGAGATATCACCTCACACGCATTAGAATGAGTATTATTTTAAAAAAAAAGAGAGAGAGAGAGCGAAAGAGACAAGAAATACAGAGTGTTGGTAAGAATGTGGAGAAAAGGGAACCCTTGTGCACTGTGCACTGTTGGTGGAAATGTAAATTAGTACAACCACTACAGAAAAAAGTAGAGGTTCCCCCCAAAATTAAAAATAGAACCACCATATGATCCAGCAATTCCACTTCTGGGTATTTATCTGAAGAAAACGACAAAACTACCTTGAAAAGATATATGTGCCCCCACATTCAGTGCAGTATTACTTGTCATAGGTAAGATATGGAAACAAGGTAAAGGTCCATCAACTGATGAATGGATAAGGAAGATATGTCGTATATTCCACATAATGGGATATTTTTTTCAGCCATAAAAAAAAAAATGAAATCTTGCCATTTGCAAAAATACGAATGGACCTTGAGGGCAATATTTAAAGTAAAATAAGTCAGAGAATGACAAATACCGAATGATCTCGTTTAGGAATCTTAAAACAAACAAAAACAACTCAGATACAAGGAACAGACTGGTGGTTGCTAGAAGTGGGGGTGGGCTAAACAGGTGAAGGGAATCAAAACGTACAAACTTCCAATTGTAAAATAAATCATGGGGATGTAGAACACGGCGACTACAGTTAGTAACACTGTACTGCACATTTAAAAGTTGCTAAGGAAAAAAAAGACGGGAGCATCAACTCTTACCGTGAATTCCCAAACTTCATCCAGGAGGGCCGCGGTTTGCTAACCATGTGGCACGAGGCTGACTCCTTATGAAGGGCGAAGAGTGTGGGCGGAGCGACCGCTGGTACGTGGAGCGCCCAGCTGTTCCTCGTCCCACGCCTCACCTGCTACTCCTGTAGAATTCCTGAGATCCCACGAGATCAGGCTTCCTCTGGGACTGGGAGGAGCCATCTGAGTGGCAGCGCCCTGCGCCCAATTCTGCGGTTTTTCTGAGCCGCCCCTGACACTTCCTCCCAGCCAATCCTCTCCTTGTCCCTCCGTCAGGACCTGCGCTTACTCCACCCATATAGCAAAAACCAAAACCAAAAACAAAAAACCCACAAAACAAAACAACACCTATCCGTCTCTCCCTCTCTCCCTCTCTCTCTCCCTCTCTCCCCTGCAGGTGTCTTGTCTCTAAAACGGTGATAATAGCACTTACCTAACCACTGTTCTAAGGATTATAAGTGAAGCACTTAGGACAGTGCCTGGGACAGGGTGAGTACTCAGGAAGTAGTGGCGTAAAAAAAAAAAAACAAAAAAAAGACGAAATCCATGTTGAGATGCTATTGGAACACTCCAACCTTCCTCCTAAAATGTCATTGCTCCTCCTTTCCTGCCCTAAGCACCAGAACACTGCAGGGCTTGCACACTGGGAGCACAGGAGATCAAGTAATGCAAATCTCTGTTTTAATATGCACTTGAAAGAGAGCCCTCAGGCTGTATAAATTCGGCCACACGGGCTGATTCAGGTGATGTGATTAATGTCTAAATCAGACCTAAAGTAATAGTCATTCAATTATTTGATCCTGCAAAACATTATTAGGGAAAGTCATAAAGATAAAAATTATGCCTGTTGCTGTTCACAAAAAGGCTCTGAATAAATCACTTCCCAGAAGCAAAATAATTGACTAATAGCCTCAATCATGTAAGTTTATCCTTCTCACATTTTCATGCCAGGAAATGTAACAAATAATATAAATTTCTGAACTTAGGTAATATGTTGATATATTTAGTCATTTCATATAAATATTTGTAATATCTTGAAATGAAAATTTGCTTTCTCGCTTAATTTATTTAGAATTATAAAGGAACTGGAATTAGGTATTCTATTGTGGTTACTAACTGTAACTTTATTTTGTTTTTTTGAGGTTTTTTTTAGAACTTAAATTTCCGTTAATTTGTAAAGCCACAGAAGAACTAGAAAAAATATTTCTCTGGGGAGTGACTGGAGGGAAATGTGTATGTGAATGTGTGCGTGTGTATATTACGTGTAAAATACACATAGTATACTGTACGTGTAGATATGGGTATATAGATACATATATGTATAAGAAGAGTATTTATGGAAACATGAAGAAATATGCTTGTGGTGCATACTTAAATTTTCCTTAGTGCTCTTATCTCTATAGCATTAGGGTCCTAGAAAATTTTAGAGACTACATTTCCCCAGCTTTTACAGAAACCTGGTAGGACACATGTTCATTTACTTGTTTGTTTGAAGTTTTATTTATTTTAGAGAGAGAGAGAAAGCGTGAGTGGGGGCACAGGGAGAAGGAGAGGGAGAAAGAATCCTCAAACAGACACCCACTGAGCATGGAGCACCTGGTGGGGCTCCATCCCAGTACCCTGAGACCATGACCTGAGCCAAAATGGAGAGTGCCCCACTTATCTGACTGAGCCACCCAGGCACCTCAGAACACATGGTTTTGACTAAAGTTTGGTCAAAGGGATTTGAGTGGAAGCAATATGAACACCTAGCCAATCACATTTTATAATGTTTACTCTCCACTTATTTTCCCATTTCTACTGGCTGGGAAAGAGTTANTAGCGGAGCAGCTGCCTGTGATCCAGAGATGAAAGCCAAGTAAAGTAACACAAAACACATGGCTTTATATGGAAGAATGAGATTTCCTAAGGACAGCTGTGTGATTCTTCCCAGGAGGAATGGGAATATATGCTGGGCAGCAGAACACCACTTAATATATTACCCCAATGTATTTGGAAGATCCCTAAGTGATTCTGATGTGCTTAAAGGAGAGATGATTCTAATAATGTTTCTATGTGAGGAGCGTCCTATATGTTGATAAAAGAGAACATCTTTATACCACAACATTATCTCATTAAAAACTAAGTCATCAGGAAAAAAGAAATCCACTTGATATTCTGAATAATGATAAATATATGTATTTTTTTAAATTCCTGAATGTGTTCTACTTTTGTGAAGTTGAACATTTTCACAAATGGAAAGTCTAATCATGCATATTCCACTGAGAATCTGAAGAACAAGATTTCAAAATATTCACCATATGTAAACTGAAGATAACAAATATTAATATTCAGAAGGTTGTTAATTTTCCTGCTCCTTTATATACCCTTGGTACTACCAACAGCCTGGAAATTATGTACCAATTGTTTATACTTTATCACTTTTGATGGGCTTTGTGTTATTATACAAAATAAATGGGTTCTTAAAATTATTGCTAATTTTAAAAATAATTTCTTATCTTCTACCATTTTAATCAGAAAAAGGGACATGATAAAGATGAAACAGCTTTCAGGAGAAATGTGAGGACTTGATCACATACTCATTATCAAATTAAATTTTACAACCATCAATGAGATTTCATCTACACAAGAGACTTTTAAACTTTGTAAGCAAATTCTGTTTTTCTATAGCAATTTCCTATCTCAATGATGATACCTTTTTAAAATTCTTTTTCAACAAAGTGAGAGTGACTAGGCAATCATAATTTCCCACTATTGTTAGGGATATTAAGTCCAAAATATGGCCTTCTTCCATCTTTAACTCAATACATGCAATGTGTTAATCTCATATTGAGCATGGGAGACATTCTAGACATAGTACTACAGACTTGAAAATGTAGCAATAGTTCGTCTGATTAAAGAAAAGAAAAACAAAGAAGGCAATCATGGTATCACTGAGTCATTTCTATTTTGAAAATATCATGGCTATTGGTTATTAATAATCGTGACAATGACACCTTAAGGCAGCAAAAATCTCTCATAACACTGTTTTCACATCAATTGGCCTTAGAAATTAGACTTGCTACACTAAGTCCAGCAAATGCAAGTTAATCTTATCCATTTCACCCCCACTGAATCACAGAAACAAAGTTCTGAATAGTCACTGACCTGCCATCCCCAATAAAGAGAGGGAACAGGGGCTCTGCTATCCGACAACCTTCACTCGCTACTTACATAAATTTGGATAAGTCACTTGACCTCTATAAAGCGCTATTTTCTCATCTACAAAATAGGGCTAATAATACCTATCTCACAATTTGAGAATTAAATAAGACATTGAATGTGAAGCCTATACCTATGCTTTCTAATAATCAGTTTTACCTATTATTATTATTACTACTTTTATTATTTACTTTTATTGAGCTACATGGGGTCTAGTAGAACCACATATTGAGGTATAAGGGAACAAAGAAAATGAGGGGCTGGGATGGGTAAAGTTGGAAGAGAGTATTGACTTTATAACTCCCACTGCCACCGATTTTGGAAGCATATTCAAATACTAACCAACAGTAAAAGAACTTCTGCGTCCTTCTTGAAGGTATAAGAGACACTTCCTCTTCCCCATTTATTTCATTAATGATATATAATTTCAAAAGAAATCCAGCCTTGGCTAAAATATGTCATCAAACTAACTTTGTTTACACTAAGAGAAACATTACAATCATAATCTTAAGGGCCACTACAGTAGGTGGTTTTTGTTAAAACATAAATCAGATAATGTCACCCTCTAACTGAATGTCCTCCAGTGGCTTCCCATTGCACTTAGAACAAAATCCAAGCTCTCTGACATGGCCAAACAGTAGGGTACCTGTGCAGGCCTGTGTGCCCAAGATAGTCCTTGTTCAGCTTCCTGTTCCTCCATAATGATCATTAAGTCCCCTTCATCACCACCTTTACTCTTTAGTGAGTTTTCCAGCTCAGAGTGTAAGTTATGTAATCACTCTTCAAATGAGGAGCAATTTATTTCCCATCCTACCCCCATTCATACCACACCATAAGCATTTCACACCCTTGAGGGCACCAAACTCTTTCCTACCTGAAGGCCATCCACCCAGAACCATTCCAGAACCCTCCATATCTTTCTCAGGATGATTCTCACCTGTCATCCAGACCTCAGTTTGATTTATTTCTTCAAAAAAGCTTTCTTGGATTTCCCCAAACTAAATTTTGACCTCTACTCCACTCTTCTCTCTCATAATATCTCATTATTTACCATCTAGCCCTTGCCACAATTTGACATTAGACACACACACACACACACACACACACACACGTGTTTAGGGTATGTCTTTCTCATCTTTACACAACAAGTTTGAAGAGGTTAGCTGTTTTGCATATGATATTTGAATTCTATCTCTCCCAAAGCCGTTGTATAGGCATTCTTACGCTAATTTCAGAGATGAAATTCAAGAAAACAAGAAGCTTACCAGTTATAGTTACTAGTTCATTTGACTTTATATACCATACATTTGCCTAGACCATGTTGCTCTGATAGCTTATGTAAATACTCAGCCGTTTTGCTGTACTCAATCTCAAGGGGTAAAGAGATGGCAATGTTAAGAGGACTCTTGGCCAATGTTAGCAGTTTCAGGAGGTAATTTTTCACTACCCACCATGTTTCCCAGGAGGTAATTTACCAAAGATTATAAAAAGAAATTACTGGATTTGGAATTTGCCCCTAGTTCTTCAGTGGTACTGTTGTCAGCAAGACCAACTACATCCATGCTACATTCTACCAGTGGAGACTTTCGGACGCTATTGGGCACAGTCCTTTACCCGTTCCTTGACATCTGGAGATTAATTAGCAACTTTTTTAAAAAAATATTTTATTTATTTATTTGACAGAGAGAGAACACAAGCAGAGGGAGCGACAGGCAGAAGGAGAGAGAGAAGCAGGCTCCCCGCTGAGCAGAGAGCCTGATGTGGGCTCACGACCTGAGCCGAAGGCACATGCTTAACTGACTGAGCCACCCAGGCGCCCCAACAACTTCTTATTTAGTAATCCTCCTACACAGACCTCTGTGAGAGCTGCATCATCCAAACCCTCAAATCTTGCATCGTCTAGCAACTCAGAAAAAAGAGACCCAGTCAGGAAAAGAGTGCTGTAGAAACAGGGTGGGGGGAAGATTTTGAACAGGAGGGGAAGTTATAGACTGGGGACTCAAGATGATGGTAAAGATGAAAACAACACTTGGAATGGAAATTCTTTTTTTTTTTTTTTTAAAGATTTTATGTATTTATTTGACAGAGAGAGAGACAGCCAGCGAGAGAGGGAACACAAGCAGGGGGAGTGGGAGAGGAAGAAGCAGGCTCCCAGCGGAGGAGCCTGATGTGGGGCTCGATCCCAGATCGCCGGGATCACGCCCTGAGCCAAGGTAGATGCTTAACGACAGAGCCACCCAGGCGCCCCTGGAATGGAAATCCTAACAGCTGTAGTGTGACAAGTACGTGTGTACAATAATCATTGTTTCTCTAATGATTTAATTCAACTAAAATTCTACTGGATTAGTAGGGGGGAAAATGTGGCCTGAAGCTAGAATTCACAATCTTTATCCAACTTACTCCATGATCCATGTAATTGAGACAGATCCTTCTTCCTTGGCTGTCACTTTTTAGCTCAGTGATATTACAAAACAAACAAACAAACAAACAATAAGTACTAATATATTTTGTGACTGCTAAGAATCCACACACTCTTGGTTGATTTCTCATAACAACAAAGCTACAATCTAAGAAGGGGTATAAGAAGCAAAAATCTTTTGCTCTTAGAACCCTGTATAATACTTGGCATATGTAAAAACAATAAGTAGTTGTTAACTATATGATTTTCTTACATCATAATGTATGTTTAATGTGATATATCAAAAGAATGTATGTTTGAAACTGATCTTTATATATACATTTAGTGTACTAAGAAAGAAACGTCAATTTTAGGAAACCTGGATTTTAGAGACTCTGGCTCATAAGGCAGAAATGTATTTAAGGTTTTTGCTATTTAAAAAAGCCCAATCAATAAGAAAAGCACACTTACACACACCATGTAATTTTCTTACAGAAGGTTAACAAAGATTAGTCATAGAGTCTATTGTTTTGTTATTTAGAAAGAACATCAGAGATTTATTTAGAAATTCTTTGATGGAGATAGTAATTGAACAGATTTATGTAGAATAGTAGTATGAAGATATTTAATGAAGTAATACAAGTTTTGAGAGACTAGAGAGTTGGGAATAGGCTTTATGTTCAAGGTGATTGGATCAAATTACTTCCATTTTGTTTTTTTCTGATAGGAAGTTTCTCAAACTGAGTTTGTGCAGAATCCACAGTTACACTATGCTGCTCCCCTAGTGGAAGACTGTAAGCACATTTAAATCCTGAGGCGATCTGCCTTCAGTTAGTTATTGAGACAGTCAGTTTATCTTTTACATGGCCACGAGCACACTGGTCATCTCTCCGCTACCAAAGAGTGCAGGTGTGACCAAACAACTCACAATGAATGCTTTCCCAGAAGCACAGGCTTTTACAACACAAGTCCCTTGAGTCAAGTGCCTTTTCTAGCTTTACAATACAGAATATAATTAAAGCCTTGGAAAACTGCCGAGTCCGTTGAATTCGCCTGGCAAACTAATGTCTCTGACCAGTAATGATCATTGAAATAAGTTGGTTGAGGAACCAAAACTTTTACTTACTTACTCTTCAAAAGGTGAAATACTTTCTCTTGGGAGGGAGAAGGAAACGCAAGCACATTTTCTCACATTTTTAGTGCTAGTTGGGACAGGAAAAATAAGGCCCAATAAAAGTAGTATGTGGCAGAAGTACGGCTTCAACCTAGGCCTGTCAGGCTATGCACACCACCATCCATTAAATGCAATTTACACCTCTTTACAAGCACATGCTTGGAAGTGCATGGCTAGACAGGCATACCTCAGTCAAGTAATAGTAACAGTGGCAAAATAATGTAAAAAGTGTAAAAATGTGAAAAGTAAAAATTGTTTAAATTTGTTTAAAAATAACAAATTATCAAGTTTGATCATTATTTAAAAATAATATCCTTAGGTTATTATTATTTTTTGACACACTAACTTTTGCAGATGTCTTTGGTTCAGGCAGTTTGATTAAGAAAAAAAAAAAGCTTTCGGGAAAATCTATTTCTTACTGGATCATGGTAATCTGTGTTTCTTTTTTTTAATATGAGTATTTCCATGCTTTCTAGATGAAGATCACTTAATTCTGTATTTATTAACTGATTTCATAATATATTTGGCAACTAGGGAAAAATCAACTTTTTAGTTAAGAAAAAAGTAGATGAGGGGGCGCCTGGATGGTTCAGTCATTAAGCATCTGCCTTCGGCTCAGGGTGTGATCCCAGCGTCCTGGGATCAAGCCCCACATCAGTCTCCTCCACTGGGAGCCTGCTTCTTCCTCTCCCACTCCCCCTGCTTGTATTCCATCTCTCTCTGGCTGTCTCTCTCTGTCAAATAAATAAATAAAATCTTAAAAAAAAAAAAAAGAAAAAGAAAAAAGTAGATGAGGTACATAATTTTCTGCGAACTAATCTGCAGTGTTGCAGGGAAAACCAGTGCATGTTAGGAAGCTGATGAATGGTAAAACCAACCTTAGATTATTTAGCAGCTGTGGTATGGGACACACAGGTCTCAGTTAGAAGATGACAATTCACAGTCTTACAACAAACGTGCATCCCAGGTGCCTGTTTTGCCCTAACAACACCTTATCATGATAGGCTTGCAATAAGAGATTAAAAGGATAGTATACTAAATCGACCCCTACACAAGACATAAAAGTATATATTGATTTCACAATTAATTGTATATACACATATAGAGAGAGGAGTGGTTCTCAACTGCAGGTGATTTTGCCTCCCAGGGAACATTTGGCAATGACTTGAGATAATTTTTATTGTCATAATTAAGGTGTTACTGGCTTTTAGTGGGTATAGCTCAGCGGTGCTGATGAACATCCTACAGTGCCACAGAAGAGCCTTGCACAAAAAAGAATTATCTCACCTAAAATGCCAGTAGTGTTGAGGTTGAGAAATCCTGATATAACAGAATAATTTGCTGAGATACTGATTTGTTTCTTGTTCTTCTTGTGTTTCTTCTTCCTCCATTCAACAAGGCCTCACCAGATCTTCCTAGTGCTAGACTGTGTCCAAATCTCAGTTCTGCCACTAACTAGCTGGGCGAACTTGGGCATGTTACTCAACTTGTCTTGTCCTCCTGTTCTTGGTCTTCTCATCCATAAAAGAGCTCCACCATAAGGGTTATTTTGAGTATTAAATCATTTTTCTTTTATAAAACTCTAAACTCACTAAGAAGGAATAGTAGGTCTAACAAAATGAGGCCAGGAATCAGAGTAGGGATAAGAGAAAGTGATGAACTCTGAGCCTGGACTAGAAAGTAACAGAGATTCCTCAAGAATAAGAAGGAGGCAGAGGGCTTCATGGGTGTGAGGAGGGCTCACTCACAACACTGCTAGAAGAGGGCAGGGAGTTAGGGGAAGAGCTGCATGGTACCTTAGTGTGCCCAGATCAACCATTGGGAAGGATGTCCATGCCCAAAGGGCAAAGGAAGTAGTAGAGAAACTTCTACTCATCTATGGTAGCCAAAGTGAATTCAAGGTCAGCAGAAGTCCCCAAATGTCCTCAGTAGATCCTTGAGACCCTTAGAGACTGAGATGAACAGAAGGGCAGGCTGGGAGAAAGAGCAGAGTAGTATAATAACAGTAGACTGAATTTCCAGGGGACTCAGTAGGATAGGGGGCTGATCAGGTTACATATAATTTTGAGAAAAATAAATGACAAGATATTTCTTGCAATCCAGAGTTGGTGGTACACAGACGACATTCACCATGTATCCATTCCTGTATCAGTTATGACAGCCATTCATATTGACTTTCTATTTCACTTATTTGAGGATGCATTCTCAAGTCATTTGATATGAACCACAATGCTAGAACAAGTTCATTTTCCAAGTGCTATGAGAACTGTAAAAAATGCATTATGTTGATTATGATTTGGAGTCTCCCAATAAGAAGGTATTCCAAAAGAAAAAATATCTTTTAGATGAAATTAATAGATAATGAAGTAGTAAAAGAGAATGCACATATTTGTTTAAATTTCTTTGAGGCAGGACACAAATGACTTGTTTAAATATGAATTGTTACTGGAAATTTCCACAAAAGTGAATTACCAGAAAAATGGAAAGATAAAACAATGAAATATTAGATTTTCGAACAACTAGGTTTTTTTACTGAACCAAATGTTATGTTTTCAGTGTTATTCTTTGGTTCTTTACCACAAATGTGGTTGGTCAGGATTTTCCACATGCTTTCTTTATCATATTAAAGAAAAGGGTAGAACATTCTTCACATGATAACTTCATTACGTTTATACTTTTTTTTTTATCAAAAGGCTGCAAGAAATCTAATAAAACAAACAAAAAAATCCCAAACTAAAATTTAACTACCAGCAGAATTTATGCTCTGTCCTGGACCTTTAACAAATCAAAATATGATGTTTCAGGGAATTTAGGATACAAACAAAAATCCCAACTTCATAACATATTATTATTCAGTGCCTGGCATATTCATGTATAATTTAAATATTAATGTCAGTGCCCATGAAAGCCTTGAGATTGTTAATTAGTTTGCTTATAAATTCCCCCACTGTCACCACCTGATAATTCTGAACACAAATGCTTCTGCCTTAATGTATGCCACTTTATAATTATACGAATATTCTGCACAAACTCGCTTGGATATCTAGATGACAAAGAGAGCTTTTCTGAGTGCAGATGAAAAAGGAGCCATATAATCACCCTTCCTCACTACTTATACAGTTTGCTACAGGATGAAACTAAAGATGGCACGTATAGGAAAGATAGTTTAAAACTTTTAGGCCATTTTAAAAGATGATCAAAGATTTTTAAAAATTGGATAAAAGCCATAGATTTGTCATAATTAATAAATATCCAAAGACTTTGTTTGTTTGTTTCCCTTAACCAGCAGATTAAGATGATAATAGTTATGGAGAGAGAAGGTAGGGACATTTTACTTGATTGACAATTGGCACATTCTACTTATAATGTGTATAATTAAATCTAGAAAAATAACTTGTTTAATGTAGTCATCTAAGTGGAGCTACATAAAATAGTTTTCTCAGTACCTACTTTGCTCAACGAAAATTAGCTTCTCTTGATACACTGGCATGGTCTAAATTCCATTTCAGCAAATACTATAACAATTTCAGAGTTACAACCCATTTCTTTCAGCTGAATGAAACAGGATTTCAGTATACCAGAAACATTTGGACTCTCTAAAGTTCAGTATAGCTGAATTTCATATGTATGTGGCCCAACATGGGTTATGCCATCTTCCTTACAGAGGTCAGCAGCTTTTTTATTTGTTAGCTTTTTGAGGACAACGTCTGAGCACTGTGAAATTTTCATTTTGAGAATACCATGGAAATGAGTTCATTCAAAGCATATTTTTCCTGTTGGTACTGTTGTCATGAGAACAAATACACAATATAACACAATGCCTTTTTTTCATTTTAATAAAAAAAATCAGTAGGAAAAGAACAGTAAAAGAATGAAATGAATTACACTTTGGATTCTACAGTTGTCTAGTCTTATGAACATATTTAAATAAATCTCAACATAAGAATGAGCTCCAGAATAAAATGAAAAACTTCAGTGATAATTTATTCATGAGCCCACACACGAAGTATATCAAAAAAAGGTTACGACTTCCTTTGAAAGAGGTCAGTTATATCTGGACTCTCATTACAAGTCCAATCTGTTCCATAAATCAGATGTGGCACCAGGTAGACTCTTTTCTACCAAGTAATCAGTACAAAATTACTAAAGCTCCATTTTCCATTTGGGTTTCACCAGTGAGCCTTTGTGGCCCTGCTGTTCACTACCCACCCTTTAACATCACCTTATACTCGTGGTGACATGAATGCTTCGGCTCCCTCTTAGCCCAGGGACCATGGCGTCAATCACAAGGCCAGACATCTCTGGTCCCTAAACCATGCATTTAGACGGCTACTTCTTAAAAGCTAAAATACGTTATAGAAACAAGTTGGTGTTTCTCGAGTGGAATTTCATATGCACATTAAAACTGTACAAAAATACACATATTTGAAATATCTTTGCATGCTTATTCTAAGACACTCACCCATACTGACTTATTTAACCCTCATAAAAATTTCAGGAAAAGTGGTAGTCTGTTACTTGGTATCACTTTATCTAGTTCACTATAGCAAATTTAAAATTATTCTAATGTGAAGCCTTCAAATTGACTGACTATGCAAATTTTGTACTTAAATATTTTAAAAATGCAGGTTCTTAATATATTCAAGGAGGCAAGATAGTGTTTGTGCTGTAGTGGACTGTCTAGGATCAAATCCCATTCTACCCCTCGATAGCTTAGTGATATTGGATTTATTTATTTATTTATTTATTTATTTATTTATTACTTCTCTGTCCTTCATTTTCTATTGTGTAAAATGGGAATGATACTATCTTATAGGGTTTTATGAGACTACATGTGTTTATACACTTATTTGTACCCTGCACATAGGAAGTACCATGTAAATAGTACTTGTATAGTATGGCAAATAGAGGTTAAAATCTATTTCTTTCACAGTCTACTTTTTAATTTTTAATTTATTTTTATTTAGAGAGAGAAGAGGGAGAGCTTGAGCAGGGGAAGGGACAGAAGGGAAGGAAGAGAGAGAATCTCAAGAGGACTGCCCTGAGTGTGGAGCCTGATGCAGGGCTGGATCTCATGACCCTGAGATCATGACCTGAGCCAAAACCAAGAGCTGGCGTTTAACTGACTGAGCCACCCAGGCGCCCCCACAGTCTACTTTTACAAGAAAGGTATAGGACACCTGGGTGGCTCAGTTGGTTAAGCATCTGCTTTCAGCTGAGGTCATGATCCCAGGGTCCTGGGATCGAGCCTAGCATCAGGCTCCTTGCTCAGCAGGGAGTCTGCTTATCCCTTTCCCTTTGCTCCTCCCCCAACTTGTGTGTTTTCTCTCTCTCTCAAATACATAAATAAAATCTTAAAAAAAAAAAAAGAACTTGACCTTAAAGGTTGAACATTTAACAGTTACTATCTTTCTGGAATTATTATATAGATTTTTAAGGTATCTTTTGAAAAAGTTCTAGCAACTAGAATAGTATCAGGACCTTATCTTATTTGAAATGAGAAGCCAGTGTGTGATCCATGATAGCTCGGCTTACATTCCTTTCAGCCCATACAGGTTCAAAGCATTCAGTACAGGAGAAAATCAACTGTTTGAGTAATACTTCCTGGTTACTAATTAAAAAATGGGAGAATGTAGATTTTGCCTTTCTTTCTATCTCTCTTAAAACAAAAGCAACTTTTCTTAGGGATCGGAGTCACAGAAAAAAAATTAGTTTAGAGAAGCATGCATTTTTCATCTTTTATGCTAGATACTGAAATTCATAGCTGTGAATACCGCTGTCTCTCTGGTTATCGCTCTGAGTATAAAGAACCTGATATACTCTGCACTAAATTGGATGTACCTCTCAATTGTACAACAGAATAAACAGAAGCATAAAATACACAGTGTTTGTTGAAGGTTATCCGTGCTTTAGTGCATAAATAACTTTTGGGGTGTTATTTTGAAGACACTATAGTCCCGGTGAACATTTATGGATTGGAACAAATGTTTTTTTGGTTTTTATTTTTTTAGTTACTCTGCATCCAGTTACAACCCTCCAGGTAAATAGTGAATAATATGTGTGTTTCACAGAATGGAAAGGACAAAAGCAATCAAAACCAATAAGTAAGGAAGATTAAAAGAAAAGGTTAATAATATATGAGATACATTTAAAAATTATAGATGTACACAGAATGATTTAGAGGGGATCCTACACCCCAACAGAGGCAAACCCATTTACACATACTCCTGTGCAAATGGGTATCTCTAATAAAAGTTAAATAATATCTAGAGGGAAACCAGGAGGAGTTGTTTCTCATGGGAAATACAATTACTTAATTTGCTCAGATGAAAATGACTGCTATGCCTAAATCTAATAATAAGGTTTACAAAATTGACTTTAAGAGTATTACTACATTTGGAATTATGCCACCATTTCCTACCTTGTGGATATTTATGGATATTTATGCAAAAAAGCCACAAATATTTATATAAGAAAACAAAAGACTGAAAAATAGTGCATTTTCTACATGTAAATCCCTACAAGAGATGTGATTAAGCCTGATTTGCTTAGTTCAGCTTATGTGCTACTGGGCCAGGAATGGCTAAGCAGAATCAGCCTTGGGACCATTTCACCCATGTCTGGAATGACATTGTACTGGTGACGCAGACCACGTTTCATTCAGCCTCTCGGGAATGAAGGCAATGCATTTTTACCTCAAACACCCATTTGGTAAACACAAATGCATCGGAGGGTATATATTTTGGGGAGTATTAATGAATAAAGACCTAGAAGTAGCAAGTACAGCACAGGAAGTCCATCCTTTTGTGAAACATACTGAAAAGAAGCAAAGCCTCCCTAGGATACTAGAAATGAAAGATTTACTTAAAAGGAACTCTGCACTAATCATAAGCAAAAAAGAGGGACTTTCTGCTACTAATAACATGGTAGGAGTCCTTATAACACATTTGCCATACAGAAGGAAATCAGCACTAGATGGAAGTTTTAGTAGACTCTGAAAGTGGAGAAAGTTAGGCTCAATCAGAACACAAGCTGTTACCCTCTTAGGCAATTTGACCATATGGTTTCACCAGTTCCTTAAGTTAAATTTTAAAAAGGGTTCACAACTTCGTCACTATCGACACTTTAGACTGGATAATTCTTGTTGTGGGGGACTGTCCTGTGAATCGTAGGTTGGATAGTAGCATTCCTGTCTTCTACCCACTAGATGCCAGTGGTACCCACAGCCCTGTCGTGACAACCAACAATGTCTGCAGAAATTGCCCATGTCCTCTGAGATGCAAAGTCACCCCCAGTTGTGAACCACTGGAAAGAACTTGATGTTGGTATCAAAATTTCACACAACATGTTTTTATGGATGTAGATATTTAAATTACTTGAAAGATTCCCAAATACCAGTTCTCAGAGACAGCACTGGCACTGATGATATTTTTACTGAAATGAGATAAAATAAGAAAAAAAAGGACAACATAGTGACTTTTCAACATAAGAAAATATACTTTATACTTTTTAATTACATTTTTTAAAGTTACCATTATATGTGAAAAGTGTTCTTTCTAAAATGTCTTTATGATGATAATGTGCCATTTTCTTTGGATTTTTTTTTTCTAGCAAAGTAAGAATCTGAAAGCCATTTGTTGCTAGCCCATAACATCCCAAGTTAATACAGAGTAACTGTGAGTACATAGCTCCTACTGTGGCTTCATTCATTCTCGAAAAATTCTTTTGCTGTCCTCATAGAGTCCCAAGTTAGTAATACTTGCACTAGGTGGCTGGTTTCAGCTGCGATGCTGGTATTCCAAGTAGTAAAACTCAGGTAGACTGCACTTCTATTTGAAAGTTTTATGGGATGGGGCGCCTGGGTGGCTCAGTGGGGTAAGCGTCGGCCTTTGGCTTAGGTCACGATCCCAGGGTCCTGGGGGTGAGTCCCACAAAGGGCTCCTTGCTCAGCGGGGAGACTGCTTCTCCCCCTGCTTGTGCTCACTCTCTCTCTCTGACAAATAAATAAATCTTTTAAAAAAAAAGTTTTATGTGACTGCGTGTGTGTGTGTGCACGTGCATGTGTGTGCGTGCGTGCAGCGTGCATGCATGTGTGTGTGTGTGTGTGTGTGTGTGTGTGTGTGAAGTAAGATAAAGGACTGGAAAATAGCTGATAAAGTTAGGGCAGTTTATTCAAGTCAGAAACCATTCAATGGGTAATTCAAGAAAATAACCTACTTTACCTGAATGATCTAAATCCAATTGTATATAATTATATTTTTAGTTTCCCTTTTTATATGGATTACTACAACTGTTTCATTTGAAATAACTCCTAACTGGGTGGCTCAGTTGGTTAAGCGTTGGCCTTTGGCTCAGGTCATGATCTCAGGGTGCTGGCATGGAGCCCCTCGTTGGCCTCCCTGCTCAGCCGGGAGTCTGCATCTCCCTCTGCCTCTCCCCCTGCATGTGTTCTCTCTCTCAAAAAGATAAATAAATCTTAAAGAAAAATAAAATAAAATAACTCATAAATGTTTAAATTAAAGCTTTTCATCTGTTTCCTAGGGTCTTTTGAGGAAAGACTATAATTTTTTAACTATGGTGAATATATTTGTATATTAAAATAATTTTAGGAAACTTCCAAAGTGCTTGGTATATCCAGATTTTTCCAACATCTGCAGCAGCCTACAGTGTATATATATATATATATATATATAAAATCATCATTTTGTAATGAAATGGCTCCAACATGCAGCCTTAAGAAAAGCATGTGGTGATGTAGGAGATGGCTTTGGAACTACTCTCGTTAGTGTAGAGAAAAGTCGCATCTACCGAGGCAAGTTGTCTTAAGCCCACAGACATGATTGGTTAGGTATACATTTAACTATGCAGGAAATGTTTCTCACTTAACAATTTCAGAGCTCACAAAAAATACATTGTGCTTTCAGCAAAAGATTAATTCATCCATGATCTAGTCATTATTTTTAAAAAGTACCTTCTTTAAGTGGAGTCATCTGGCTTAAAGCTGTTCATTTAGTAATATTTTCATTCATTTGGAATGTTTAAATCCATAGATTCATTTGTATCATTTTATTAAGCTGATCGTCGTGCATAGCTTAAACTGAATCCCAGATATTCTAATCTCATAATGTAGTAAGTGGCATCAACATGACCTATCTTTAAAAATTATTAAACATCCCCAAAGATAATATGCAACAGAATGTAACGTTTAACTTTCATTGCCAGTTTTAGCGTTTAAAGTGAAATCGCTTTCTCAGTGTCCTGTTTTACTCTAACACTAAAGGACACCTGGGTCAGCTTCTAGTATTTATATATGGCAGGAATTCAAATAGCTAACTTGCAGAGAGAATGTGATTTCACTTTCTTTCAGACTCAATGCAAATTCCATCTGGACTCCTGAGAGACCTTGAGATTCACTAAACATTTCATTTGAAATGTACTGTGTAGCATGGTTAAAACACAGGAGAGCAAAACCTCTGGGGCCTGAACCGTTCCCTGAGATTAAATGAGGCACTACGGAGGTCAGAAAGATATCACCAATTTCTACAGTGAAGTTAAGATTTAATGTATTCAAGCAGGGTGCACCAATGACTTCTAAAACTGGGTAGTAGCTATGAGAGCAGGATCATGAGTAGAAAAGATCTGAGCTAAGATTTTAATAAAGAAGAAAGTTAAGCACAAACTATAAGCAAAATTATATGGCTTGGGCTTAGGAAAATATCACATTTTAAGTTAAAAAAGCTAAGAGCTTAGGTACTTTTTATTTTTTATTTTTATTTTTTTTTAAAGATTTTATTTATTTATGTGACAGAGAGACAGCCAGCGAGAGAGGGAACACAGCAGGGGGAGTGGGAGAGGAAGAAGCAGGCTCATAGCGGAGGAGCCCGATGTGGGACTAGATCCTGGTACGCCGGGATCACGCCCCGAGCCAAAGGCAGACGCTTTAACGACTAGTGCTACCCAGGCACCCCAAGGGCTTAGGTACTTTTTAAAATAAGGCAGCAGGAGACCTAATATTCAGAGTTTTAAAAAATTATTTATAAGTATTCTAGCGGCATCAAATAGTTAACATAATTGCTAATGGCTTCTCTTTTAAGGAAAATCTGGACGTGCATAATAGATGAATGTAATAAATGGCACGTTTAAGTGATGAGCAAGGGCAGGTAAGAAATCCTCTTTCTTGAACAGAATACAGTTGTTTTCAATTAAAGCAAGCTCTCATAACTTTGAGACTTGGGTTGGCTTTACATCTTGATTCAAGGCATCATTACCTAAAAATGGTAAATTTTAAACTTTTGACTACAACAGATTATAGTGAAAAATTAGGAAACCTAAAATATTCAGTTATGACCTAAAGGGGATTCTGGACTTTGTCATATTAGAGACACTTCAAGTGGAGTCTTTAAAATGTTCCAGAAAGAAATGGAAAGCTCTGCTAAAAAATTCAGTATGAGTCACAGAAAAATCTGAGACAGAACAATGAATACAATGCTGATTTTAATTGTCTTTAAGGGTGATCTAGGTGCCCTGATCTTTATATTGGATTATTGTTCATTATTTATATCTGCTCTGTGTGTATGCAATATTAACAAAGAAATAATCAAAACTAGCGTGATACAGAACATGTATAGAGAAAAAAAGCAATATGCAATATACCAGTACAAACAAGCACGTGTCTGTGTGAGTGATACCATCCTATGATATTGAAGCAATAAATTGCAATAGGCATCTCTGTTTGCCTAGTTCTGGGAACCACTTCGTGATTGCTTTGTAAGGCAAATAAATGTCTTTCATATGCCCAGAACTCATGCACTAAAAATTACAAAAAAAAAAAAAAAAAAAAAATCCCAGAGCACTGAACTTTCTTCCAGACAGACAAAATTATTAAAATATCTAGGGAAACTGAAAAATCTTATTGCCAAACCCAATTTTCTTAGCCTGGACTTTAAAATTATTTACTAACCAGTCTTCCTTGCCTTACTATCCTAATTATCATTATCTTCACTATGTTGGTTGTGCCCTTGAACTAATTGACTCTCCCTCCTCAGTGTATAAGCTGCTGTCAGCCATGCTCTGAGGTCCTGTCTACCTGTCCATGATCCTTCACAAAGTCCTCAACTCTTCTCTGCCGAAAGCCTTCCGTGATCAAATTTTTGCATTCTATTGTTATTTTGAAACAGTTAGGGTTTCCAAAACTGATTCAATAAATCTGCTGCTCTTCTGGGGCGCCTGGGTGGCGCAGTTGTTAGGCGGCTGCCTTTGGCTCAGGGCGTGATCCTGGCGTTCCGGGATCGAGTCCCACATTGGGCTCCTCCACTAAGAGCCTGCTTCTTCCTCTCCCACTCCCCCTGCTGTGTTCCCTCTCTCGCTGGCTGTCTCTCTGTCACATAAATAAATAAAATCTTAAAAAAAAAAAATCTGCTGCTCTCCTACTTATTCTTGTCATTTAATCCAGATTCTTCTTGAATGTTAGATCAGCCTTGACATAGTAAGTGCCATATGTGAAAAGGAGCCTACAGAAAATCATAAGGTCATTCAAAAACACTGGATTTATTAATTCTGACTTGAACCATTTAGAATGAAGGAATCACGCCCAAGAGGGAGTGAGTTATGAAGTATGCCAGTGCCAAACACAGTCCTAAAGCATAAAGTCCACATTGACGCCATCTAATAGGTAGATAGCTTTGGTTGTCTTCATGTTGCTTAAGTCAGAGACAGCTTGTGATCTGCATTATTAAAAGCCCTCTTAAAAGTGTGCTGATACTTGTATCTTAAAATGTTCTAAATAAGTTTTCCACCTTAGATAGGATTGAACTAGGCATTGGTGGCTTCTCAGCAAATGGGAAGGCATCCAAATATGGCCCTTACACCATAATATCTGACTAGAGATTTAGAATTTTTATCTTATATAAACCAATCCATTTTAAAAAACTTTAATGTTATGTTCTAGACAGATAGTCAACCATGAATGTTTGAATGATACATAAGAGAGGAAGTAGATTTGATGGAATAATGAAAGCGAACATCTGATAACCACAGTTACAAACACAGAATGACATACAGATTTCAGTATCAGCTGAATAATTCAATCTTTCCTGTTCTAGGTGCCAATTTAATTTGTATGTATGTATCCAAATGCTAAATATTAATCAGTCTACTGTTTGTGCTCAATCAGAAAGTAGTTTGGCTTAATAAATATCACTACCAGCACCTATGTTAGTAAGCAGTAACCACTAATAAGTGAATAGTTTTGAAAAGAATTACCATTTTTAATCATTTCAACAATTAGTAGGTCAGAGCACGAGGGAATCATCGAAATTTCCTTCCAAAATAGAGGAAGAGTCCACATAGACAGGGCGTTGCATAGACCCTCTGCCTGGCCTACCGAGAGCCATTCTTGACCCTTCTCCCTCTCTCTGCCCTACATCCATTGGGTCACCAAACTCTGTTGGTTTTAGCTCACAGACACCTCTCCGGTCTGTCTACACCTCTTCATCCCACTTCCACTGTCCACACTCCTCACTGTCTGGCCTAGATTCCTGTAGGAGCCTCTGAAGAGGCCTCCAGCCCACAGTCATGACCCCTCTGGTTCAGTTTCTTTCTCTATTACTATCTACATTTTTAAAAAATGTGTTTCCTTGTGCACATCTCTGGTTTACACAATTTTTGTGGCTCTCCATATCTTTTAAGAAGAAGCCCCAACTCCATAGCAAGGCAAACACAGCTCTTCCCTCTCTGGTCTTGACTACCTTTCATTCCTGGAGGTCCCTAGTCCAAGCTTAGACTGCAAGCATTCTCAGCAAGGTAGTTACTTTAACCCCCTCCATAATGTTAAATATGCTGCTTATTCTGTTTTGAAAACTTCCTCCCTCTGCTCCCCAACCACCCACCAACATTCCCCTATCCATTTAACAGCCAAATACCTTCAGGAATCAATCCAGGCACCATCTCTTCCAAGGGACCTGCCCTGGATCCCCTAGTCTGACAGGTTCTGCTTTATATGCACTCTTTCACTTATCTACTGCACCCACATGTTCACTTCTCTGTTTTCACCACTAATTGTAATTTTTTTTTAAAGATTTTATTTATTTGTCAGAGAGAGAGAGCGCGTGCGTGAGTGCACGCACAAGCAAGGAGAACTGCAGGCAGAGGGAGAAGCAGGGTCCCCGCTAAGCAGGAAGTCTCGGGGCTCAATCCCAGGACCCTGGGATCATGACCCAAGCCAAAGGCAGACGCTCAACCAACTGAGCCACCCAGGCGTCCCTAATTGTAACTTCTTGAAGGGTCTGTGTTTATTAATTCATAGGTTCTCAGGTGCCTAGAATAGTGACTCACACACCAAACATATTTCATTCATGTTGGTTGCAAGCATCAGCAACAAATCAAATCTCCAAAGACTTTTTTTGATCATTTACTGTGTGCAAAGACAGATATGAGTTTGGGTTGGGGTTAGAGATGGGTGCAGAGGTAAATAAAATTGAGACTCTATCCCTAAGGAGTTTATAATCTAGTTGGTGAAAAAAGTAAACTCATGAAAAGTTCATTAGGAATATTACTTCAAACAAACAACTCAATAAGCATATAAGATATAGGATTAGCTCTAATGTTTCTTTCTCTTTCCAGAATAAACACTGGAACCAATATAATGGTGCTGGATGTTTCTGAAGTTCATTAAGGCAAGTCATTGATCTTGAAAAAAGATAGAAGAGGACATAAAATTCAAGCCTATAAAAATGGCTGCAGAATTTAAATAGGAGTTCATTTTTAAGGTGCGTGGGACTTGAGGATCTTTGCTAGCAAAGGAGAAAAAGCCTGTGGGCAGGGCAAAAATGAAGAAATAGGAGGAGAGGATATAACTGCTAGAACTTTGAAGTCCCGAGAAAAGCTAAACAAAGAGGAAACCATGGCCCAGGAGATGAGGCCATGCCCACATGCTTAAAGGGAAATCGGCTCCAGACAGAAACTTAATCATATGTAAAAGTTATTTTTTTCACATTTTTCTAATCTTGTCCAAAAATACTCTAAACTTTTAACATGATGATTTTTTAATTCAAAATTAATGGAAGATATAGAAAGCTATTTTTTAACATCCTTTTATGTCTAAAATTAAACCATTATGTTAACTTAATTAAATTTCAGGAAAATTTCCTCTCCCTAATAGTAAGAAAACAGGAAATATGTTTATAATACTGTTAAGCTAATTTCCTCTATGATATTAGTTGTGACCAGAGCAAACATTAGGTACTAAATTATCTTTTCCAGACCATTAGGGTACTATGTCTTTTGCCACATAGATAAGTTGCTAATTAACCTCCCATAACTAGTTAGCTCAGTTATAGCCCTTTGCTAATGAAGAGCACAGTCTTAATCTTCAAGTGGTTGAGTAGGCTTTATTTGACTCTGTGGTTACATCTCTGACATTTCCCCTAGAGACTGCAAGTTCCCTATCTTGCTTACTATTTGTATCCTCCAGTATTTGACAAGTGCTCGACACATGGCAGGTGCCCAATGAATAGTTCTCGAATAAATGAATACATGAATGTATAATTTAGTGAATGAGTGAATGGATGAATGGGTGTTATGTCCCATCCACCAAGGTTGCTATTTATTTGATTAGTCTAAGGAAATTCACGAGTACTGGAAGACACGGCCACAGTGTACTTCTAGCCAAAGAATGGTCTGTCCAGGGACATCACCCATCACTTTGGTATGTATAAAACATTACATGACAGTCAAATGTCACTGTGATCAGACTTCCTAACAGGCCCAACAAAGCTTAGGACCCAGAGGTACTGAGAATGTTCATGATTTCGTAATTCATGAACTTACTTGGAGGAGCCATCTAACAAAGGTTTAGAAGTGTGTGTAAAATTAACTTGATAGACTCAATTTGGCTATTTGATCTTGCACCCAGGTAACAGAAGTCTAGAAAATGGAAAGTAGTGAGGGCACCTGAATAGTGGTTCTCAAATTTACTATCTATTAGACCCATTTAGGAAGTTTAATCTGCTACAAAACACAGTTCAGAGACAGCCTTCAGAGGTTGTGACTCAGTAGCTCAGAGGTGGAGCAAAAATATGCATTATTGATAAATTGCCCTATATTAGCGGTTCTAACCCAGGAATAATTTTGCCCTTCCCCATCCTTGGGGACAGTTGCTGATCTCTAGAGACATTTTTGTTTGCCACAGCTAGGGGGGAATGTAGTGCAACTGATATCTCCTGCCAGAGGCCAGTGATGCTGCTAAAGTTGCCAAGGTTGCGAGAAGCTGCCCCTTGGTGGGGAGAGAATGCTCTAGAGAAACATGACTATCTCAGCCTGGACCATACCCATGAGACAGATGTGAGGAGGTGAAGTACATCCAAGAACGATTTAGATTAAATGAGCAGGATTGGAAACTGGTTCTTCACTTAACTCTAAATTCCTTAACCAGGAGCACTCTTTCCAATAATGCTGGATAAACGAGGTGTCTGAATCACTAATTTATTTAGCCCAACAATAGAGGCTCAGAAGAGTTCCTGATGTTTCCAGGTATACAGCAAGGGGGAGACTAGCTCAGGAAAAGAAACAATGTAAATATTCACTCATTTGTTCATTCATTCAACAAACATTCCTTTTAATATATAATCATTGACATCTATCAGAAAAAAAAAAAAACTGAAATAGTATACCTTTATAAAGTTAATGATTATGCCTATGTTCAGGTTAAGTCTCAATAAATACCTTGTGTTAATAGTTTTTGACAAGTTTAATTACAGTTTGAAATGATTTCTGTCCTGCTGACATCCTACGACACTATTTAATAAAAAAATACTATTGTCTACTCTCAATAATAGAACAATGTAAATGACTTCACAGAGCATTTTCAATATCAGAAAGCAATCTAATACTTGCTCTGTAGTGCTTCAAAGAATTTCCACTAATTAACCCTTTATCTCCTTAAAATGAAATTATCACTCCCTAGCATTTCAAGACAACTGCAAGGTTCCCTTTCTAAACCTCTAATATCAACACATAAGAATTATTTCTTTCACCAACGGTGGTTGATTTACCCTTTAGTAGAACAAATTAAGAACTTATCAGTAATTATGAAAATAATTTCCTTCTTTTATTGAAATACTTTGCAGCCACTGCAGCTTAGTACATTATTATTCTGGGTGGCGTAGGTGTTTTGAAAGGCAGTGTGAAAATAAGAGCTTGAATTATGAATTCCTCCCATGAACACTGAATCATTTTATATTTTCTGTGGCGAAAAGTAAGTTCTTGAAGAAAAAAAAAGAACAAGAACATTTTAACTTTCAGGAACACATAAGTCTGCTGTATGGTATACATTGCACTAAATGACCTATCAACACTAAAATAGTAACTTATTTTATATATATATATATATACACACACACACAAACTTACCATTTTTGTGCAACATATCCATATAGATAAGGAAATAACCTATACAAATTAACTATAAAATGGAACACTTCTTTCAATTTTCATTCAGTAAATATTTATTAAACACGTACACTGATCCAGAAACTGTGCTCGGTGCTGGAAAAACAGAAATGAATTCATTGCCATCCACCTCTCCTATGTTAGAAGTATGTGTAAGATAGAATATCTGGTTATCTCTCATGGTTCATCTCCCTCTCTGATTTCTCCCCCTTCAGATCTCCCTCCCCTCCCCTATTGTCTTTCTCTGCTTGACTTACTTCACTTAGCATAATCCCCTCAGTTCCATCCATGTCGATGCAAATGGTGGGTATTCATCCTTTCTGATGGTTGAATAATATTCTATTCTATGGACTCCTGGGAAACAGAATAGGGGTTTCAGTGGGGAGGGAGTGGGGGGGGAGGGGTTAGAGGGTGATGGGCATTAAGAGGTGGATGGCAATGAGTTTAGGACAGGGATGTTAAACTTTCTATCCTCTGAATCTCAGCTATCTTGTCCTGAGACTTGAAGTTGACAAAAATTTAAGAATTAAATTAAATTAAAGAAAATAAATGAGATTCCCCTTGTAGGTAGAGGATATGGATATGGTCTAGGCCTCTTCTCTGGCTTCAATTCTAGTCTAGGCTCAAGTTATAAGCTGTAAAGGATCCATATAGGTGCATGATTCCCAAAAGAAGCTGAGTGGTTGTAGACTTTGATAAGTAGTACTTTTGTTGGACTGAATTCTTAAGTGACATGGCACATTATTACAACTATGTTTCTAATAAAATTGCTCAGACTATGTTCCTTGCAGACCAGAACAGTCTTTTGGGGCAGGGAAGGGGTCTTGCTGCATTAATAAAATTTCAGAATCTACTTAGTTGAGTGTATATTTCAAGCACATAGGCATCCACACATAGCCATTCCTAGTTAGCTGTCACTGTGATCCTCGGGATGCTTTCAAAATACACTCTATTGGAAGATTTTCTTCAGTGCTACTCCCATTTCCTTCCTCCTTCTCTCCATCAGCTTATGATGCTGTTGAAAATTCAGGACAACAAAAAATTGCCCAATTCTTGCCAAAGTCCAGTTCTACAAATACCATTAAAAATCAGTCACATAACAATACCAGTACACGCTAAAAGAGCTGCATGTAGGAAGCAAAGAGAATCACTAGACAATCTTTTGTATGTTATGTATTGGCAATACAGTGTTTTAGTTTTATACTGAAGATGTTAATCTTTTTTCGTGCAGATTTCCAACTTCTTTTTTATAGACCATATTTATACATATTTTAAAATGACTTCTCTTGTTTTCAGTCTTCTCAAAATAATATCATCTGCAATGAGAACTCAATTTGACTCCAAATATAATTTGTAAGATATGGTGGTTATAGTTGTTACTTGATTTATACCTCTCAAATATAATTACTTATGTCCATTATACCAAGCTAATAGAATGATTAAAGAGTAGGTTTAATTTTTTAAATCAAAATCATTACTACTACTACATCCATTTTTATCCTATTGCTTTTCCTCAATGGACTCCACAGTTAAACCTATAACATACATATTTATTACTGAACCTTGAAATAATTATCTGCACATTGACCTCAAGTTTACTAATGCTCATTCAAATCTATATTTTAAATAATTTGTAAGAGACTATTATTAAGGGTTTAAAAGATATTCACAAATGCCTGGTGAACTGCTTGGTTAACAGTGTCTAAGGAAAGACAACATTAGCTACCTTTAATTGGTGAATATCTCTAACACCAAAGCTGTAAATAGTTATTAACTATGGTATAAGTGGGCATTTCTAAGGCATTAAAAAAAAAAGAGGAAATAGAAAATTAATATTAAGGAAAACTTCCAGTCTGTTGTTTATAGTATATATATATATAAGCAGGGGGAGTTTTTAGCCTGAGTCACTCAAAGAATTGAAAAAGTATAGTTCTAAAATTATCTAATACATATCCTCAGCAATTCAAACCTGGATCTTTTCTGAAATAGAATCACAGACATTAACAAATTAAGAGAGTTTCAACAAGGGCCTATCCTTACCAGCCAGCTCCAGGTTGCTCCTATTAATACTATACCCATTAATATTTTAACAACATAATTTTAAAAATCCTGTCAAAAAGGTCTCTTGGAATCATCCCAAGGCCCCTAAGAACACTATAAATTGGTGAGAAATGTTGGATGAATTCCCAGTTTTGCTTTTATTGATTTTTAAAACATTTAGTTTAAATAAATACTTTGAAAACTAACCTCAATGCCTTTATGAGGATGAGGGGGAGATGGAGGGTACATGGGGCAAGGTGCCGATCATGTGTAAATCCCCACGAGAGCTTTCTATGGCACATAAGAGACACTTGGTCAGCAGCTTTTGGCTTCTGTCCAGGTTACTTTTTTTTTTCCCTTTTCATACTAATAATCCTTCTCAAGGTACTTGACACCTTAAAAAATTACTTTTCCACCAAATTTTCAATGAGAATAAGTTAAAGACTGTCAGATATTCAGGATAATACTACTGGCACATCACAGAATCTTAAGATACCATCAACTATAGGAAGCACCACTATTTAATGTGTTTAAATGGAAAAAGTTGTTGCTAATTAATGTATGATGATGCTTTGCTGTCACAAAGAATTATTATTTATATATATTAAAATCTCCTTTTAATGCAAAAGAAATTATTTTTTCCAGATACACAAGGCCATTATTCAGGCAAGGGAATATGAATAGCTATCCTTCCACTAATAAGGGTTGGGTGACTCAGTCGGTTAAGGGTCTGACTCTTGATTTTGGCTCAGCTCACGATCTTGGGGTCCTGGGATTGAGCCCTATGTTGGGCTCTCT
This sequence comes from Ursus maritimus, assembly GCF_017311325.1. Lineage (NCBI taxonomy): Eukaryota > Metazoa > Chordata > Mammalia > Carnivora > Ursidae > Ursus > Ursus maritimus. The sequence goes on along the minus strand of NW_024425452.1, from coordinate 22,116,444 downwards.
GGTCAGCCTGGAGTTTGCTTGAGGAACCTCTCTCTCACTTTCCCTCTGTCCCTCTCCCCCACATATGCACACACACACACATACTCTCTCTCAAATAAATCTTTAAAAAAGAAAAAAATAATCTCCCACTAATCAACTGATCAACCAGAAACCCATCCATGCTCCAAAGCATTTATTGATGTTTGTTATTTTTACTTTTTTGAAGATTTATTTATTGGGTTGGGGAGCAGAGAGAGAAGTTGAGAGAGAGAATCTCTAGAAGACTACCTGCTAAGCATGGAGACCAAGTCAGAGCTCCATCTCTCCACTCTGAGACCATAATGTGAGCCAAAATCAAAAGTTGGTCACTTAACCGACTGAGCCACCCAGGCACCCCATTGATGTTTTTAAAAACATCTGCTATGTTTTAGTCACTGGGCCAAGTTTATTGGAGCAGTTTTATCTGTCCATCTTTATGATCATCACATGCAATAGGCAATATTATGCTCATTTTTGACTTTTAAGAAATCTAGATTTTAAAGTGATTAGATATATTGTTATTACATTTTTTTCTGTATTACTGATTAAAAAGTTGAAGGTAATTTTCAGTTTCATATCCTCAAATAAGTAGACAACCTTGCTGACAAATTGAAAGCTCTTACTTCTTATAGTATTTTCATCGAACTATGAAGAATAATATTGTACAATATTACTTCTACAAAATCTGTGGACTTTCCAGATTATTATTTATCTGGAAAATAATTATCTATAGAAAATTATAAACATAAATATCACTGGTAAAATTTTGGATTAGAAATATCTATGAATAAGGCCAACGAGCTTTCATTTCTAAATTTTAAGAGCATGTAGAAAATTAATATTAAAGAATAGACTGCCCCTTTAGGTTTTTTTTTTTTAATAAACGGACATGGTTTTTTGATTTTAAAAAACCTTTCCTTTTATGTAATATGAACATCTTTAGGCTAGAATTTTTAGCTGTTTCAGTTTCAGAAAATATTTAACTTTCATAGTTCATGTCTAGCATTTCTCTAGGCATTATACAATCTAATTGGATAGTCAGGCAAATGACTACTGTGGGGCCAGAGGAACAGACATTTAGACCACAGACAAAATATAGATGAATATGGATGGCCAAACACTTAAGGAAAGCTAACTGGAATGGGAAGAGAACTCTACCACCAAATGCAACAGCTATTTAGGTAGCATAGGAAAGTACTTGATCAAAAATGAAAAAAACAGAGATGGATACTGAAGTGACACCTTGCACATTTTGGGCACTTGTTAAGTAAATATTTAATAAATGAATGGCGGCATCTTGGGATAAGTCAATCAGTGGAGTACAAATAAATCAATTGAATTGAATGGCATTCTCTTTCTTCTATCTTGATCATCTGGTCCCCCCATGAAATTTTTACTTTTTAACACACTATATAATTTATTTCTCTATTATATTTATGTTCTTATGACACTCCCTGCAGTCCTCCTCCATCTAAGCTCCATAAGTCAGGTATTTTTGTCTGTTCACTAATATATGTGCCAGATACCTTAAATAGAAGAACAAATAATAGGTTCTCGAGAAATATTTGTTATGTGAATTAATGAATTTATAGAGTTCTAACTATTTGCAAATTTCATTGGTAAGCACAGCACAATTTACAAAGATAAATGTGACACAATTCCAGTTACCAAGGTATTTAAGTCTAGAAAGGAATATCAAATTACTATAACATAAGGCAGGAAATATAAGGGCTATCAAAATTATAGACATAAAATACTGTATGGCAATGGTTCTTAACAGTATGCTATGGGATATGGTGAGCTGTTCAGGAATTATAGGTATGAGAAGATGTTGATTTAGATTTCCTATTTTTAGCAATAAGTTCCCCCCCCCCCCCAGGTTAGTCCTCCCATTTGAATACTGCTAGAATTGCTGAAGTATATGGTCTATCCAGGTAACCTCTAGACTGAATTTAGTTTAAGGGATCTGGGATAGTAGTATCACCAAGTGGTCAGAGAGGCAAATATAGATTGTCTTTGGAAGAACACACCTTTATCCTAGGCATCAAAGAATCCTCACAAATAATATTTTAAGAACAACAAGTATGACATAACCTAGTGCACTAGGATACAAGGTACTATGAGTGAGAATTAAGTGAAACAAAAAAAAGCAAAAACAGACCCACAGAAATTTCAAATATAGGAATTATCAACCATAGATTATAAAACAATTGTGCTTACTAAGTTAAAATTAAAAAAAAAAAAAAAGCTTGAAAACACCTGTATAAACTAGGAAATTCCAAAAAGTAATCTAATAAGTTTAAAAAATATATATCAAAAGAAACTCTAGAAATGAAAAAAATGACAACTTAAAATCAAAACTTTACAAATAATTAAATAACATATTAGAAAAAAATGAAGAGAGAAATAGTGAACTGAAGGTTAAAAAATAATTTCCAAAATGTATAACTGAGAGGAAACAAAAAAGAGCAGAAAATCTGGAAGAGAGTTTATGATACCAGGAGAATATGAAACAATGTTCTTTAGAGTTCCAGATGAAGATGAGACAGATTATAGGTGAGTCTATATTTAGAAAAATAATGATTGAGAATTTTTCATAGCTAATAGAGATATTGATCCTCTCTACCCTTGGGACAACCTATCTTGTTTCTGCCTGTGAACACTTTCATTCATTTACCCCAATGTGCTTTAAAATTATTTTCTATGTATGCCAAGACATGGAAAATGCTGAAAAATGTTGTTTTTGGTAGGTGATATCAATTTTTTTCGGTTAAGAACCAGATAGTAAATATTGTAAAATTTGTGGGCATATGGTTTCTGTTGCAATGACTCAACACAGTGGTTGTAGGACAAAAGCAGCCACAAACAATATGTAAACAAATAGTTGTTACTGTGTGCCAATAAAACTTTATTTACAAAAATAGATATCAGTCTGCATTTGTCCCACAGTCTGTAGGTTATAGTTTCCTAACTCCTACTTTAGAAGATCAAGGCATGGATTACAGTAAAAAACATGTGGTGCCATTTTACTCCCGATATCAGCTCTCAGAATACATTGTTGAAGTCATAATGCGATGTTTCTTGAGCTTTATTGCTCACACTAATGGACATAATGAGTTGGTAATAATATTAGAGGTATGTACATGAACTGTATCAGTTAAAAAGGGATAATTTATATGTGAACAAAGCCAAAAATATACCTTCAGGGAACTAAATTCAATACTATAAAATCTATGATGAAATTCAAAACATTCTAAAGAAAATTTAAAACATTTTATTTTATTATTTTTTAAAGATTTATTTATTTAAGAGAGAGAGAGACAGAGAGACAGAGCATGCAGAGGAGGGAATAACAGAGGGAGAAGGAGAGAGAGAATTTCAATCAGACTCCCAGCTGAGAATGGAGTCTGACACAGGGCTCGATCCCAGGACCCTGAGCCCAAACCAAGAGTCAGATGCTCAACCGACTGAGCCATCTAGATGCCCCAAGAAAATTTAAAACATTTTAAAGGTAGAAAAAGAAAATTTTTCCTGGAGAAAGTTAAAGTGAGGTCATTTTGAATTTTAATGGATTTATGAGGAAACACATAATTGTGGATATCAGAAAACTTCAAAAAGTAAAGTACAGTCTAAGACAGAAAAACAAAAGTAAGGAAAGCTCCATTTAGTTTCCTACCAATGAATCTTTATTGTCTTGCTATTTTCTCAAATTATTATGGTTTTTCTATTGATTTTGTAGTACTTTTAAAAAAGCACGGTTGTTGGGGAGCCTGGGTGGCACAGCGGTTAAGCGTCTGCCTTCGGCTCAGGGCGTGATCCCAGCGTTCTGGGATTGGGCCCCACATCAGGCTCCTCCGCTGTGAGCCTGCTTCTTCCTCTCCCACTCCCCCTGCTTGTGTTCCCTCTCTCGCTGGCTGTCTCTATCTCTGTCGAATAACTAAATAAAAATCTAAAAAAAAAAAAAAAGCATGGTTGTTTTGCAAACAAAAGCAATATTTTATCAATGATAAATCTGAAAACAACTGTTATGAATCTGGGTGTGATTATTTTTGACCATGATACAATATTTAAATTATTGGGATTAGGTCAATTTTAATTTACAAGGACTAGTATTTTGATAATGTAAGAGGCTAACATTCTCATTTCTGTTAGTGTGAGTATAATGAAAGGGAATAAAGCATAATAACATAGTTTTATATTATTTGAGAATTGATCACTGAATGGGTAATAGGAAATTCCATGGAATCCAGGCATCTTAATTGCTTCTGCAGTTGGATCCATATAGGTTCTGAATATACCAACTGAGGCAAAATTATATTAAATGTCAGTCAGAAATAGTTATTTATTTCATACTACTCTCACTACAGAAGGGCAAACATGACCTTAGAGACTATCCAGTAAAAATGAACATGTTGACACCTAGGATGTATCTCAGAAGTTGCACATAATGTTAATTTGGAAGACTGAACAACCATATGTTTGTAATATAATCAAGTAATTTATTTCCAAAGTACAGACTACCATGATATATTCCATTACAGTTTAATGTATTTTAAAGATTTATTTTATTTTATTTTATTTATTTGAGAGAGAAAGTGTGTGCATGCACAGGTGGGGGGAGGGGCAGAGGGAGAAGATCTCAAGCAGACTCTACCCTGAGTGAGGAGCCCCACACTGGGCTCAATCTTATGACCCTGAGATCGTGACCTGAGCCTAGATCAAGAGTCCAACACTTAACCCACTAAGCCACTCAGGCATCCCTAACATATTTTAAACAGAGCAATCTATGCAATAAAAGTAATAACACTTCTTGAAGTTAAATAGTTTTAAAATCCTATGTCTGGTTAATTAAATCACTAACAAATTCTAGAAATAGTGATCTACTGGAATCATGGCTATATGTATGCTGAATACTTTGAATACAGACTTCCTTTTTTCACTGTTGTTCAAGAGAAGATTTCAGTTAGTTAACTGCAGGTCTGTAAAGGATGCTTCCATATGTCCTCTAAAACAACAGGACCATCATATTACTGTTTTGCATAGCTGTTCTTTGTCTACTTTCTTCTTAACTATTGGATAAATAAAGATCTCCAACAAGATCTTTCTGCTCCTTTATAATAATCAGAAAGATATTAAGTGCTGTCCATATCAGTTTGTTGATATGCATAGGTGTATAAGGCCCATAAGTGCACAGGGCCTTATGAAAGAGCTTTATCATTTGGTTACCACTTGGAGGGGAAAGGTTGGTTACCCAATGATAGTAATGCTTTGTATAATTGTGTTGAACTTCTGAAAGCCAACAGATCTTTCTTTAAGTGTATGTCCCTGAAGTTATGACATCATGTCTCCATAATGGCATGAGTGTGTCAGTCACCTGAAGAGCAAAGAAAATGATGATGACCCCTCTAGAGTGATGGCATGAGGCCAGAGTATTCATTTTATATTTTTAGGAATCATATTGTCAGGTAAATGGAATGGTGACTTCCAATATAAATGACAAAAGAGGGGGAAAACTCCTGGGGATGAAGAAACAAGGATAATAGAAGCAAAGGAGAGGAATCACTTCAATTCAATTACTTAACTTTGAGATAAAATAAGCCAGTATCAGTCTCAATCAAAAGGTGACTATTGCTACTCCCAACTGCAATAAATCAATTCGAAATGTAGAAAAATGGAAAGCCCATTAAAAGTTTTTGTTTTCAACCACAAGGGAGGCACAGAAGTTATAAATGGACTGATAAAACTGTTTAGCAAATGTTACAAAATTACAATTGAAATTCACAAGATTGACACTCTGAAACATTTTCTGTAAACAAACATGATCCTTCACAGACCTGATAGCATCAGATGGTGCTACTCAGACCCATGGAGAAAGACCACAGGTTAATTAAAAGACCACAGGTTAATTATGGGTTTTCCAGGAAATGTAGTCATCACACATGATCTAATACTCAAAATCTAAATTTAGAGTATCCCAAAGAATGTGCAAATTATTACCCTCATGATAACTTTGTAAACTATATTAAAAGAAAACATTTAAAAAGAAACACTTCTCCTAATGAAAGAAACTTATTTCTGAAGTGAGAAAGTACTTTCAATTTATTGCATGGGTCACCCATAATGAAACATTTTCTGCATCCTGTCAATTAGTTAGCCAAAGCAAGATAAAAATATGCTTTGAAATTGTCTGAAACTATTGTACCCAATCAGATTAAAATAAAAATGTCTTTGCTCGGGATTATCAGGGTAATAGATTATCATTAGAAATAAAATTGACCATTTATAATGGACCTCAGTATTCCACCAAGCTGAAGCATTCTCCCTTTAAACTTCCAAAGTTAGGTCTAATTGATGCTGAACTAGTAAGATGAAACATAAATGGAAGTAATTCTTAAAGAGAAACAGTACCTGAGAAATTTGCAAATATTTATTCTTGTGCAAAACTAGCCAGTTGAAGTACTTGTTGAATATATACTGTGTGTAGATGTCCTAGGCATTAAGAGTGCAGTGATGAATAAGAAAGAAAAAGTATCTCTCCCATGGCACTTACTTCCTAGTGGGGGAGATAGACAATAAGCAAACAAATTAAATAAGAAAGTAGGAATGCATGCTGTGAAGAATATAAAATAGGGTGATATAAAGAGAATAAGAGAGTAACACTTTCAACTGGATGGTCAGAGACAACCTCAAGAAGGGATATACAAGGAGGTACACAGAAGCACAATTCATTTCATTAAATAAATTGAAAATCACTTCAATGCCATCGATATTAGGAATACTAGATCAGTTATGATATATTTGTATAATGTAGTACATACAAGAAAGTGTAACATATGTAGTGCAGTTTTAAAATTTCCACAATATATTGTAGAATTACAAATTAAGGATGCCAGTGTTACAGACTGTATGATATTATTTATGTAAAAATAGTATTAATTGTGATGGCTGCATACATATGTCAATGCATGAGTGGATACCTGAAATTTTACATAACAAAATGTAAATAGAAGTGACCTTGGGGAGATGAGTGGATGTAGACACCCAAGCTGGTGATGAGTAGTGGGGACTTTTGCCTTAACAGTTATGTTTTAAAGTTTTATAAATAAAAGACACTCAGGTATTAATTTTATAATTAAAACTAATTATAAAATTAAAAGTAAGGTAATTCGATGTTGCTAGAGTGTAGAGGGATAAGGGGTGGACAAAATGAGTGAAGGGGGTCAAAAGGTAGAAACCTCCGGTTATACAATAAACAGGTCATGGGGATATAATTTACAGCATGGTGACTATAGTTAATACTGTGTTGTATATTTGAATGTTGCTAAGAGAGTGAATCATTAAAGTTCTCATCACAAGAAAAAAAACTGTAACTATGTGTGGTGATGGATGTCAACTAGACTTATTGTGATCATTTTGCAATACATACAAATATCAAATCTTGTGTTGCACACCTGAGACAAATACAATGTTATATATCAATTCTATCTCAATGAAAAAGGTAAGACAATCTGATAATATAAACCGAAATTACTAGACAACTTCTAATTTCAACTTTTTTACTGCAATCTTGAAAACATCATTTAAGTGAACTCTTTTCTATATAAAAATTAGTAGCCATGTCTCTTCACTACTTACTATACTCAAAGTTGAAATCACTGCATTGGTAAAGCTATTATGTCTCTATATGAACATGATCAAAATAAAACAGATGTGAAGAAAATAAGTAAAGTTCTCTTAACATTCATTGTTTAAAACTCATCTAGAAAAACAACTTAATGATAAAACACTCTGGTAAAGAGTGTGATGGGACAGAAGTTTTGTCAGTTTTGATTACTTTTCAGGTACATCAAGGAAACATGAACAACACTGATCTCTTCAGATAATCTTTGAAAGGCAGCTAACCACACCTCTGACTGAATAGTTTTTTTCAAGGACAACTTAGAAGTTGATTTTGTAAAGCTAAGACATGGGGGTTTTGTCTGTTTTGTCATGGATAAGAGTGACATTTTAGCAGATGTTGGAGAAAGCGTGTGATTGATTCCCAAGATCAGTGCTAACCTCAAACACTAATATCTTTCTAAATTAAACTTAAAACCTTAGATGTTTTGTGAAAGGAAACCAAGAGAGTCACACAATAGGGGAATGCTGTTTCTTTTCATAGTATTCCTTTAACAGTCCTAAAGGTCTTTAGGAATAACTAACACTTCCCCTGTTTGGATTAACATTGAAGCACATCCTACCACTAAAAAGATAATAAAACTAAATCCAAGTTGGTTATTATTCACGAAGTTTTGCAAGTAACTATAATCAGGAGTTTAAGATGGCATATTTTTCTTAAGTAAAAAATATTCAATTAGATTTTTGTAGCATTTCATTCTTCCCTTGGCTATACAACACACTAAACAGTGCCTTACAATATACTACTAGAGTCTTCTCTGGCTATTGGTAGAGAGCAAAGCTTGCAAAAACTTTACTACCATGGATTCCTGTATTGTGTTTCAAAAAGAAAAAATAATGACATCAGTGAGGACATTCAGCTCATGCTATCACCAGGGCAAGGTGGGATTCTCCTTATGGCACTAAAATTCCTTGGAGAAGAGGATCCCTAGAATATCAGAATCTATAGCAGATAATATGCCCAATATCATTGATTCATCATCCACAAAAATACTGTAATGGAAACTGTATCAGTACCCTAGAAATAACCACATTGCCAGTAGGTTTCTTCTTTACCTAGAATTCTAATTATGTCCTTCTTCTAGACTCCTCAGTACCGTTACTGGTGGGATGGAAGTAACATAATAAAACTTCAGCTGTAGATCAGATTTAGGGTGAAGAACAATGGAGAAAATCTTAGAATACCTAGAACTCAACAACCTGGTACCCTATCTGACAGCATCCACATGGCGGTTTTAGCCTTTGGGATTGACTGATATTTATCTCCCCTCCATGCAAAACAAAACAAAACAAAAAAGAAAGATTGTATAATCTGGAAATAAATGTACATAAGTATTTAAAGTATAAGAGTCTAATTAACATTTAATCAGGATTTTTGTTTTCTGTGAGACCTTCCTTAAAATCTCATAGAATTACCAATGAGACTAAGATGATTTTGATGAGATATATTGCAATTACTTGTACAAAGGAATGCATCGAAGAATTATTAATCCTTGTTTATTGCAATTGTTTTCTTTTGTCTTCATGAATTCATAAAATATATGAATAAGAAAATTAAATGTCACTCAATGCTTTTATAACAAAACAATTTGGAAGGGCCATATAAATATCGCACTACTCTGATAATAGATTCAAGGTCATGCAAGTAATGTATTGGCTAAATGACCACAGAGATTGCTATTTTATTCTGCAATGTGAAGCTGAATGACTAGGGCAAAATGTTGAAATAGCATTTGAGCTTCTATGATTTTAAAATATTAGACCTTTTAAAAAATCTTCATGGAATTTGCATTGCAATGTGCCTTACATATTAGGTAATGCAATCCTATCTTGGGACGTAATCTGATAGCATCATCACACACAAACACATTCATCATCCTGTCCTGCAGATTCAAAAAGGAGAATGTTTTCTGAGTGTAACTCACAGCCCACTAACTTATCATATTCCTGTTGACTAGCAGGCAGCTGAAATAACTTAATGTGCTTTGAATATTTAACCCAAAGTAATATAAGAAAACATCTGTCACTTACGTTTTTGAGTCATCCCATAACACACAATAGGGATTCAAAGTACCCTAAAAATAAGTAGAGAAAAAAGAAATGTTTCTTGAATACATACAACAAAAATGGAAGGTTTCTGTAAAATGCAAACAGAATGGCAGATTCCTTATCTTGCAGTATGATACTTAAAAATTTCATCTCTATTTTTTTTTTTTTGCATGAAAAATTTGTATGTCCTTTCTCAGACTTGGTGATGCATTTTATGAAATTCTAGTCATGAAAACAATACATTTATTACAAACATCATAACCTATATTTAGTTTTTTTTGAAAATTAAGCTCTCATATAGCACAAGGTCCATATTTTGATGATTTAGAAATTACCTAATTTCTAATAGCTTTCGTTTTTTTTACCAGTAAAATATTAATTGCTGGATTATTTCTTTTCAGAAGACCGAAGTACCTACAAAATTTAATTCACAGGGAAACATTCAGGATTATGCACAGGTACAAACACCACCATTGCTACCCTCATTAGCCTGTAGTTGGTCCCTTTCCTAGGGCAAGAGATGGTTGCATTAACTGTCCATTTCCAGAGAGTGTGTTGGCTTGCAATAGCTGCTGCTGCTTCTTCTTCTTCTTCTTCTTCTTCTTCTTCTTCTTCTTCTTCTTCTTTTTTTTTCTAAAAATGGGTTTATTATGTATGGCTGTATTTTTTAAAAAGGGACATTTTATTCAATAATGACGATGAATGAAATAATAATCAATGCACCTCACAGCATTCTCTGAGTTAGTTTTCCCTTAAAGTATGAAGAATATAAGTGTCATTAAAAGGGATTTTAAGTATAAATTTGTACCTGATATGCAAACTCCTCTGCCCCATCATGCTGCCTCCCCCTAGCAAGTCATTCATGGCTGCCCTCTTGGGAGGTATTTCACAATTAGCATGAACTAAACCAGAACCACTGTTTAATAATCCTTTGTGTATCTCCTTAATTATAACAATTATACCTATTGAGTGAAGATGGAGATGGAAGCATAAAATGGGATGTTCTTTTGAAGTTGGAAAGAAATACAAAGTTTAATCATTTCTTTCCTATAAGCCTAATCTAAAGTATAAAAACGTTGAAGTCCTTGTAGAGCTATTGTTATCTTTTAAAGACCATCCCATTCTTTTGAAATCAATTGAGAGAAAATGCAGGTGTGGCTACCATCTAGACCACAGCAAAGTGTTTGTTTTTTTTTAAATAGTGTTACATCATGGCTTGTAATATCTTCTTAATCAACAGATTATTTTTGTATAGAATCATGTCTAATGAAACTATGTTAAAAAAAAAGTGCCAAATTTTTATTCAGTTCAATAATTATATGTATGAGCAGCCACCCTGACCCTCAGGATGACACCATGAAGTTTCCATTATCATGGGACATGATCTCTGTTTTAAAGAGTACTAATCGTCTGGGTGTTTTCTTTCTGTCTATCTGTTACATTCATTGGGCCTTATTTTGCCCTTTTGAAACTAGCCTAATAATTCTTCCTTTACATGGTATCTTTAGGTATCTACACATGCTATTCTACCTGAAGAGTCCTCTTCTTTACGAAACATACTCTGTTGGTTTCAAGTTCTCTCATTCTCTACATCAGTCATTTCCTGGAGCACCACTTTTCAGGTGTGTTGAAGGAAACCATCCATATGTGTCCTACCTGTGCAGAACGAAGTGGTGCCATTGCCCCTCCCCTGTAGGTGCCATATTCCTAACAATGCAAGCTAAGACTGCATCAGATCTTTTGGGAGTCTCTTTCTCAGCTTTGTTACTCATACACTGAAGTCTCCTAGGAGAGACTTTTTAAATCCTGATTTTGACATCCCACACATTCACCATCGATTCAAAATTTTTTTAAACACTACAGGATTAAGAAACAAACATGGTATCTATGTCCTCATCCAACTAAGTCATTAATAAAAATGATGACTAGGCCAAGGCAGATAAAAGTTACAATCCCGAAACAGGCTACTGGCTCTGTTCCATAGGTGGACATGCTCCCTCTGTGACAGCCACCCAGCCACCACCCCTCAGTCTTGTCTTAGTAGATAATCACTGAGGTATATCTGGCAAAATGACCTCTTTTAAAAGTCTAGGAAGGTTCTTTGTGAAATGTTGCCTTTCTAAGTGCTGTTTGCTGGATCTGTTCTAGAATTTCACTAGAAATAAACATTAAAAAATCCACCCAAATTTTATTTTTCATTTTAATTAGGACATTCGACTAACTCCAATATTTTAACACCATTACCAAAAATCCCTCAAAGACCACCTATCTTTCTTCTTGTCAAATGCTCATACTTATAACTATGCTCTTAGAGCATAAAAACGCTCCTTCCCTGAAAAAAGGTTATAGTCTTAAGGAAGTTGATGAGGAACACACAAATGGATTATTTATATAACAACAAAGAGACATGTTTTTATAAGTGTCCCTAGTCATAACATACTGCCCATGAGGGGCATCATGGCTTGTGTTAGATCAAGTTTCGTGAAGTAAGTGGGTCTTAATGTGGTTCTACATGAGGCATAGATCTGAGGAGGGTCACAGAAGCGAATGGTCCTTCAAATTGTTTTCTTTTCCTTTTTTTTTTTTTTTTCAAATAGTTTTCTTCCTCTGTCCCATGAGATCCTATCTGGTTTTAGCTGAAATTTTCAATTCAATCTGTGACTTTTCAAGAAATCCTTAGCATAGCTATAACATTGCATCATAAAGCTATACTATATTTTATCAGATTTGTTCAAAAGACCTCAGAACACTTTATAGAAAATACATTATCCTTGAAATATCACAGTGAGGGGTATGGCAGTATATATTTCATGAATATAGAAATTAATTATGGGTAAAGAACCTGAGATAATAGTTCTTCTGAATCTAGTTTACTTCTTTTTGTAATGTATGAGCTAAAGTTAAGTTTCTATATAAACCAATATAGGATACTGAGTATAGGATTAATATTTCGTATTTAGAGTTCATAACAGGTTACAACAAAAAATAATATTATAAAAGAGATATAATATGACCTTAATTTTTTGGATATCTCTTTCCTTTTTAATCCCCTGATTTCTACTTTCAGATGAAAGTATAAAGGTGAGACGGGCTTACTCTACTCTACTTATTCTACATGCCATTGTTACCCTTAGCTTTATTTCTACCTTCTTCACCCCTCATCTCTTGGATCTTATCTCATACTTCTCTCTCTTCATGTCCTTGTGAAAATTTAAAAAGCATCCACATGAGAATTATCATAGGCTCCAAAATGTACCATTCAATCTTGGGTTTCACTAGACATTCTGGAACCCACACAACAGACAGACACTCCTCTGTGGGTGTTCATTCTAGCGCAGTTACCAACATGTAGGTATGTGAGCTGAGGTCAATTATTTAAAACATTTGAAGTTTAGAAAAATAAGCAAAGTAAACAAATTAGAGGAATCTTAGTATCTGGATAGACCAGTTGTTTAAGGAAAAAGAATGTGCAATGGGAAACATAAAGCAAACATCAATGATGAATGAATCCTAAACATGGAAAAAAAAAAAAAAACTGGCTAAAACGTTCTGCTGGGAAACCACTTGTAAAATATTTGTTATAATTTTTCGGTACTTTTCTCAAAGGTACCTTGCTACGGGATCTGCTATGAGGAATTTACAGGAAATCGATAACAGGAAATGGTGAGCCCAACAAAGTAACAAAACCTAAGGACAGGGGCAAGAGGAAAGTAGGTGAGCTATGCACCAGCCTACAGAAGCAGATTTAAGAAATGCGTTAAACTAAGGAAGCAAACAATTCTCAACGAAATGAGACAAGTGTGCTTAAGAAAATTCATTTACAAAGCTGTCAATCTCATCGACACTTACAATATTAAAACTGCATGTATTGAAAACTTTTGGAAAGGATACTCTATTCTTCAAAAACACACTTTTGGTAAAACAAGCGAACAAAGAAACAAACAACAACAAAAAACTGTCTCTCTCGACCCCATTCAAAATAGAACAGTTGAACTCAAGTTAAATATTTCTACTCACCCTATTTTAAAGCATTTAAAAAATGAACTATGACCCAAATTTCTTCATTGCCTTAGTTGTTTAACGCACCACTTTCAAGTGTCTATAATAGTCTTCACTGTTTTTTACTTTTACTTCTCTCCTGTTTCCACATCAACACCAATATACCTATTTAACAGTGTAATACATCACTGGTTTTGTCAATGTATTTCTATGGGTGGTTCTCTCTTTTCCTTTGGCCTGCATAACTTTTTTCTTTTCTTTTCTTTTCTTTTCTTTTCTTTTCTTTTCTTTTCTTTTCTTTTCTTTTCTTTTTTCTTAATTTTATAGAATAGGGAATTTGGACATCCTTTCTAGTTCTAGATCTCAGTGATTCCTGAATGACATTCATAAGTGAATTCCTTTTCTTCTTTCAAAACTCTCTTCCAAGTCATTTTTTTCCCCTACAGAATACTCTAAATACATCTCCCTATGGTAAATTACTCTCACTATGGTAAATTTCATTTAGTCATTCATACAAAAAATCACTTAGTAAACACCTATTACATTCCAGGTACCCTTTGAAGAACTGAGGATACAGCAGTGAACAAAACAAAATTCTTGCTTCATAGACTTAACTATAGTGAAGGGGGCAGGGAGAGAGACAAATAACATAGACACATAAATATATAATATGCTGGATGGTAATCTGTGCTCTGATAAGTAAATCACGATGACAGGAAAGACTTGGAAGTGAATAAGTTGTAATTTTACATACTGGGAAGCCTTCACCAATAAGATGATATTTGAGCAGAGATCTGAAGGAAGTTGATCACATAAAAGATAAGAGTAAAGTCACAATAAAAATGAATGAAGACCAAGTTTCTCTAATTTTCCCTTGGTGTTATTCAGTTCTGAATAAATTCAATCCACATGCTATCCTTATTACACTCTTCTTATCTTAGTGCTTTCCAATGGTTTTAGCTGGACCTACCCTAGAATCAACTGGGGTGCTTATTAAAAATGTAGAGTCCTTGGCTCCACAAATTTTGAGATTGGGGCTATACCTAGGAATGTGCATTTTAATTATTTCTGCCACCACCCAACCATTTCTATCTACATTAAATCTGAAGAAAAACTGCTCAAGAGACACACAACAGAAATTATATGTTTCTTTACCTTGTTTTTCTTCAAACTTTCAAATGCCTAGGGCTCATATGCCATAGCAACTTCCAGGTCTGGAAGTTTTGTACCTTTCATAGTCCTCTTAAGACAATATATCCTCTTGTCTATAGAGGCAAAGCAAGCAAACAGACGAAGGATCTAAGGGCATGAAGAAGGGCAGGGACTTCATCATAACTCTATCAACATTTCCAATTTTCTGACTCAGATGTTCCAGGATGACTCTCTCTGTCACATCTTCTAGTGCATTGCACGTTGACTTCTTGAATGTAGATTGGAGGAAGATTGTTCAATGGACACTTCACTGTCTCTCTTTAATTTTCAAAATTTTAGACATAAAGGCATTGTATTAAAAATACCTGGGTTTTGCTAAGCTTATGTTCCCTTTCTTTCCCAACTAAAGCTTAATTGTAGTTATTATATAACTGCACAAATAGATTTTGGGAATTTCTTGAAAACATTTCCAAAATGATTGACCTGACCCGCAAAAGATTATGTTATATCTTGCATATAATTTTAATACTACTTGAGAAAAGACATTAAAGAAAGTCTAAGGAATTATTGCTAGGGGAGGTAAGATCTTGTGGATGTAAATTTTTCCATAGTCAAATCTATGAAAGGTCACTAAAAGCTGATCAGTGAGAGTACTTCTTTTAACATATAAATGGCTTCATAGTCCTTGAAGGTGTAATATACCACCCAAGGGTATGATACAGTTGAAAAAGGTGTATGAAACTCAAGAACAGAAAATGATCTGTTGAATGTTCTCCAAATCCTTTTTCAAGATTATGGTAAGCATTGTTCCATATTTTCATATTTTTAAGTGATACTTAAAAACAACTAAATCTGGTTCTAACATTTCTCTCTTTCTTTTCTTTCTCTTTTTATTTTGAAAACGTAGCTGACATATACCTGAAGTCTAAAGAGCATCATTAAAACTTCAATACTGTGTTCTTACTTACTAGGAGAGTGGATACAAAGTAATTTTTGGATAGATTTACGAGGGTTCTGTAGAAAGCATCACAATGAGAACCAGTCAGTATGGAGAAGAAGGAGCTGACTTTCACTAACGCAAGCTGATATAGAGACCACTGAAGTGAAAAATGCAGAATATTGTTTTATCAGGATGAGTCCCACCCATGTTGCATAGGTCTTCTTGGGGAGTTGGCAGCTACTTAATTGGAACATAAAGAAACAGCGTATATTTAATTCAGCTTCTGCTATGTGGTTACTCATTAGCCCACATTAACCAGATGACACTATTTTTGTGGATGTGATAACAGCTTGCTTTCTCTAATTTCTGAGATATATCACTAACCTGAAGGTACATTATTTCCCAATGAATAATGCCTATTTGACATATGGGAAATAGTAAAAAGCCGAACCACTATCAGGAATTATTTGTACGTGTGTTCTTCAAAGAAAATCATTGCCTCCACATAGGTGTCTTAGAGTGTCTTACCCATATATGATTATGTGGTTACATCATTTCCAACAATGTCTGCACAGGAGTCTGGTGCACCTCCCAACAGATACATGGGTTTCCTAGGGGGAGAAACTCCCCAAGTATTTCCTATGAGTTGGAGTGGCAAATAGCTTTAATAAAAATAGTTAAATAACTAGATTTCGTATAGATAAAACATACAGCTTAAATCTTTTCCTTTTACAGCTAAGGGGATATTATAATGTATCTTAATAATGCTTTTATGGGATTGTAGCAGAGGCAAGGGCAACAGTGGTTTGCTCTGTTCCAGTCTATCAGCTGCCGCAGAGAAGTTTTACTAAATTGCTTCAAAAGCACAACATATCTACAAATGCCAGAGTTGCCCCTGACGTCCAGCACCTGGTTCCACAAGGCCCTTCCTGTCGTTGCCAAGGTGGTGCTGTCTTGTGACATCCTCTGATTTTTCCTGACATCTCACGACCACTTCACTATGGCCATTCTCATTGTCTAGTGATTCCTTTAATCAGGTTCCTAAAGTGCTGGTACGATAATCAGCAGGACAAAATTTAATCTCTAGTTGCTAATTAATTCTTATTGAATAATATATCATCACTATTGTATTATGTTTGATTCAAAATGGCACTGTTAATGTTTATATATATATTATCTTCATAATCTAAAATTAATTTTGCAATGTTCCAATGCAGGGTTATTAGTTTTCTACTCCTGCTGTAACAGATTACCATAAACAGCAGCATAGAATAACATAAATTTATTATCTCACAGTTTCTGTAGGTCAGAAGTCTGGTGAGCTCAGCTGGATCTCTTGCTCAAGAGATTCACAAGGCTGAAATCAAAGTATCGGCAGGATGACACTACTTTCTGGAGGATCTAAGGATTAATCCATATTCAGGCTCATTGAGGTTTCAGCAAAATGCAGTTCCTTGAAGTTGTAGGACTGAGGTCCATATTTCCTTCCTGGTTTTCAGCTTTTAGAGGCTGCCTATACCCCTTGCTTGTGGTTCTCTTCCTCCATTGTCAAAGTTAGCAATGGTAGTTGAGTCTTTATTCTGTTGTTTTTTTTTTTTTTTTAAGATTTTATTTATTTGACAGAGACAGCCAGCAAGAGAGGGAACACAAGTAGGGGGAGTGGGAGAGGAAGAAGCAGGCTCCTAGGAAGGAGCCTGATGTGGGGCTCAATCCCAGAATGCTGGGATCACGCCCTGAGCCAAAGGCAGACGCTTAACGACTGCGCCACCCAGGCGCCCCTATTCTGTTGTATTTCTGACCAAAGCTGTAGGGAAAAGCTATCCACTTTTAATGGTTCTGGTGATTATATTGGACCTACCCAGATAATCCAAGATAATTTCCCCATTTCAATGTCCTTACCCTTAATCACATCTGTAAAGTCCCTTTTGACATGTAACACATCAGGTTCTGGACAGTAGGACATGGGCATTTTGCAGGAAGGGGGAGCATGAATCTGTGCATGGGGTTGACTAACTCTATACCCTGGAATCCAATTCTGGCCACCTATTTTTGTAACTAAAATTTCATTGCAGAGCCACACCCATTTGTTTATATATTGTCTGGCTGCTTTCATGCTCCAACAGCAGAACTGAGTACATGGGACAGAGGCCATTATGGCTCACATGTCTAAAAATATTTGCTACATGACTCCTAACTGAAAAAGTTGGCTGATCGCTGCTCCAAAAATAGCATAATTATTCTAAAATCTTTTTGAAAAATGTTAACTAGGTATTATGAATCAAAATAAACTGAATTCGGAATGTAAGTGGGAAGGTTGCTTACTCAAACTGAGGAATTTAGGATATAACCAAAAAACAGAAAAAACAAAACAAAACAAACTGTAGCAAGGGAACAACTTCTATCTCAATTTCTGCCAATGGCAGAGCCATCAATCTGCTTGTCTAGTTAGCATTTCAAGACTCTTCCATAATACCAAGAGCTTTAAGCAGGGGGAAAAAAATCAGAAACCTCTTTTAAATGGACAAAAGCTAGGGTAGAAAAGTAATTCAAAAAGTAAAGGGATACAAACACCCCTTCGTAGAAATTATAGATGCATAGACTGAACTTCCTCAAGCTTTGCCAAGTGATTTTTAATTCCTTAGGTTATTATCAGTCTTTGATATTCAACAAAATACCCACTGATGAGTGTTGAAATCTCTTCATTGTTTCTCATGCTTATCTAATGGTAACAAGCATATTCATTATAGTCTTCCATTGTGTTTTCAGCTATGATTTACAAAGGCCATGGCTCATGATTAATTTTAGTTTATACACATAAACACAAACTCCTTCATTTGTTAGCTTGATCCTGTCAGTATGCAAGCAAATATGGCAAAGAAAACAAAACCTACAAGCCCAAATTCCCATGAGATTTTTTGTGAACACGACCAATTTGAGAACTACAAATAAACTTTGTGATTTTTTTTCAATGCCGAAAGACAGCAGTATCCTAGACCACCGGAGTCATTACTCAGAGGAAGAAAGAAGAAGAAAGGCAAGACTGCAGAGACCGCAGGCCAGCATAGTCCAATCAGTCTTTCCACTAGAAATGGAACTACATAAAAATATTCCTAAATTTGGAAAAGAATGCATTTTCAGGCTAACAAAGTTGATAGAGCATGAGCTAACTAAAATGTATTTATTTTCTTATTCTTCTAACTCATCTTTAAGGATGGAGAGGTTATGCACCTTCGAAAGTCATAGCAGGCTCAGATCTGTCAGATCCAAGTCATCCTAATGCGAGTGTGTGTGTGTGTGTGTGTGTGTGTGTGTGTGTGCGTGTGTGTGTGTGCATATAAGGTCATTCTACTATACTTATTTAGGACCCAATAATTATTTTCAATAAAATTAGTAACTTTCCTTACTCCTTAGATAATCTAACAATATTGATAACCATAAATGTCACACTGAAGAAACCTTAAGTAACATGAAAAATAAAATTCTTTTTCTGGGAAAGCAAATTTGATATATTTTTAAAAGCAGGCAATTGCTATGCCTAAGTACTAAGGACTATAGACCCCGACTCTATAGGTCATCACCATAAAGCCATAAGCCCTCCAAACCTGAACTGAGAATAACATCTTAGTCATTAATGATTTATGTGCTGGGTAAAACTGCAATTGGCTTTGCTAAACACAATTTGGAATTTCAGGGTTCCATATTCTACTACCTATTCCTACCAGTTCCCAAGGGCCCTATTATATTTAACATACTTTAAATGCTATTTGTTAAAAAGCTTTTTAAAAGAACACATTTCGTTTAGGAAATGTTAACAGGCTTTTCCCTAGTCTCACTATAACTATTCTCATTCTTCATTTTTTTTCTACATGGTATATGAAATAGATATAATTTGCAAGTCATTATTGTTTTCTGAGCTCAGGAAAGTGTGGCACATACTTTTGATATAAAGAAAATAGGTGAAAGTAGACTTGACATTAGAAATATATCTAAAATAGTTCAGTTTTGAAGACAAAAACAGTGATTATATATACAGTTATAATAAAATTTCAGCTTGTTCTAATCAATTTCTATTTTCACGTTTAAGATGTATCTTTTTTTCACATTTTAGAGAAGGCCATTATATTTCACTATAGGCTCTTTGATGATCTCTTCAATGGAAATAAGCTAAACTCAATATATAAAGCATATTTTTATAATATAACTGGTAATAAATACTAGGATACTCAACAAATCAGTTACATATCCCTTCCCTCAGTGAGTAGTATAGTATTTTACAAACTCTAATTTGGGTGATAAGTATAAATACAACAAGCATTAGAAATTCAAAACAGGAGAGCAAGAAGGACTATATGTATTGTATGGAGGAAGTGTTAAAGGTATTTATAAAATAAAGGGGAGAAATGAGGGATCCCATCACCCAGAGAGGCTCCATGGCGCAGCTGTTAATTGGGCTGGCCTCTGAGGGCAGCTGGGCACTGCAAGCAGGGGGAGAGTAGAAGTGAGTGAGAACACTTGGCAGCATTTTCTTCTCCAGCATAAGCTTTTCTTCTTCCTCTCCTTCTCCCTCAGACCCCCTTTCAACAGATTTGTCTATATTCTTTTAAATGGAGGTCTTCTAGAGCAGAGATTGTATTGTTTAGAAAATTTGGTCAACTCATTCACTCAAAATATTGAAAGACAGAGTTAGTTCTAAGTGACTTGTGATAATTATCTCACCATTCTTATATTCTGACTTTACCTGTAACTCCAAGTGTCTAGCTGGTGCTTAATAAAATGTATTGATGATACTCTGGTTTTCATAGGTAAAAAGTAATTTACTTTCTGTACATGTTTTATCTCCTTTGTAAATTGGCTGACAGAATATCCCCCCAGAAGGGAAGTTCAACTCAAAGCTTAAATCTGTTCACTTCAAATCGTTTTACTGAATTAACATTAGTGAGACTGTTTTGTCAACACTATTTTTGAGG
This sequence comes from Ursus maritimus, assembly GCF_017311325.1. Taxonomy (NCBI): domain Eukaryota; kingdom Metazoa; phylum Chordata; class Mammalia; order Carnivora; family Ursidae; genus Ursus; species Ursus maritimus. The sequence continues at coordinate 22,095,642 of NW_024425452.1, read as the reverse complement.
TTACTCATTCTTTAACTTATAAAAATTTGTCACTTAATTAATATGTTCTTTAAATTCTCAATAGTGACTTTACTTAGGAAAGTATTGTCGATGTTCACTTACAAGTTTTCTCCATAAGAAACATGATATTAATTCTGACTTTTTTTTTTTTTTCAGGGACCTAGTATCTCTTTCTATTTTTCACCAATGCTTGTAACTGGTAGACATTACCATAACAAACAATAAAAACAAACACATAAGTAAATAAATATTTTTTAAACAGATTTTGAACCTACAAAAAAATAACTTCTTACTCAAAAGCAGTGTTAAAGGAATTCCCAGTGTTCAGTGCAGTGATGAGATTAGGTAGAGATGAGATTATTCTTAGCATAAAGGAGGTAGATTTTATAGAAATAAAACACATTCTTGAAATTAAATAGAACCGGTATGGTCACATTTTGGCAAAAGCTGAAAAAGACCTAACAGTTTAAGTATTAGTTGTGATGTTTAAAAGTCATTACTAAGAGATTTGTGATTTTCATTAAACAATCTAGGAAGCCAGAGCATCTTAGTAAAAAGTGGTTCACAGGGAAGATAATTGTCATTTTTTATAAAACCAAGATTGATTTTCTTTTTGGAAGCCAGAAATTGTAAAATAGGAGAGAATACATAGGTTTTGTAAACCAAAGGATGGGAGTATAAATTCTGTTGTGTCATTCATTAAGTTTATCGATTTGGGAAAATGACACTCTGTGCTTATTTGTATGTAAAGGTCAGCTTCACAGAAACTTTGCAAGGAATTTAAAAGAAAAACAACTGTGTATATGCAACGCATGAGAGTGGTTCACTTTAATACAGGGAGTATCAAAGTATAATCAGGAGAGCCTTAATAGGAATCACTTTCCTTGTCCCTACTCATCAATGATTGAAGCATTTAAAGTGAATGTGTAAAGTAGAAGTAGAATTTTTAATTTCTACAGAAGGACAGAACAAGATTTAAAGAGTTTCAGTTGCAGTTGGATGGATTCAAGAAAGGGTTCTTGTCATTCTAGAACAAGAGGTCTAGATCTGGATTACTGGAGTACCCAGGTAGTTTTAAGAAGACTTCTCTAATCCTTGACCTAGCACTTTCAAATGCATCCCACCCATTCTTCTACTCTGGGGTACACTGAAGTTAATTACTCTCCTTTGTATTATGTTTATAATTTCTATTGCTGTAAGCATCTTAAACCTATGTATTTACTTGGCAGTCTTCCGTGTTGAGACGGATTCTTACTCATCTTGGTCTCCCCCATTGCTTGGCTCAGAGTCCAATAAAGATGTGTATATAGATAAACAATCTAATCATTACTATCTTGGATAAACTGAAGGGAGTTTCATTACGGACAAAAGCATAGGATAATCTGGCATTTTTTTAAAAACAAAATTCTGAATTTTTATAAAACTTGGTAAAAACAGTGTTTCAAACTATATAGTCACCAGAGTACAGAGTTATCAAAAACGTATGCACATCACTGGGCATCTCCTGGCATTGTGTTTCCATATAATATATATCTTCATAACAAACTACTTCATTTACAACTCTTAAAAGTCTAGAAAAATGTGTTCTGATCTAATCAAATGACTGACTGTTAACCTTTGTTTAAAGGTAAATTCTATAACCAACTCAATGCCACGTGGATGATACTTACATTAGCCAAATGAGCAAGTTCTATCTCCAGGAACGAATCAGTTGTTTTGGGTTCAGGCCTTATTGTGACCACGATGATTTTGGAATTGACAACAGTGTAATTTCTGAAACACAGTAATTATGATTAAAAGGAGAAAGGATCAATGACATGTATAAATTCCTACTGCTCAGTACATGTTGGAATGCATGTTAAATAAATATATCCCAACATATCTTAAGGAAAGCAGACAAACATTGGGCAAACAGATTTAAAGCATGATACTAAAGTAGTACTTATGGAAAGTTACAGTTATTTCTTCTTATAAACAAACCCTATTTGGAACTAGAAAACTTTGAAGGGGAGAAAGCTATTGCTGACTGTTAGCATTTTAGATGCAAGGAAGATGAAAAAGCAGCAGCACTGACAAGCTTTCGATTACTTAAATCTGATTCACCTACAAGAGAGATGGATTGTGAATTCACACCTTCAGGCAATCTTTAAATGAATATAATCCATTTATCTCAAGGTGGACTTAACGGTTTTGTTCTCCAGGAGACCAAATATTCTTCTTGTAGAGTGCTATCTTGGCGTTTTTTAGACTATCTCAAAATTCATTAAGATGAATAATTGGAATGTGGTTTAGCATGAAAGCAAGCAGAGTTTAAATATAAGTAAATGCTGTTGCTAATCACTGACTATCATTCATTTCAGCCATACAGACTTACAGGCTGCTGCTTTATCTCAATATGCTCCACGTAAGGAATACATTTAAAATATCTCACCAATTACAGTTCACTCACAAAGAAGTTTTAAATATATTTACAAGCTACAAAAAATTATCCATAAACATATAAAACAGAACCAACTCTTTCTTGTACATACAGGTTTTTATCCAACATGTATAAAATGCCACATATCACCTCTTATTTAGACATTCAAAGGTTTATTATACTTTTAGCTATATATATTTCTTCCATCCTTTCTTTTTGCTTTGAAACAAAACAGAGCATGTTCCTCCATAGAACACGTACTATTCTGGGGAATCTGTAACAGGTATCAAAGATGAAGTCATTTAACTTTTCTCTCTCTTTTTGTTGCTTAAAGCATTATTTATAGGTAATAAAATTCACCAATTTTAAGTGGGCAGTTTGATGCTTTTATAATTGTCAGTACCATGCAAGCACCACCAAATCAAGATGGATAGCCGATCCCCTCACCTTGAACACTTTCCTTGTGCTCTGTGCATCTGATCCCCTCCTGCTCCCAAGGTTCCAGCCAACAATGAACATGTTACCTCTATAATCATGCCTTTTCTAGAATTTCATTTAAATAGAATCGTACGGTACAAAGACCTTCGTGTTTGACTTAATTCACTTAGCATAATGTTTCTGAGATTCACCATTTTGTTTCTCTTTATAGGTGACTATTATTCCATGATATGGCTATAACACAGTTTGTGACCTACTCATCAATTAAGTAAGCAACCTGTGGGTTACTTCTGATTTTTAGCTTTGATGAATAGTGTACTATTCATATTTGGCTATTATGAATAATTGGCATACAAACTTTCTACATAGACATGTGCTTTCATATGTTTTGGGTAAATACCTAGGAGTGGAATTGCTTGATCATGTAGTAAAAGCATGTTTAATCTTATGAGTAAATGCCACACTGTTTCCCAAAATGGCTGTACCATCAAAATCATATAATTCTAATAATGTAGAACAACGTTGAACCTCACATTCTTTGTGCAAATCTTTTCTCTAATGGGATGGTCTTTACTGTGATATTTCACCAGAAAAAAATGATAACTCTGCCGCCGTGAGGAATTTACTGTATTTAGTAATAGAGGAACTATAAACATATTTTGAGTTGGATAACATTTTTTAGCCCATCTCTCATGTATCAGTAATGTCAAATAACAAATTCTTAAACACTCAGGAAGCTTAATGGTATCTAGACTAACAGTAAAAAGTAAAGAGCAACAAGGTATACATTTGACTTTATATTTCTTAGGGGAAGGTAGCTGCAAACCCCAGAGAGGGCTGGTTAACTGTCCTTTATTTCATTTAATACTAATTGAAGGTCAGTTGCATTGAGAGTGATATGAAGTTAAGCTCTAAATGCCAAGTTCCCTTTGCAAATTTATCGTTCCCTATTTCTCTAGGGGGGATCAGGTGAGAACAGATGGAATTAACAAAGCTGTGAGATGATACTGGGCAGCTAATTATATTAGCAGATATGACAGGATTCTCAGAGAATGACAAGGTGTATATAACTTGGGGTTGGAGAAAATGTTTGTCTGTCACCACCAAAAAAATTATGGCGGGTTCTCCCAGAGAACAGTCCTGAGCACACAGATGCAAGTTCCTTTTCCAAATTAGCCTGTTTATGTTTGAGTTCTGGTTTGGTTACCTTGAAACAAAAATATTTACATGTCACTATAATTCATTTTGCCTTTTTATTGCCGGTTCTATTTATAATCCCATTTCTCTGCTATAAATAAACCCAATGTTAATTTAACTCAACTGCTAATTTTAATTAATAAATGTTAGTTAAATTTGATGGTATACAGATATTTTGCATTATTTTAAAGTTGTGTAAGTGGATCATTTACCAGAAAATACAGATGTGAGTACTCCAAACAGGAATTTATAATTTTGTCAAGATATTTATGAAGCTCTCTTTGTGTGTCTGGGCATGTGGGAATTTTGACCCTGGGAAACTGGGGTATAGAAAGCAAAGTAGCTAAGATGAGCAGTCTTCTGTAGGGTATGTTACTCTGTGTCAGGTTTATCAGCTTCTCAACTGGGCTTGTGGAGATGACCCCTAGAAGACAGAGCCCACCTTATGACTTTTGCTCTGTGTGTGTGTATGTGCGTGTGTGTGTGAACTTATTTAAAATTCAGCTGGGACAGGATGCATGCCAGTATAATTATGCAGATGGATGTTCTCATCACATTCATGTACTACCCTCCCTCCCCTTGTCCTACTAATATGTTACTATTTCTACCACAACATCCATTAATACGTATGTCTCCTTCCACATGATTATAAGTTCAATGAGGGCAAGATTTCTATCTAGCATTTATATATCCTCATTTGCATTATGCTTTGCACATTTTAGTGCTAACACATGTTTAAATATCATATTAAATAAACACATAGTAAGCAAAAATATCAAACTTTTGACCAAGCTGGGTTAAAATGTAATGCCATTATCATGGTATTAAAATGCTTGATGAAGGAAAAATAAGCAAATTTACATTACGCAGTCGGTCCCTTTTTAAAAAGTGTACAGTGTGTGAAATTATCTTTAATTTATTCTACCAATTTATTCTAATTTGCATAAGTGGGTAGCTGGCTCCTTATGTGCCATGTCAGGCTTTGTGATCTACTAATGCTTCCTGGCTGGATACACATTTATATTCACTGCAAGGAAAGCAGATCTTGTAGCCAAATGGATTTCATGACTAAAATAATAAAGTTCTTTTCTGTTCTTGAGATTTGTGCTAGTTGGTTTGGCTAAAACATTTAAAAATGTGTAGAGTTATTCATTCAAAGGACACCCAAGTTATTCAAAATTATTACAAAGGCTTAAGGCACTTAGTGTACATTAACCATATCTTAAAGAGAGTAAAAAAGTGACTACGAAATGGAATGTAGCTGTTTACCAGAGACTCACTTCAGGTATAAGGACATACACAGGCTGAACGTGAAAGATGGAAAATGATGGCCATACAAATGGTAACCAAAAGAAAGCAGAGATGGCCATATTTGTAATGGACAAAATAGACTTTAAGTCAAAAACCAAAATAAGAGACAAAGAAGAACATTATATACTGACAAAAGGGCCAATTTGTTAGGGAGATATAACAGTTATAAACATATACATATCTAACAGCAGAGCACCCAAATATTTGAAGCAAGTGTTGACAGAATGAAAGGGAAAAACAGACAGCAACACAAAAATAGCAGATTTCAATTCAATACCCCACTTACATAATGGATAAATCAACCAGATAATAGATCACTAAGAAACAGAGGACATGAACAACACTACAGATCAGTTGGATCTAACAGACATATAAAGAACACCCTATCCAACAACAGCAGAATATATGTTATTCCCAAGTGCATATAGAGTATTCTCCAGGATAAATCATGGGTGATGCCACAAAAAGAGTCTTAACAAATTTAAGATGATTGAAATCATACTTAGTATCTTTTCTGACCACAGTGGAATGAAACTAGAAGTTGAAGGCAAAAAAGAAAAAAAACTGGAAAATTCACAAATATTAGGAAATTAAATAAAACACTCTTGAACAATCAATGGACCAAAGGACAGATCACAAGAGAAACTAAAAAGATCTTGAGACAAATGATGATGAAAACACAACATATCGAAACTAATGGGATACAGCAAAAGACTAAGACAGAAATATATAGGGGTAAATGCTTCTATTTAAAAAGAAGAAAGATCTCAAGTCAACAACCTAATTTTATTTCACAGAACTAGAAAAAAACAACAATAAACTAAAATCAAAGTTAGCAGAAAGAACAATAAAGATTAAAGCAGAAACAAATAGGGAATAGGAAAACAATAGAAAATATCAACCAAAATAAGAGTTAGTTGTTTGAAAATAAATCAACAAAATTGACCAACTCTTAACTAGACTAACTAGTAAAAAAGAGAAAACTAAAATAACAAAAACCAAAAATAAAGAGAGGAGACATTACAACTAATGCCACAGAAATAAAAAGGATTACAAGAAACAACTATAAACAATTACATGCCAATGAACTGGATAATTTAAAAGAAATTCCTATAAACATAAAAGCTGCCAAGACTAAGATTCATGAAGAAATTAAAAAATGTAACAGACCTATAACTAGTAGAGACTGAATCTGTAATCAAAACCTCCCAACAAAGAAAAGCCCAAAAAGAGATGGCTTCACTGGAATAATTCCATCAAACATGTAAAGAAGAATTAACATCAATTCTTCTCAAACCTTTCCAAAACATTGAAGAGGAGGACATACTTCCAAACTCACTTTATGAGACCCTCCTACCAAAATCAGAAAAAGATACAAGAAATGAAAACTATAGGCCAATATTCCTGATGAAGAGTGATGCAAAAAAAAAAAAAAAAAAAATCCAAACAAAATACTAGCATATTAAATTCAACAACACATTAAAAATATCATACAACATGATCAAGTGGGAATTATTTCTGGGATGCAAGGATGGTTCAACATATGAAAATCAAGGTAATATACCACATTAACAGAATGGAGGACAAAAGTAATGTGATCATTTCAATTGATGCAGAAACAACATTTGAAAAAAAATCATTTTTTTTCTTTTTTTTTAAATTTTTTAATGATTTTTTATTATATTATGTTAGTCACCATACAGTACATCCCCGGTTTCTGATGTAAAGCTCGATGATTCATTAGTTGCGTATAACACCCAGTGCACCATGCAATACGTGCCCTCCTTACTACCCATCACCGGTCTATCCCATTCCCCCACACCCCTCCCCTCTGAGGCCCTCAGTTTGAAAAAAATCATTTTTTCAGGATAAAAACTCTCATCAAATTAGGCATAGAGGGAATGTATCTCAACATAGTAAGGACCATGTATGAAAAACCCACAGCCAATATTATACTCAATGGTGAAAAACTGAAAGTGTTCACTGTTAGATCAGGAACAAGGCAAGGATGCCATCTATTGCCACTTCTATTCTACATAGTATTGCATTCCTAATCAAAGCAATTAGGTAAGAAAGAGAAATATAAGGCAACCAAATGGGAAAGGAAGAAGCAAAATTACCTCTGTTCAAGGTGAAATGATCTTATATGAAGAAAACCCTAAAGATTCCACAAAAAACCCTGTCAGAACTAATAAACAGGGGCACCTGGGTGGCTCAGTCGTTAAGCGTCTGCCTTTGGCTCAGGTCATGATCCCAGCGTTCTGGGATTGAGCCCCTCATCAGACTCCCTGCTCAGCGTGAAGCCTGCTTCTCCCTCTCCCACTTCCCCTGCTTGTGTTCCCTCTCTCGCTGCCTCTCTCTCTGTCAAATAAATAGATAAATTCTTAAAAAAAAAAAGAACTAATAAACAAATTCAGCAAAGTTACAGGATACAACATTTACACTCAAAAATCAGTTGCTTTTCTATACACTAACAAACAATCCAAAAAGTAAATTAAAGAAACACAACTATTTGTAATAGAATCAAAAAGAATAAAATACTTAGGAATGAACATAAGGAAGTGAAAGACTTTTAAGCTGAAACCAAACAAAAAATCTTGCTGACGGAAACCAAAGAAGACATAAATAAATGGGATGATGTCCCATGTTCATGAATTTGAAGACAATATTGTTAAAATGTTGGCACTACCCAAAGCAATCTAAGGATCACTGCAATTCCTATCAAAAATCCCAATGACATTTTTTTTTACACAAAAAGAAAAAAAATCCTGAAATTCATATGGATTGTCAAAAAACTCTGAATAGTCACAACAATCTTCACCAAGTATGACAAAGCTAGAGGCCTCGTGTTTCCTTATTTCAAAACATATTACAAAGCTACAGGAAGCCAAAACAGTATGGTACTGGAATAAAGACAAGTGATAGACACATAAACCAACTGAATAGAATAGAAAGCACAGAAATTAACCCTCTCATATAGACTCAAATTATCTTTGACAATGGTGCCGGGGCTACACACAATGGGGAAAAGATAATCTGTTCAACAAATGATGCTGGGAAAACTGGACATCCACATGCAAAAGAATAGAGTTAGATCCTTACGTTCTGCCATATAACAAAATTATCTCAAATAGATTAACGATCTAAACATAAGACTTGAAACTATAAAACTCTTAGAAGAAAACAGGGAAAAAGCTTCATGACATTGAATCTGGCGATGATTGCTTTGATATGATACCAAAAGTATAGGCAACAAAAGCTAAACTAGATAAATGATACTACATCAAACTTAAAAACTTCTGTGCAGTAAACAAGCAATAGAGTGAAAAGGCAATCTATGGGAGAAGAAAGAATATTTATAAGCCATATATCTGTCAAAGGGTTAATATTGAGAATATATAAAGAAATCCTAAAACTCAGCAACAAAAACAAACAATAGGATTACAAAAAAGGGCAAAAGACTTAGACATCTCTCCAAACATGACATAGAGATGGCCAACAAATATATGAAAAGATGCTCAACATCACTAATTATCAGGGAAATGCAAATCAAAACCACAATGAGGTATTTCATACCTATTAGGATGGCTACTATCTGAACAAACAAAACAAAACAAAACAATTAAAAAAACAGAAAATAACAAGTGTTGGCATTGTTATGGAGAAATTGGAAGCCTTATGCACTGTTGGTGGGAATGTAAAAGTGCTATGGAAAACAGCATGGAGATTCTTCAAAAAATCAAAAATATAATTAGCATATGATGAGGAAATCCCACTTTTGGATATACATCCAAAAGAACTGAAAACATAATCTCAAAGAGATATTTACACACCCTTGTTTATTGCAGCACTATTCATAATAGCCAAGAGGTGGAAGCATCCTAAATATTTATTGATAGATCATAAAGAAAATATGGTATATACCGACCATGGAATATTATGCAGCCTTAAAAAAGAAGAAAATTCTGCTGCATGCTCCAACAAAGATGAACATTGAAAACATTATGCTAAGTGAAACCAGTCTCACACACACACACACACACACACACACACACACACACACACACAACAAAAACAAAACAAGTAATGCATGATTTCACTCCTATAAGGTACCTAAAGTAGCCAAAATTTTAGAAACAGGAAGACTCCGGAGGTTGGGAGGAGGTAGAAAAAAAGGATGTTGTTGTTCAAAGAGTATACAGTTTCAATTTTGCAAGACAAAAAAGCTCTAGAGATTTGTTGCACGATAAGATGCATATGGTTAACACTACTATTCTGTGCATCTTAAGATGGGTAAATTTCATGTTATGGGTTTTTTATCACATTAAAGAAAATGCACTGCAGTGTTACAAATAAACATCAGTGGAGAGGATTGTGGAACTTATTGTGCAAATAAAGGATAACCAGACAAGGTACAGTAAAAAGATGTTAATGGTTTAATAAAATTATTAAAATTACTGTAGCCTCTTTCCATTTTTAGAATTAATTTTCATAATTTCAAACAAGCTCTCCAGTTTAAATAAAACCAAAACAAAATAGATGATTTCATATATTCTAGGAACTGGGACTTCATCAAAACGATTAAATTAAATATATATGCTTTTAAAACTAAAATCAGCTGATGGCTGCTAAAAAGTAGGATTGGGCTAATTTTGAGCTTTAAAACTAATCAGAATTTCAAGGTAGGTTTACTAAGGGATAACACCTAAAACTACAAAGAAGCTAAGTGATCAGGGATTTAAATTCACTTTCAAAAGGTATAGCCAAATAAAACTCAGATTTTTGTAAATAATATACTGAATGCATAATAATATTTTGTAATATTACTCATGCAAACTTGCTATTCCCATAGATAATTTTAATTTCTAGTGTCCTCACAATAGGATACTATAAAAAGATACAGAATATCACAAAACTGCAATATGTCATTGAAAACTCAGAATGAAGAAGCAAGATCCAAGGTTTGTTCAGGTCCTGAAACTGAAGAACAGGTGCTCTTAAGAGAACTCAACAATTTCAGGTTGATTGCCTTCAGAATGTATGGGTTTAAAAGTAATTATGTTTTCATTTTTTGATTATTTCTAATATAATTTAGTTCAATTGCTTTTCCCATTTGCTTTTAATTCCTAAATATACGAACTCAAATGAGTTCCATTTGCTAAATATGAAAAAAATTCACGTCATTTATCTTTATTAGGTTGGTGCACCTGACAGCAAATTCGTGTGGTTTTGCATTATTGAAACTTTTTTTTTCCTTTTCGAAAGATAATTTTCAAATGACTACTGGCTTATGAGAACATTGTTGCTTTTTATTCATCTGTATTTTTCATGGCATTTTAATACTATAGTGGAATTTGCATATAATTTTAATTAGATCCTTTACAATGTCGCGAATGTTAATAGCTACATTAAAATGCTCTTTTTTTTTTAACAGAGCTATATCTTCCATATGTCCTAAAGGAAAACTACACATTGCTCCTATACTCAAAAGTATTGTGATTTCCTATAAAACTGGAATCTGATTTAAATGAGTCAGAAAATGGACTGTTTACAACCGTTTCTTAAACGCTAGCTTGAGTGTATGATTGGGTACACTTTTCTTTTTTTTCCTTAGAGATAATTTCTGTACCATAAATTCCTAGAAGTGGCTGCATCAATGACAAGGCATTTTTAAAGCCTCTGGATATTGCCAAATTGTCCTACTAAAAGGTTATTACAGTTAAAAAAAAAAAAATGCTTGACCGCAGTTTGGGAGCTTGTCAGGCTGTGAGTGGTTGTTACTTTCTTGACTTGAGTGGGTGATGTGTGTGGGTGGCCTCGCCTCTCCCAAAAGACCCTCTGGCCTCTGCTGGTCAGACTTCATTCCAAAAATGGTCATGAGGAGCTGGGAAGAGTGACAGCCTCACACCTTGATGTCAATAGTCTGGGTTGGGGCCACCAAGTTGACCCCCAAGTATCCTTGAGTTTGTTCATACACGGTCACCTCCTCCTTGACTTTAGAAGATTTTCTGCATAAGAGCAATATGTATTCACACTGATATCAAAGTGCACAGTTTGTACTGCTCAAAGGAATCGATACTACTAGCCTCACAGAGGCAGCAAGGCAGGGAAAGTGTCCTGGTTTGGGCAGAGAAGACTTGAATTGGATTAGAACTCAGTCACCTGCTGGACACACAATCTTGGGTAGGTCATGGAACTAATAAGGAGGTCAGTTTCTCATGTGAAAAATTAGAATTCTAGATGGTACTAACCTTTAAAGGACCTTGCAGCACTAATATCCTGGTTCTATCCTTTTTGACTATCAAAAACTATTCTAAGAAGGACAAAAGTGGAAGGCTGAGAGCAGCACATATTTAGTTTGGACTTAAGTAGAGCACATTCCTTCAGTTGAAGGGGCAATCTGATCTACTTAATTGTAAAAGGGAAGACAATCAAACAGCAAAACAAAAATTGCCGCTCGAAGAATAGCTGAATGCATATTAGGGCAAGAGAAGAAATCTCTAAATAAAAGAGTCAACATGCAAAGTTATTTCTGCCTATGTATGAAGGGAAATTTCTAAATCATATCTATTCAAAACATTACATCAAGTTCTCCTTCCTAGTCCCCATGGAGAAATTATGCAAAGTATTGTTTTGAAAATGATTATATCAAAATAAAAAATTTCTGGAAACTTAACAGCAAGCCTAACATTATTCAGTGTATGAGAAACTTGGCTCCAATAGTTTCAACAGACAATTAGTAAAATGATCACTCAGGAAAATGTGTCATGAAAATTTGGTAAATAACTAAACATAAAGAGCAAATTTGTGTATTTTTTCATGTTGAATTGGAAGATATTCCCTTTCCTACTGGGTTCAATTCACATAGTTCAATTTATAAGTAAAACAACAAGATATATGTATTTTATTCCTCTGTTCCTAACATATTTGTATGGCATGTGCACTAAATGTCTATGTACTTTGTTATTTTAAAAATGTCTTATGTGGAATATTCTATCAGATAAGACAATTACTTATTCCAGGAAACATTTCTTGGACCTTTACTATTTTTTAAGTACTGTTCTAGAGTTTCGACAGTAGAGAAGATTAAAAAAATTCAGACAGTAAGGTTAGCCAGGTTGCTACTTAGTAAATATTTGTTCAGTGACTAAAACAAAGACATCACCCTTGTCCTTTAAAAGGCTTATTCTTATTTAGCAGATCTATCATTGGTATGGTTACTAACTCAACTTTCTGGAATAGTTTTTTGAAAAGGAGAAGAAAAAAAAAAAACAAGCCTGAGAATGCTCCGTTACATTATTTTACTGTATAAAATAAAAGGAAATGTGTTGTAAATGCTAATATTTCACCTTTGAAATAGTACCTAAACAAACATTTCATCCTGAGCATTCCATTGTCATTATTTCCAGTCTAAAAGTGAATATTGTTTTCCTATAGTCATTTACCTAATTACTTTATACATAAAAAGTGTGAGTGGGTATACATATTCATAATTCTTACATATAGGTTGTTAAGGACTTTAAGCTAAAGAATACATCAGAACTGCACAATTCTACGATTTTACTGCAATAAAGACGAGGAATTTTTGAAGTTGGAAAGAACCTTTGAGTGCAACCCCACAATATACATATAAAAAACGTCAATAACTTGCCCCCAGATTTGAATCTGTTTGTGTCACAGGTGGTATTAGGGGAGCCACTGCTCTGGACTATGCCCTGCTTTATCCATTAAATCATTCACAACATGCCCATTAGTCTACCCTAAGTAAATTTTCAATTCCCTTAACTAAATTTATGAAACATGGAATGGCCTGGCTTCAGTTGTGTGAGTGAGTTCTATGGTATGATGCAAAACAAGATTAATCATAATGCAACTTTGTTAGACATGCAGGAGAAAAACTAATTCACAGTCTAAAGCCTTTTATGTTGAGTATTTTGTTTGCATTCACTATATCCCTCAGCAGCAAATAGGGTGAATAATGCACATCAATGTGTTTATTTTATTTGGTGCTTATATTTTAAAGTTGAACTGAAGGCAGACAATTTCTGAGTGACTGGACAAGTTTATTAATTTCTTGTTATGTGAAATTAAAATTAAAACCCAAGTCCGCTGATTTTAAGTTAGTGTCTAGTCTAGAGTTCTTGAAAGACTAGCTTCATACAAATGAACCCCCTATGGAAATAAGGGTCTAACTTTGAGTATCTGGGTACATTTAACTTGAGCACATTTCTTTTCAAATGAACATCATACACAAAGTTAGAGGCAGTGTAAGTATAAATCCATTTTATCTGTAATTGTGCACACCAATGTGTTTTAACAAAGCCAGTGGAAAATTTGGTAGTAAACTCATTAGTTTTGAAAATCTGTTATTGGTAGAACAAAAGCGAACACAGACCGATTCAAATTCAGAAAGCCCAAATTCCATCCAGAGAAGAAGGGAGTTAAAGAAAACTCAACTTCCCATAGTTGTCTCTTTGATTGAAGGAGAACCTGCATTACAGCTGGAGATTTACCGACTGTATTAATAATTTGCTGCACATGGAAAGATTTCATCCAAAGAATCAGGACTAGTCACTGCTGCTGCTGAAAACTTAGTTGCTTCCTTGCAAGGCCTTTTTTCTGCTGGACTGAACTCTAATTGTGTTTATTTATGAGACTATTTGTTATGCTCCTGGTATAACCGTACACATCATTCACAGTCTTTCCTCCCTAAAGACTTGAAGCTTTATTCATAAGGGTGTGAGTAAGAGCTCCCTGCAAATGTGGCTGTGTTTAACTAAAACAAAAACCAAAAAAAAACTTGGTCTCAGTCATCCAGAAGGAGACGGGGTGGAGGAAACAGGTCATCATGAGTGATAGCATCTCTACCCGAGTAGGTGTGAATGATGTTTTCTGTGAGATCAAGTAAAGTAGTTAAGACAATAGAGCAAATAAATTAATGTTCGTAGAACATACACTTTACTATGTGTAATGGTTTCTCTTTATGTCTGGGAGGAAAGAAATCAATGGATTTCTTCCAAAAATAGTCCTCTAATTTAACAACAGCATTTTTTCTTAATGTAGCTATAATTGAATATTTATTTAGAGGCAAATTGAGATCTTGTGCAAATGAAGAACAAAGCATGCATTCCCAGTCATCATGGCACTCCTCTAATTTCATGTGATGTTGATGAACAGTACCATTAAGTGCAAATAAAGAGAGAAGACAGATTAATTTTAAAACAACCCATTCTACTACAGAGACTTGAGGGGTTTTTTTTCCTTAATTTTTTTTTCCCTCAGTCTTAAGGCAAGTCATGATTAGTTACAAAAGAATTGCAGGGGTATAATCAGAGACCAAAATTGTCTTTTCTAGTTGTTTTGAAGTGCATAATATGCTAATAAGCTGTTCATTAAATGTGTATTTTCTATTTAATTTAAGAAAAAGCCCTTTGTATTAACAAAGCTTGTTTGACTATTTTCATAGAATGAGCTATAATCACATTTTTGGAATAATTTACAAAGATTATAACAGCTTATTACTTCATCGCTTACCTCAAAGTGGGCAAAATTAGATCTAAGTTTTTGTACAGGACTGCTCCAAGAACAAATACCAACGATTCATCTACTTCTAGAAAAAATGAAATTAAAAGTATTAGTGAAACGACAAGAAAAATACTGTCTTCTACAACTTTACTCTGTTCATTACAAGGGGATTCCAGTACGTGCTGATGCAAAGATGAGTAGAAGAAACGCCTACATAACCATGCATGGGGCAGATTTGCCCACACACCATACATAGTAATGGTAACTTAAAAAGATGAGTTCCCAGTGCTTTTGTGTCATCTGAAGTAACCTTCCTTCACCAGGCTGAGACAGGAGGCTACTGTAGTTGCAGCTAAGGAGTTTCAATTCCCAATGATATGGGGAAAGACAGACAATTTTCTTTTGGAGCTCTAAGCTAGAAGGTCAAATCTCCAAGGTAAAAAGCAAGTCTCAGATGTCGCTGTCAAAAGTAGCCACTAATTTTAGAGGTTGCTGAAGATGTTCTTAAAACTGAATTTTTTCTTAAATTTGCTTTTAGACACCAAAATAATATCTACAAACCAAAGCAAAAGTGAGGAAGAAATAAAAAACGACTGTGGAAATGCAACATGTTTCCACACTAAAATTAAAATATTATACCACATGCTTTCCACTGAGATAAAACTGTCAATCCTGAAACTTAACCATGCCAAGCTCAGGTCTAGAATTTGCACTTGTATTTTTTTTTTTTTTTTTACCATTTTAATAGATCCTTTCCTCCATTAAATTCAGATTTAAAGACCAAATGTCAGTTTTTGTTATTTACAAAATTAGTTTAGAATCATGATTGTAGACTGTTACTAAGTTGTTTGACACAAGCAGATTTATATCTAGTGTACTATGAAACGATCTTACTAGAAATGTTTTGTTCAAAGCTCAAATTATTTCACATATTTACCTTTTGATGACACAGGAGTAAAGATGCTTTTTGGAATGACTACCCTGTCTTCTGAGTTTCTTGCCCAGTCAACCATTCCCTTCCGTCCTTTCATTGGGAAGTTGATGTCTGTTAGAACAGAGGCTGCAGGAAGCCTCTGAATGCTAGCCACTATTAAGAAAGAAGTAATAATGTTAACTAAGATCTTTCAGTGTAATCAAAATTGACCAAATTAAACTTTGAAATATATTCAAAATAAAATTTTGAGCTAAAATTATATTTATCAGATCCAGAAAACAACTTATATCTTATTATTAGACAATTTTCATGAAGATTGCCAATTCTTTTACCTATCAACCCAGATTTCTGTTGCTTTCTAGAAGAATCAGGTACTAACGGTCAATAGAGTGTATTCTGAGAGGACCAGCGTGTACTGCCACTGGTTGTTCACAGCTGACCTCCATTCCAATTGTCAGAAGTCCATACTGTATTTTTTGCTAAATATTTTGATTAACACACTTGATCCATAGGCTGAAATTTGCATTTAAATCTGAATTTTTTCTTCTGAACACATTTTCTGCATTTACATCTGCATGTTATCTTTAGAACAAATTTTTCATGGATTAAATGGAGGTACCATGGAGGCATGGAAAGCAAAGCCCTATTGTTCTTGGAGACAGAATTGTCATAATGCAAATAACAAAGCACCTGTAATGCCATAACCACAGAGCCAAAATCATATGCAGAAAGATTTATCAAGCAGATCAAAACACAAAACTTTTAAAACATTCCCCCCAAATTGAAAGTAATAAATGTATACTTTGAATGGAGAATCATGTCTTTACTTACAATAAGTATTTTAATATATATTGAAAAAATCATGAATGATATGTTTGGTAATGCCTGAATATATTTTTTATTATATGTTACAATTACACACACATATATGTCATAAAACCATAATGATAAGTACTTAAGCACTTATTGATTATATACATTTCCAATTAAGAAATGTAATTTGTGTAACTTTACATAGGTCCCTACTTGTTCTACACTAAAGCTTCAGGTGTGTCATGGAGGATTTAAATAGAAAGATAATGAAGAAAACTATAGAAGCTATTACAAAAGTAAGCTAAAGTAAGAAACCATTCAGCTCCTCAGGAGTGGATTTCACTCTGAAGAAACTTGTAATTTAAATCGAGAGAATGAAAATTAAGAATTTAACAATATTAGTTGTATAAATATATTGCATCACGGGCTTAGATCCAAATTGAAATGGTTATGTATTACTGTACTTTACTAAAGCTCTTTCAGGCTATTATAGACATCCATTATCAGCATAGGATGGAATTTCATTTGGCTTGTAATTTGACATAATAAGCTTAAAAAAGGATTTTGTTACTAAATGTTGAAGGAAAGAGGGTGCTGGGTAACACATAAATTCGTTATGGATGTTAAATGCTGTTTTTGGATAACAGCTATAATTATTTTAGTTTCTTTAATTTTTCAAACAACATAGTCTTTGTTGCCCATAAATAAACTGGTTCACATGTCCTGAAAGGTCCAAATTCTCCACTGCAGATAGATGGACAGGTCAGCAAATTGGTAGCATTGTTCTTCCTTAAGGGTCCTGTGAGCTTTATTCAATCTGCAAAACTAAGTTCATCTGCTTCCAAATCCCCTGACTCTAACTTTGGTTTTTCTTGATATTTAGAGGAAATTTAATTCACCTCTTTGCTCTGAAAACTGCTGAAAAGAAATGATGGTTTTTCTGACTGTCACACAACGGTTTCTGTTGTAAAGGAAAATAAACAAAAGATAAATTGTTGGACCCTGAAGTCTAATAATTCATCTGTTTTTACACACCTTGGATAGAAAACAAAAATCAAATGAACAAAAAGAAGAAATAACAAATGGAGGAAGCACATTCTGTACCAAATCTATCACTTTATCCTGAACAAATTCTAGCCTAATGCCATACCCTTAAATATACAAAAATGATATAATTACACATGCTTGTATCTCACATGATGAAATGTATTCATTCTTCAATTAAAGGCACATTAGCTATTAAGTTATGACTACATAGATTCGATTGTACTTTTGAACATAGTCTAGATTAAAGAAATATAAAAATCAATTAGGATCACTATTTAATTTGTGCAAAAACCCCTTTGAATTGCAGTCTTGAGCATAAGGAGGACATAAAAACAAACACTTATTCATTGATTTTAGTAGAAATGTAGTTCTTAAAGATGACATTTTCAATAAATGTATTATCAAAAGGGATATAACTTCATAGACTGATGAGATTCCAATGTTAGCCTTCAAATTATCAGTATACATGGTCTTTAAAATACCAAGTATTTAAAATTATACATCTCTACCTTAAAGCTATCTAGGAAGATGCCTTAGATGACACCGTGGTTCTTCATGACCCTGACATGATTAACAAGAAAACCTACTTCCATTCAGCAGAAATAATTTACAGATGACTTTTAATTCCTTCTTCTTTCAGTCCCTGTACCAGACACTTGGATCAATTCCATCCTCAATTCACCAGGTGTAACTGTCCAAAACCCTTGTGTAAAACTTAGATGCAGTCTTTAGGGAACTGCAAAGCTCAGATGTTAAGTGAATACCAAAGAGGTAAGATTAAAAATGAATGCTTTAAAGTATGCCAAGTTGATACAATGTGTGTCCAGTGCTGACAAAAGAACATAAATGCAAAGCATAAGTGCACAATCTCCATCCTCTACTTCTGCAGTAATTGCTGCATCAAAACCAGTCATTGTGGGTGGTTAGATAATAGAGCAACTTTCCTCAAAAACTGAGAAAACGCTTTTCTTACAGAGGATTAAAGCGCTTAGAAGAAACCTCAAAGGACACAGTGTCCCTGAACAAATAGGCACATCTCGAACGCTCCAAGAATTATCCTAAATTCACTGTATCATGTTTTCATTACAACACTAGATTTGATTTCTTATGCAATAAAAATAGGTGACTCATCACTGATAAACCTTGGAGCAAAACCAGCTGCACTTTCATTCTGCAATTTTAACACTTTCCTTTTGAATCTGGATATGCAGCATAAAATTCCTTCTCATCAGAAAGCATAAGGAATTCCTGCAGTTGGGTCTAAAAGCATAAGGACTCTGTTTCGTTTATTTGTTTTTGTTTTGCTTTTGGTTCACCAAAGCAGGGTGGAGCCTCTAACCTTGTTCCTGAGGAAAATCATGAGGTTTTAGCCCTTTGCCCTAATTGAGGTCCCGGAGAACGAACGGCAGCTCTGTCATGTAACGTCATGTCAGGTAATGTGAATGGTCCACATACAGAAGTTGGAGTGAGTTAGTCTGATGCACCAGTTGCTTCATGGAAGGCACGTAGAAGGAGAAGATGAGAGAGCCAAGGTGCGTGCATGAATGCCGGAAGAATGAGCACAACGGGCAAATGAAGCCAATAGAGGAAAATCAGTTTACCCGAATGGCTCAGTGTGGACTCTGGATCTGGGCCTGGGATTCAAATCTTGATATTTTAGGGTAACTATAATGTCCTGGGTTTTTTGGGTTTTTTTTTTTCGGGCCAGTCCGTTTACCTCTGTTGTTTTGTATAATTGAGGTTACGTATTTAAAACTTTATATTGAATATATACACATAACCAAAGGCAGAAATTTCACTTAAAATAGAGCTTGTCCTTTAGTACCTAAATGTGCCACCCAGGGAGCTGAGGGCTCCTTTTTATTCATCCTCTTTCATTCCTTCCCTCTCTCTTCTCCCCCTACCCCTTCTCCTCCTGCTCCTCCTCCTTCTTCTCTCTCTTTTCTTCTCTCTCTCCCTCTCTCTCTCTCTTCCTTCCTTCCCTCTCTCTCACCTTTCCCTTTTTCCAACAGAATCTGCCAGAGGGAAGAGGTTGGCTTCTCTGGTTATCTGGTCACATAGAGTCAGCCAGGCTAAAATTCTCCATTAAAAAGGAAAATGACTGTATCCTCAATGACAAATTCAGTATTACCATTGCAGCCAAGGCCACAGTTTGCAAAGAGAATTTCAAAAGCACTACTTTTGTGCAATGACCTAAGTTCTTAGAGCAGCAACTCACAGTCTATAAATGAGTAGAGGAAACTCCCAAGGACTGGCACCTTAAAATCAGAAACAAAAATGTAGGTAGATACAGAAATAGAAGTTGAAGAGATGCCTTAAAAGCGATATTGATGTTTCCAAAATATTTAAAGTTTGCATCATTTTTCATGTTGATTCAGAGGGAACAACTTACAAATTGGGTCTTGACTCATCAATATTAGAAAATTGGCTAGTTATCAAAATGGATTTGTTTGTGGAAAACATCACTCAATATTACTAGATGGTCGCCCCCACAGTTTTGAAATCCTGTAAGAAAAATATGGCAGGGAAGGAACTCTGCATAAGTGCGTTAGAAAGCAACTGTTAGTTTTGCTTGTGTACCAAGAGCAAGCACAGAGGGGCTGGGCAAAGCCTGCATGTAGTGTGATCCCTTGGTCTTTAGCAGCTTAAAAAGCCATGGTTTTTATATTTGTAGAGCAGTGCTGAGTGCCTTATAAAATACTGAGGGCATTTGGGAGGGAAGGGAAGGACAGCTGACATTTATTCATTTATTGAACACTCGACATGACCTCAGCATTTGTTAGCCATTCCTCAATTTATTCAACAAATATGTATCAAATGTCTCCTCTGTGCTAGGCACTCTTCTTAGCACAACACTTAGGCAGGTCCTTTACACGTGATATCTCATTTAATATTTAGAACAACCCTTATTTAATATTTAAAGCAACCCTAGGAGGCATCATTATTATCAGGATCCTCATTGTTATTATCCATACATTCATTTTACAAACGAGGAAGTAGACTCTGTTAAAGTGGTAACATTGTGACTCAAGTCTCAGTTTGCCTACCCAGAAGTACGTGATTTTGCACTGTGTGGTGCAATTTGATTTTACCCCAACAAATTAACAGCAAATTTACTTTGTCTTACTGTAATGTTTTTGCACTAAATATAAAAAACAGATGTAATGATTCAAAGAAAGGAAATAAAAGTATTCTCACTTGTGCAACAGGAGATCAAAACTAGATACCATTGAACAATGGTGATTATCAAAAGGGGATATATACAGATATTTTAATTTGCCTAGTATAATCTTTAAGTTCTAACATCTCCATAAAAAATCACATTTTAGGATTCTGCAACAGTGAGTGGTTTATAGGAAACAGTCAGACAGTCAGATTTTGGTTGTTCTTCTCTCATCACCGTTTCCTCCATTTACTCTGTCTCTTTTCCCGAAAGGCTAAAATTGGAATGCTGAGGGCCAAAGAGAAAGAACTGGCTTGCTAGTAAATAGTGTGCAACCATCACTTCCCAGGAAACAGAGCCCCGCTAGGCAGGGGCGTCCTCAAGGACGGCAGCGCTCCGAGAGTGCCCCAGCAGTCCCATCCCGCCATCACCACTGCAGAGGGAAGCGTCCCCAAGTCCCAGGACCAGCACACAGAGATTTAGATGAGACATATTCTCCCCATTAGGAATTTACAGGTTTTTCTTTTGCAGAGAAAAAGTAGTATCCTCTGATTTAATTATTTTAAATTTTAATTTAAAGACCTCTTTTATTTTTTAGAGAGAGAAAGCACCCATGCAGGGCAGAGGGGGAGAGAGAATCCTGAAGCAGACTCCCCATGGAGCAAGGAGCCTGACACACAGGGCTGGATCCCATGACCCTGAGCGGAAATCAAGAGTTGGCTGCTTAACTGGCGGAGCCACCCAAGCGCCCCTAGGATTCTCTGATTTTTAAAAGTGGACAAACTAGGCAGTCAAAAAAGTAACTATGTGGTATATCGAGGATATTTTTTCAACTTGTTCATTTTTAATCACATATGATGTATATTGAAATTTTAAATAATTAACGATTTTACATATTCCTTTCCAGCATCAAAATAAAAAAACTTGTAAATTACTTGTGAATCATTAGCTTCAAATTCTGTTTTTATCCATTGGCTGTTTTTTTTTTTTTTTTAAGATTTTATTTATTTATTTAACAGAGATAGAGACAGCCAGCGAGAGAGGGAACACAGCAGGGGGAGTGGGAGAGGAAGAAGCAGGCTCATAGCGGAGGAGCCTGATGTGGGGCTCGATCCCGTAACGCTGGGATCACGCCCTGAGCCGAAGGCAGACGCTTAACCATTGTGCCACCCAGGCGCCCCCCATTGGCTGGTTTTTATCCAAGCTTGGGAGTCTCTGCACAGCAGGGCGCATTCTTGTTGCTGCTCACGGTATTTTTGCCAGACTTTAGTGCTCTCCGTGAAGGACTGACTCCCTCGGCTTCTTCTCAGGTCACTCCTACTTCCCTAACATGGAATCATACCTATGCACAGCCTACATCCACAGCCTACCCATGACTCTCGTTGAAGCTGAACTGTCTTAACCAGCAACTGGCAAACGACATCCCACAGGCCAAATCTTTCCTATCAGCTATTTTTGTACGGTCTGCAAACTAAAAAATAGGTTTTTACATTTTTAAATGATTGAAAAAATCAAAAGAAGAATAATATTTCTTGGCATGTGAAAATTATATGAATCTAAAATTTCAGTTTCCACAAATGAAATCTTATTGGAACACAGCCACACCCATTCATTCATACAGAGTCTAGAGTCACTTTCATGCAGTGATGGCAGAGTTCAACAGCTGCACTGAAGACTGGGCAGTCCACAAATCCTAAAATATTCACTGTTTGGCCCTTTGCAGAAAAAGTATGCCTACCTCTGTTCTAGGCATACGATGGAGAAGCTATTTTGAAATAGTACAATTTTTCTTTAAAGACAAACACATTCCGAAAATATATACATTTCTGTGCTTATTCCATTACCTATTACATGTTCTTCCTACCTTTTCTTTCAAGGTTACACTGAGTAAAGTGGGGAAATTTAAGCTGATTACATCATTTTTCTTTTAGTTTTCAAAAGGAGTAAGTTTTGTGGTCTTTTAGAGAAAGATACTTTTTATAAGTGTTCATCTTCTCTACCCAAGTAGTTCATGATTTTACTCCTAACATAAATGCAAAATAAAATGTGATATGGGAAGTCATTTTTGCATGAATACCTGAATAGTAAAAACAAATGATACAGAAAATGCTTTAGTGGGGTGCCTGAGTGGTTCAGTTAGTTGAGTGTTGGAGTCTTGGTTTTGGCTCAGGTCATGATATCAGGGTCATGAGATTGAGCCCCACATTGGGCACTGCCCTCAGTGCGAAGTCTGCCTGAGATTCTCTCCTTCTCCCTCTGCCCCTTCCCCTGCTCGTGCGCACTCTCTGTCAAATAAAATAATAAATAAAATATTAAGAAAAAAGAAGAAAATGCTTTAGGAAATAAGTTTTCCATCTTCTCCCAACCAAAGAAATTAAGAACAGAATTTCTCCAGAGGAAAGAGCATCAGATGATAATTAACCAAGTATTGAATGAGAGAGGGGAGGGAGAGAGTTTTTCTGTACATGCAACATTACTGACTTCTTTAATATGCTGTTTTGATATGTAAGAGGTTTTCAATCTTACTAGAGAAGAATTAAGTCAAGGACCTATTAGGAACTGGGTACCGATGCAGGCAGCAAACAGCAACTGAAGCCAACAATCCAAGGGCTTTCCAAGATAGTGACTCATCCATTCCCAGAAAAGTAATAGCAATGACCAGTGTTAAGGGGTGACAAGGGAAAAGGGATCACTGTAGACTCAGAAGTTCATTCTGGAAATTCATTTATCCAACAAATCTCTATTGATCCCAGAGAATATTCCAAGTGCTATCTTACTACTGAGGATTTAGCAAGTGAGCATGAGCCATGAAGTCTTGGCTTTGAAAGAGCTCACAGTCTAGTGGAGAATACACATGATTAATAAGGGAACAAATAATCCAGATGAGGCTAGACTGTGAGAGTATGAAAGAAAGAAAGAAAGAAAGAAAGAAAGAAAGAAAGAAAGAAAGAAAGAACAAGATGGAATGTGGTTGGTTGCCAAAAGAAGGCGTCTTTGAAGAGGTGCTGTCTGGGCTGTGGTTTGACAGGGAGGAGGACACTGCCTGTGCAAATATAGAGCCTGGAAAAGGCCTATAATGTTTCAGAACTATCAGAATAGTAGTTTCTGGATAGGAGGAAAGGCATAAGGTGAGGAAACTTAATATGCCCTAGAGAAATAGTAATGTTTCTAATAAGGCAGAAACGTTTAGATAGAAAAATAGTAGGAGGAAAAGCTAAATAATGATATCATAGGCTAAGAGATCTGGAGCAGGATCACATTTCGACTTTGAAGATGTAAGTTAGATACCTCCTAATTAGAAGTAATAATTGATAATGTGGGCATGGAGAAGTCCTCCTGAAGAGAGAATTGAATGGGCAGATTCATTTATTCAACAAATATTGAGAACCTATTATATGCCAGGCACAGTTATGAGCACTGAAAATACACCAGTGAAGAAAAAAGTTAAAGTCTTTGCTCTCTTGAGACTGGCATGGTATTTGTGGGGGAGACAGACAAGGAACAAATACAACTAGATGGAAATGTAAATGACATGATTAGAGAATAATGAATGGGGTTGGGAAGCTTTACTAAATAAAGAAAGCTTCTTTGGTTAGCTGGCATTTGTGCAAAAATCTGTAAGAAGTGAGATGTTGAGTTGTGCAGATATTAAGGAGATGACAGAAAAAAAAAAGCTAAGAAATGTTGTTTAGGAAAAGCTCACTTTTAGGAGGTAAAGAGAAAGACACCAAATATAAATGGAGAGAGAAGACTGCAATAGTAAACTAACTTAGGAATGGAGAGATGCACGTTAATAAAGAGAAAGTGGCTTTAAGAGGAGTCAAAGGTTTTATAAAGATTATGGAGAAGATTATGGTTTGTTTTGAAACCATACTCTAAGATTAGTTTCAGGCCATGCTCTATTGCAGAGGTTGGCAAACTTTTTCAATAAAAGGCCCAAAAGTAATATTTTCAGCTTTGTGGGCCATCAGGCAATTACCCAATTTTGCTGGTGTGATATGAAAGCAACCAAACAACTCATAAATGAATGATCATGCAAGGAAATGTGGTGTTTAATCATGTAATAAAAATTGTCTTGTGTGACCAGTATTTTTTTTTAATTCAACAAATGTTTATTGGGCAGAACTCTTGATTTCCCACCACTAAAGCACTTTCTCCCCCAGTGTCACCCACCTTAATAGAAGGTGCCACTGTCTAGTCAAATGTTCACACCAAAAACCCAAGGGTCATCTTTACTTCTGGTTTTCCTTTGCCTCCTATGACCCATCCATCAATACATCCTCTCAATATTATTTCTAGAATATGTCTTAAGTCCCTGTACTTCTATCTCCATTCCATTACTCTCTAGAAACCACCAGAATCTCTAACCTGAGCTAATTCAAGAGCTGCCTAACTGGATTTCTTGATTCCACTCTTTTTTCTCTGATTGCTTCTTCTCTCAGAAACTAGAGTTATCTTAAAAAAAAAAAAAAAATCAGATCATGTTGTTCCCTTACTTGAAATAATTCAATGGCTTGCCAGTGCTCTTAGAATAAAATCCAAATCTTATACAATGGCCTACAAGGCTTTGCATGGCTTGTCTTCTCTCTATCTCTGTGGTCACATTATACATGGCTGCTTGTTTACTGACCCAGATCAAGCTGTGCAGGTCTTTTCTTTTCCACCACAGGAATTGTCCTTTCTAAGTAGAACAGTATTTTCTATTCTTATCCTTGAGTCTCTGCTAACTTGGGTCTGTTTTAACTGCCCTATCTAAAGAAATTCACTATCCCCCCCACCATTCCTCTCTATTATATCACACTGTTTATCCTCTTTATGGCCTTATGCACAGTTAAACATTGTCTAGTTTATGTACACATTTATTATGTGTTTCCTATTCTAGACTGTAAGCTCTCAAAGGAAAGGTATTTTCCCTATTTTTTAGTTTCAATGAATGAGGTCTACCAAAGACTCAATAGAAGAAACTGGGGTTTAATGTGATAACTCTGGGCCCTGGAGACAAAAAGATCTAGTTTTCCAACTACTTTGTGATTTTTGGCAAGCTATTTAATTGTTCTTCAGTTTGACCATCTGTAAAAATCAATGGTCTTTCACGAGGATTAAGCTGAAGGCAGTTAGTTCATTTCCTACACATAGTAAGACAAAACATACGGCAATTCTCTTTTATCTTTTATATCAACCATTCTCTGCCTTGTATAAAATACGGTGGAAAATTAAAAAAGAAAAAGTCCTGACATAGAAAGAGATTACAATCTAGTAAGACATCTGTTTCAGACAAATATCTTAAATATGAGCAGAATGGGTAATAAGAATGTTTCTTCTGAACTCCAAACCTGTCTATTGAACTGCTCAATTGAACGTCTTCAGGAATCTTAAATGTAGCATATCTGAAGCTTAACTCTTGATTTCTACTCACCCTTCATCTAAATATGCTTTCTGCGGACAGTCTTCCCCTTATCTATAAAGGGTCACGATCTCAGGGTCATGAGACTGAGCTCCCTGTGGGGCTCTGTGCTCAGAGGGGAATCTCCTTGAAACGCTCTCCTTCTCCCTTTGCCCCTCCCCCCACATGAGTGTGCTTGCTCTCTCTTTCTCAAATAAATAAACCTAAAAAAAAAAAAAAAAAGGAGAGGGAGAGAGAAATTCAGCCACTTCACCTTAGCAAAAAGAAACCATGGAACTTAGCCTTTTTCAAAATAGGGAGTACTGAAGTTAGATATGTGTGCCTAACCAAACATAATTTTTTGAAGAAAAAGCAGGGACAAAGAGCAGTAACAAGAGACCATCTACTGAGCAGTTAAATACCAGCAATAGCATGTTACTTCACTTGGCTCCACAACATACCCTGAACCAAGTACGATCAATCCCATTTTTCAGACTAGTTTTGGATCCTTATGTTGCAAAAACACTCTTTAGTCTTCGTGGCATTATAGTAATGATTCATGAGTTTACAATCAGAATATAAACAAATGAAAGAATGAATGGTGGAAAAAAGTAACATGAGCTCTATATTTGTGAACCTCACTTCTTTCTTATCAAGGTCCGAAAACATTTTTGGTCTTTGGATCTTCAAACCAAAAAACAAACAAAAAACAAAAAACCGCCAAGCAAACAATAATTTACTCTTTCTCTTCACACACATGCATGCACAGACGCATACAAACACACTCCACAAATAAACTGAGTGCTCTATTTTATATAATTTGTATGTAGTTTAAAAAGGTATACCAATTACAGTTTTCTTTCACCTGTGTTGTCTAAACTATACTAATGTATTTACCTTTCTATTAAGAAATTAATATTTAAGAAGTAAATATTCCATATTTCTAATATGCTATCATATTTTTGGAATATTATTGATTTTTAGAAAAAAATTTTAAAGATGGTAGAGGTTACCCTCTTTAATAAGAATATTATTATATTTCAGGAAAGATTTTTAAAAAAAGGAGTTAGGGAAAGTTAAAGATAATTAATTGGGCAATGAGTTTGGGGGAAGTAAAAGACTACCTAGGAAAAAGGGGGACGGGGATTAATCCTAAATAATAAGACAGATTCTTTGGAAAGAGGAAGGTCCATATCTCAAAAGTAATAAAGTAGCCCAAATGGGTATTGAAGTTAATCATTAAAACATTATGTAGTGGCAAAGCAAATGTTTCAGTATCTTAGTCTCAGTTATATCCCTCTATATTCCTACTGCATTTTAGAGCCGTATTTCAATGTAACAGGCTTTGATTTCAGAATATAGATGAATACAAAACCTATTATCCAATATAAATCATTCCCTTATGAACTGTTTAGTCCCCATAACAGTCTATTTTGTAGTTATCAGCTAATACTTCAATAAAATATTGTCCAGTATATAAAATTATACATGCCTTTATATATATTATATATTATATGTATTATATAATTATATATAAAATTATATATAAAGCTTGTTATTATTACTCAATTCAGCTTAACTTTTATTAAAAAGTGTCTTCATATTTTTTTTTTAGATTATTTATTTACTTCAGAGAGAGAGAGAGAGAGCATGAGGGGGGGAGGGTCAGAGGGAGAAGCAGACTCCCTGCTGAGCAGGGAGACCAATGCAGAACTCCAGGATCATGACCTAAGCCAGAGGCAGTTGCTTAACCAACTGAGCCACACAGGTGCCCCAACATCTTCATATTTTGATGCAATTTAGAAACAAAACAAAACAAAAACAAAAACGCTACTTTCCCCCTAAACCCAGAGTATAAATTTCAATAGTATTTGAAACAACTGCATTTCAGATTCAAACACTAATAAATATTTTAGAACATACACACACAACCATACTCACTCACACCTGCTCTCCTATATTCATATGTCACAAACCAAAACAGAAGATCAAATTAAAGAAAACACATTAAACCAGCCACATAAGTAATTATATTTCTAAAGTTAAAACTCTTCATATGGAAAATGTAAGTAGGTAACAAAAGCAGAAAAATATTTTTGACTGTTCAGAAGACATTATTTAAGACAAAAGAGGTTAATTCACATGAATTTAGAGGGTATAGTTATGCTACAGAATTATTTGATGCATCTATAGGGATAACTGATAAGTTTCATAGACTACAGGTGATGTATTACATGTTAAGAAGCAGAAATTATAAAATTAAAGTAGAAAAGATTCTCTCTGTTAATCATTCAGAGAATGAGGATCTGACTAATGACTAATAAAAACAAGGAATAGAAGAGTAGCTCCTTAAGATAGCAAAGTGTAAATACCGTTGAAATGTTTGGGGGCCTATAGAGTCATTATGCTGCAAAAGAAAATTGGTAACAAACTCATTTTAAAATAGACAAAGCACAAATAGTTTTCTAGATTTAATTATATTACCTGCCTAGGAGTCTGGGATCCTGGTCTGCTTTGTGAAATAAACAATAAGTGCACCATTGAGATTAGAAAAAACAAACAGAAACTCAGGGTACTAAATTTAGGTAAGCACTTAGCAATTCTCTGGAGGAACGGACTGTGGCTACTAGTGACTGAGTTGCATGACCACACATCCAATCAGGAGCAGAGCCCATATTTGACCCTATATTTGTCCACTACCATTTACAGAGGACCTAGTACATGCCAGGTGCTAAATATATATTATCTTTCATCTTTATAATAACACTTTAGGGAAGATATTATTATCTTTAGAAAGGAGCCAACTGAGGGATTTAGAAATGAAATAACTTGCAGAAGGTCAGTTTGTTGTGGTATAGTCAAGGTTTGCAGCCAAATTTAGCTCCAAAGTTAGCGTGTTTTCCTAGATACTAAATGGCATCCCTGCTAGCATTGACATAAAGAGCACCAGTCTTTAATCTGAGTCATATTTTTCAGTTGTCAAATTCAGATGAGAACTTATTTATTTGGAATTTAGCAAAAGAAGCAATGGAGAAGAGGAATCATTTAGCACACAATTCTTGGTACAAGCAAATAAAATAAGACTTTTGAAAAGGTGAAGCCATAAAAATAGAAAAAAAATTAAAATCTGTTAAAAGGGAATCAGTGTCTCTTTTCACTGGTTATTGTTACAGAAGCAGACCACTATCGCCATAGACAAAAGCAATTATTGCCATAGAAACAGTTAAAATGGAATTGTTTTCGTATTCACACAAACTCGAAGCAAGTTCCTTCTAATTCATTGGAAAGAAGGCATGCAGAATGCTAATTTTAGTAATTTCAAATCCTTATATAAACCAATAGAGATCAGAAGTATTATAATAGTCAAATTCTGTTTTCAGTTGGCTTTAGATTTTGTTTCTATTCTGGCCTGTGTCTATCAGATTCTGAAGGAATTAACCTCTAACAGAAGAATGCAAGCACACTGGGAAGACCTATCATTCCAACACGTTTTAGATACAATGTCTCTAGGGAGCTAGGGAGTCATGTGGCCCTTATGTTAATCCCATCTCTAAAAGGCTTTTCCTCTTCCTCTTCCCGATCTCTTGAATGGAAACAAAGCACTGATCCCTTTATGCAAAACTCCTCTTCATAGCTTCCATAGGGCACAGAAGCCATGAGCAACTTCTTTGCAAAAACTCATGTTCTTTGGGCTGTCTGGGCAGCTCAGTAATTAAGTGTCCCACTCTTGATTTTGGCCCAGGTTGTGATTTCAGAATTGTGAGATTGAGCCCTCCACAGGGCTCCACACTCAGTGTCGACTTTGCTTAAGATTCTCTCTCTCCCTCTCCTTCTCCCTGCTACATTCACTCTCTAAAAATAAATAAACTAAATCTTAAAACACACACACACACACACACACACACACACACACACATACACACACACAAATCCCTGTTCTTTTTAGAGAATAATTAAAGAAAACTCAACTCCAAAATGATTTTAGATTTATGTGTCAACATGTGAGAAACCCATGGATTCTGTCTATATTCTTACCAGAAATTTTGAAAATTTGAAATTGTGTCCCCTACTCAGAACAACTTTCACAAGCCACGTTCAAGATGTACCACTAAAGGATGTATCTTGACCACCTGTGTTACATGCGGTTCTTCCTTTAGGCTGTGAGTTCTTTCTCACAGGTATACATAGCTAGGGGAGGAGTCAAGTTTCCTCTGCTTTTCCTGTTCATGTCCCAGTGTTGCTGAGAATTACTATGCATTCTATATTGTACATTCCCAACTGAAATTCGTGTGACCTCATTAGTTTTCCTCAGACCATGAGCATTTTCCCAGTAAATATAAAATCCAAAAGAAATAATAGGCTTTAAATCAAAGATTTGCTCTTTATCTAGACATTCTCCACTAGACAAGGAGGGAGGAAGGAAGGAACTCTGTTACTGAAGGAACAGAGACTGAATGAGTAATAAGTTAACAAAATTTTCACTGGCTAGGAAATGTTATAAAAGATTCATTAAAGGTAATCAGGTATTCTTTAAAAATGTGCAATTGGCCAGAAAACAATTTTGAAATTCCTAATAAAGTAGAAGTATATATGAAAAATATCACCACAAAAGAAAATAAAGGTCAGAAGTCATTTTACCTTAATGTAAAAACACAGAATACATGAGTAAGATTTCCCCAGAGTCATATCAAAACCACAGTGAAGTTCTTTATATAACAGAAGTAGGTTAGAGTGTGGTTGGCTGAACAAGATAATGAAACAAATCTTTAACTTTCAATTACTAAGATGCAGAGGGATAAAAATGCATTGACTGAATGGGAAGCAGTGATGTACGACAAATTGTGTGGGTGCCCTTAACACCGTGGCAGCAAGGTTGTTAGGAGTAAATAGTATCATGAATACTTGTGAAAGTGTTAATTTGGGAAATGCTGTATAATTAATATAAGGGATACCTTACCAATTTTTTTTTGAAAGCGTAAGGGATAAAAGAAAAAGCAAAGACATTTTCCTATACACCGTACTCAAATGGTACTTCTGAAAAGTTTCTTAAAATAATAGCCACTGTCTGACAATAGGGAATTTGCATTAAAATGTACACTCAAATAATGTATATGTAAGGAAGAAGGAAAATAGGCCTTCTAAAGTAGCAAAATCTAAACTCTTTCTTAACTGTATTTAAACTAGGATAAGAAGCAAAAGCTGTTAAAGATCTGGAGACCAAATGAGAAATTCATAGGAGAGGAATAGTTAGAATGAGAGCTAGGAATTGGCATAATAGAAGAATAATGGAGGAAAAGTTTAGGGCATCTGGGTTACTTGAAATGAGAAATAATGGCTATTAACAGTGCATTCTAGTTTGAGTTTTTTAGGGACAAGAATCATTATTTAATGACTACATGAATAATTGTGTCCTTGAATAGGCTGTATGAAACAGATTAGATAAGCCTAAAAATATTATGTAACTATTTTCACTCCAGTTACTTTCTAAAAGAACACAGGCCTACTGATTATTTGAAACACCGTAATATGATGCACATTTTCTGCTTAAGGTCCAGGTTGTAACCATGATACTACAAATAATATTTTTTAAGCTGGAGAGATAAAGGTGATTTGCAGAGACATTTCCGACTCAGATACTTTAATGTATCTTTTTATTAAAAACAAACTTTTATTAAAAAAAAAACTACAAAATAGAGCTAACCAGTTTATGGCTGGACTTGGTTGACCCCTAAACATTTTTTCCATTCTTGAGCTTCCATGACTTTATAAATAGAAGACACACTAAAATGATAGGGAAAGTAGAATTTATTTCATTTGTTAACTGGCAGCTCAATCTGAGCTAGAGCTTTAAAAAGTCATTTTAAGGAAAAATTTCATTCTAGCTTTTTCCCAGGGATTCAGATGGTAGAATGACGACAGAAGGCTGATGGCTTCACAGTATAAAATTGCTTATACTGTAGGAGCAAGGATGTCTGCTGGACTCAGAAACAAGACTATATAAAACATAAACAGCATGGTGACTATAGTTAACAATACTGTATGATATATTTAAAAATTGCTAAGAGGGGCACCTTGTGGTTCAGTCAGTTAAGCGCCTGCCTTTGGCTCGACTCATGATCCCAGGGTCCCAGGATCAAGCTTCAGCTTGGGCTCTTTGCTCAGTGGGGAGTCTGCATCTCTCTCTTCCTCTGCTCCTCCCTCTTGCTCTCTCTCTCTTGCTATCTCTCAAATAAATAAATAATCTTTAAAAAAATAAAAGTTGCTAACAGAGTAGATCTTTTAAAAAATATTTTATTTATTTATTTATTTATTTATTTATTTATTTATGAGAGATTGCAAGTGGGGGAGAGGAATGGGAGAGACAGAGGAAGAGAAAGAGAGAGAATCTCAAGTAGGCTCCACATTCAGTACAGAGCCCAACACAGGGCTCTATCCCATGACCTAAGCCAAATTCAAGAGTCAGACTCTCAATGGACTGAGCCACCCAGGTGCACCATAACAGGGATCTTAAAAGTTCTCATTGTAAGAAAAAAATTGTAACTAAGTGTGGTGATGAATGTTAACTAAACTTACTGTGTTAGCATTTCCCAATATATACAAATATCAAATCATTATGTTGTACACCTAAAACTAATACAATGTTATATGTCAGTTACATCTTAATAAAAATTTTAAAAAGAATAAGAAAAGAAAAAAATAAATAAACTAAGACAAGCTTGCTTTGGGTCCTAAACTTTAGAGACATTTAAATGTTTGCCAAAGTAAGTTTTTGACTTTTCTTTACAGGATACAGATTTGGACATAAATCTGTCTTATTTTTGTAGTTGAGTTTTTGGAAATGTACTGGAGACATTTTCTTGAGCCTTCTCTTCGTTTCACATCCTGTTTCTAACCATCAGTAAACTCTGTAAGACCAAGCTTTAAATGTCTCCAGCATCTGACCTCTTCTCACTCTTTCCACTGGCATCTGGTCTAAACCAGTGAGCTTTCTCATCTGGACCAACGCAATAAAAACCCAACCAGTCTCTGTAAAGCCAGTCCTACCCCACTATGGCCTGTTAGTTTCCACTCCACACTCAGAATGGTCCTTTTAGGACATAAATCAGATTAGGTCATGTTTCTGCCCACATCTTTCAATGGTTTTGCATCTCATTCAGACCTATATTCATATGCCTTCCATATGCTGGCTCCCCACTCCCTTTCTGATGTCATTTCTCTCCCCATCCCCCCAGACCACTTCACCACCACCTCCTTTAGTGCCTCTACTATATCAGGCACACGGATGTCTCAAGACCCTTGTACTTACTGTTCCTTCTGCTTGGAATGTTCTGTCCCCACATATCACTGTGCCTCATGCTCTCAAGGCACTCAGGTCTGTATTGAAATATCACTACTTTGATTAGAGGTCTTCCATGACCATTCAGTCTAAAATGACTCTTTCCTCTTCATTCTCTATTCCCTTGCCATGATGGTTTGCTTTATTTCTTTTCATATCACTTAAAACCACTGGACATGTTAGATGGCACATGTTTGACATCTGTCTCTGCTATAAAACATAAGTTCCATGAGAGCAGGAATGTTGTCTGATTTATTCCCTGAGAAATTGTCAAAAAGTGGAAGAGAACATGGCACATATTTATTGAATAAATATCTAAGGTCTCTTAAAGCCAAATAAATCCACAGATCATTATCAATCTGTTATAATGATACTAGGAGCACCTAAAATAGAGTTCTCAGTTGGGTGGAAGAGGGCCCCAGAGAAGTATGTCTTGCTTGTCACTAGAAGGGTTGGATATGGGCTTTGTCAACAATCTCCCCAGTGCTTCCACCCTGTTCCAATGCTCATAGGAAATAGTATGAGATAATTTATATTAAATAAGAAGTAATCAAAGAATTCATAGTGCTGCATACCATTCCAAATCATAGTTTAAAACTATGTTTGAACTATTTATTTTCTCAAGGGAGTACCATTAAAAAAAGAAGAAGAAGAAGAAAAGAAAAAAAAATAAAAACCAAACAGGTATTTTTAGCTTTCCTCCGTGATCTACATAAAGACATACCACTTGCTTCACGTGTCTAGCAAGAAAGAGCAGTAGAGAGCCAGAAAGAGGAGGTAGAATCTGACACTTTCAGACTCAAGTCTAGCAGACTGAACCAACACCAGGTGCTACAGACAAACAAAAAAAGATGGTAAATTGTGTATTCCTCAGGCTTGGTGTCATCTGACTACAAGTGTCTGATTTTTAATGAAAGAACGTTAAACAAGTGATGGAGATGTATGAACCACAAAACTAAGCAGTGATGGAAAGGAAAATAAGCCTAGAAAAGAGAAGACACTTTATTTTATAACTATATCACCAGATTGAACGTTGGTTTCTCAATTGAAGAACAAGATATTCTACCAAAGAAATGATTACATTTACCAGTGAGTGTAAGAAATAACATAGTTTGATGTTGACAAGACAGCTTTGTGGAGAGAAAAGAGATGTTAGAATTGTATTATTCAGATTGATTTGGATTCAATTTCAGAAAATATCAAGTATGAATGTTCATTCTGAAAAGCCCAGTATTTTGTATTTCTAAACCAAGAATAGACAGTGATATTTAGCTTGGCAAAGAAAAATGTCTTAACTCCAATGTTTTCAAGACACTAGCCTTATTGGATTACTGGGGAGGAACTGAAACTATACTTTCCAGAATCATATCTTTTAGGGTTTATACATAGGGACTTTTGAAATTCCTTTCAGCTTGTAATTATAACATTCTGTATTTTGAGATATTATTAGTCTAAAACATATTCCCTTTTTATCTGATATTGTCAACTTTGAATACTTCCTAAGGAACAGTTGTGAGAGACAGTAGTTAGTGGGCATATCAACATTCATCTATGACAACTAAATCCTTGGAGATAATTGTATCAAAATGCCAAGGGTGTAATCCATGGAAAGCCGCTAAAGAGTTCAGAAATTTAGATCCTGTTCATTGTGTCTGCACTTTTCTTGGAGAACTTTAAAGTTATATCATCAGCAATCACCCAAGATTTTTCTTAAGTTTTAATAACTCTGGTATTTATTAGCAATTGATATTAGCTAGAGTATTCATTTTGAAATATTCTTTCTTTCCTAATAATTACATGTCACTGATCTTATTCTGCCCTGTTTTGGGATTCTTTATGCCTACCATCTCTGACTATTCTAGTCTGACACCTGCCATGTCTTTATGGGTTTTTTTCCCCTCAACATTGATTTTTATTCTATAACTTACATTAACCATCTAGAATAACATCTAAATTTTATTTGAACACAAAATATATTTCTTAATCTGGTTTATTACTATACCTAGAGATCTTGCCATAGTCATATATACAGAAATTTTAATTGATATTTAATTGACACAAAACATTATATTAGTTTCAGGTATATAACATAATTATTTGGTATTTATATGTTGTGAAATGACCACCACAATAAACCTAGTTATCCATCATCATGTGTATTTATAATTTTTTTGTTTTTAATAAGGGCATCACCTTACATCTTTTCTTTCTTATTACTGTCTTGAGAGTTGAAAAAAAAACTTTTATGGCTTCAGCTATCACTTTATGCAGTTGATTATCATATATATATGATAAATTTGACTTCTCTACTAAAGCCCAAGACCACATTTCATTTTTTCACTTGAGGGTTACACTTGCATCTAAGCATTAATATGTGAAAGACACACTCAAATGTTTGTTGAATAAATATAATTGCAATTACTCCTTTCTTTCTGACACCTTAAGTTATGAAATATAATTTCTGCCTCAGACCTCAAATTCATAACCATGATCTGGTTTCTATTCTTACTACCACTAACTCAAGTCTTCCTTATCTCCTGCATGGATTGTAAAAGGCCTTCCAGTTTCCATGATTAGTCTTTCTGAAAAAGAAAATTCTATCTCTGCTCTAACATAATGTCTTACCAAGCTCAACTCTCATCAGGTCAAGCTTTGATAGTTCCCTGTTGTCTTCAGAATTCCAAACCATTCTACACCATGTCTCAGCATGCTTCTCCAATTTGATTTCATTTCTCTTTACTTCTGTACATATGTGTTTTTATCAAAATAAACCACTTATCCACTAAGTACAATCTCAACTTTGACAACTCAATACTGTTCTGCTAAAAGACTGTTCTGGAATGTAAGCATCTCCTTGCCACTCATTCTCCTCATGCTGAACTGTCAACAATCCAGTCATCCTTCAAAATCTATACTAAATGCTTCCTTCTTTGAGAAATTTTCTAGATCCTTAACACAGAACAACATCTCTTGTAAGGAATCTCTGTGCGTTTGGTTCATATGACACATACCAAGTGTATTTTATTTATTAATGTAATTATTTTATGTCCTCAATGAGGCTGCAATCCCCTTGGATGCCAGAAGATTAGTCATTTATTTTAATGACTTGAATAACAGGAAAGATTTTGCTTATAATAAGAGATAATTTTCTTTTGATTTTAATTGAACAAAGTCAGTGGGCTAGCTACATTTAACACATCACTATCTTCCTTGAATTCAGTGTGATAAATACAATTCAAGTTCTAAGTCCAAAACTAAAACAATCAACTTCTAAAGAACAGTCTATTCTTACCAACAAATAAAGTTAAATATAAATGCTACTTGAAGTTATTGTGGAAAATTGATGGCTAAAAGCGTAATAAAAACTATCAAATACTCTGCTAAAGGGTTAGACAAATCTTTAGAACAATGGAATTCTATGCCCACACCACATGGCTCTAATCAGGGAAGGTCTCATACATTCTAGTCTGCCTTTGGAACGGCAAACCACTGGGCCTCAAATAATGTACTTTTTCCCCCTTTCAGTGCTTCGCCTTCTTTGCTATATGTTACTGCGTTGAAAAAATCTTATCATTTCTGAATCATAAGTCTAATTGTTATCCTTTGATTTTAGTTTATACTGTAATAAATATAAAAATGGTAAAAGGATGAAGAGTTTTAAGAAAGAGATAGTGGTTAGCAAAACAGAGGGGACATGAAGGCTAAAATATGGAAGGAGATTTAATTTGGCAATTGGGAATTTCCAAAAAGCTTTTCCAAGAGGAGTTTCAGGGAAGTGATGGGGGAAACACTGGGCTGCAAGGGATTGAAAATAAAATGTTTACAGAGAAAGGACAGAAAGTAAGTTTAAATAACTCTTCAAACAATATTTTTGTTGAAGAAAAATAAACAACTTTAACTCATATTAAATAATATTAAGATATAGTCCCCCTGACCTAATTGATAACAATAATATTTTAAAAAATACATTGACAAATTCTCATCTTTTACTAAAACAAAAAGCACCGACCTATACAGCATATTTAGGACATTTAGAATACAACTTTGCAATAAACTGAGACATACTGCAAATTGGAATCTCTCTATACCATAACAATTTTTCATGTTCATTCATTTTTTCATTAATTATATAAGCTACTTAGTGTTTAGTCTTTAGTAATTGCTCATTAACTTTCATTTATTATAATTGTCATGTATCTATTTTGAAAGTCACATTCATATGTGAATATGAAAAGTAAGTATTCTATTTAAGCCCAATTATTTTATAAATGCATTAGCTTGTTTAATGTCTTTGTTCATAGGATATTTTTTTCAAGCTTTGTGATAACTTTTTAAGACCATATGTCTTTTTAGAGACTGATCAAAGCTATGGACCTGCCCCTTCCAAAAATGACCATGCATGCATTTATACGAAAACGTTCACAGATCTTCAGCATATAATAGCATTTCATTTATTGGAAGCTGATGCAGGTAGGGACATTTTTCAGAAAAAAGAAACTTCAAAACTTTTCATTTTGACTAATTCTGAAGAAACTCTAAGATATGTCACTCATTTTCTTGCCATCTTAATCAGATTCTAGGCACTTTTATCTTGATGAATAGAGGCCATGATTTTAGACATAAATTATGACCCTAAGTCCTAGAACTCAGGTTCTCAAAGGTGAGGGATGAGTTGGTTGTTCCTACAGTAGGGGCTCCATACTCTCCTGTATTCTTTAGTACAGCTTTGTCCTTATTGTTTCAGCATTTCAGCTCCTATATTTGCTATATATGTGTTTCTAACAGCACTATCTCTGCTTCCAACTCATTCTATCTAAACCAGGAACAAGAAAACAGAAATGCTGAAACTATATTTAAAGTTGAAATAAAACAGACTATCAGCAAGGTTCTGAGACTCTCTTAGTACACTCTATGGTCTTCATGATATTTATTTTTGCCTATTCAACTCTGTCTTTCTTCAGAAGCTTATCTATATACCAGAAAAGTGAGGTGGCAATGCATGTAGGCATTACAGAAAAAAAAATTAATCTCTTTAAGAGACATGATGATCTCTTGTGGTTCTTTAAGTAGTCTTAATCCAACATACCCTGAAGAAAATGACCATAAAGAATAAACAACGTTTCTTAGTTACCTAGTCTCTTTATTATTCGTAAGCTCTATGTACATGTGTGTTTATGTGTGTGTGTGTGTATGCTCCATATAATGAGCTTAATGTTGGGTAATTAATATTTGGACTTAGGGTGTAAGACAAATGAATGACAACTCACACATTTCACAATTTGCTACTGTAAATTATTCTCTGTGTGTGTCCTTGTCCAAAAACTTCGGAAATATCAGACAAAACAGTATAATCATGTTTTATATTCACTAGCATCAAATTATATAATATGAAGAATATGAATAATAAGTAATTACTAGTGGATTGTGATGGTTAATTATATGTGTCAACTTGACTGGGCTAAGGGATGACCAGATAACTGGTAAAACAAGACTGCAGGGTGTGTCTATGAGGGTATTACTGGATGAGACTAGCATTTGAGTCAGTAGGCTGAGTAAAGAAGATTTCCCTCACTGATGCAGGTGGACATCACCTGAGAGTTGAATAAAACACAAAGACAAAGGGTGGATCTGCTCTCTCCTTGAGCTGGGGCATCCATCTCCTGCCCTCAGACGTTGGTGCTTCTGGTTCTCAGGCCTTCAGGTTTGGACTGGAACTACATTATCAGTTTTCCTGGCCTCCAGCTTGCAGACAACAGATGGTGGGTCTTCTCAGCCTCCATAATTGCATGAGCCAGTATCCCCAAAATAAATCTCTTCCTATATACCTACTTATGTCTTACTGGTTCTGTTTCTCTGGAGAACCTGACTAATATAAGGATACACTTCGGGAAAGTCCAAATATTTTTGAGAATAACTTTCTTCTAGTCATTAAACTATAATAAGTCAGTCTCCAGGCTAGTATTGGAAGGAAATCAACAACAAATAAGATCTCTTTTAGGTTGTGTAATAATGTTTGGGATATTTATTCACAGAATATAACCTTTTAAACACTCCTTACACAAGACTGAAGACAGTATGACAATATTGGCTTTATCTGCAGTACTAAATTGCTTTGGGTTTCTGTACTTAATATACTTCTTAAAGTTTAGCGATGATAAAGGAAATAGGAAAACCTAGAAAAGAGAATCTTAATGCAAAAAATACACAAAGTTTTCAGATACATAATTTTGGTAAGTCAAAAGAAAGGTAAAGAGTAATAAATGTTCATAATTTATGGAATTTTCATAGCAAATTATACTAGACTATAGAGGATTTCATATACTGTTATCCAAACAGTGTACTTAAGTCTAAATTTAAGTTTACTAGACTCTGAGATTGGCATTCCTTTTTTTACAGTTTTTTTCAAGCTGAACAAATGCCATGTATCAATCTGATACTTTTTTTTTAAAGATTTTTTTCATTATTTATTTATTTGAGAGAGAGAGACAGTGTGTGGGGACGAGGGGGGCATCAAAGAGGGAGACAGAACCTTAAGCAGACTCTGCACTGAACATGGAGCCAGATGTGGGGCTCAATCTCACAATCTCAAGATCACAACCTGAACAGAAACCAGGAGTCAGAGGCTCAACTGGCTGCACCACTCTGGTGCCCCTCAATCTGATACTTTTAATTAGCAATGACTTTTAGAATTAGATGTTAACATTTATAGAAAAGAGTTAAGGAGACAATACCTCTGTGTGTTTTTCCCCTAAGTTTTTCTTGGAAATTACTTGGTGAATGGACTCATCTGGCACAGAAGTCTTCGTGGGTCCTCCTCACCACAGAAGTCATAAAGCCCTTTAGAGAATGGGTCTAGCTTCAATGACCAGCATCCCCCAAATCTCCCTAGGTTCTTCCTTCCCTGTGCCAGAAAACTCATAGCCCAATATACTATCCCTTTTCCTACAGAGTTGATCTTTCCTCTTTTTGCCTAAATTCTTTTGGAATGGACCTTTAATTTGGATTTTCTCTGATTTCTGAATTTATTCTTCAACAAAGATACTATTTTTGGTCCCCTTTTCTTCTCATCACTCATTGCTTAAAGCAAGGGACAGTTCACTCCATTCCTGAACCAGCACAAGTGGTGCTAAACACCCACTCAGAGGGAAAGTCTGGGCCCTCAAACTGACTCAGAAGGTGGATTAAAACATTAATCTAACAGGAAGGACTTATGCTGTATGAAGATGGTATATTGGCATCAAAATGTCCCCCATTTAAAGACTGCATTGCATAGGCCTCCCTCAACTAAAGACTATTACCAGCAATTAGTTATTATCCATTACATTTTGAGGTCATCCTGATGGAAGAGATCTTAGGATCCCATGAGTCCCTACAGGACTAAAATGCCTTCGGAAAAAAATCAATGTAAAATGAAACAGCAAAAGCATTAATCACATATCTACATATATAGATATATGTAGATATATGATATCATGCATCACATGTTTGTATGTTTTGTACTTGTTGAACTCCCCTAGTTACTCACTCCACCAAGTTAGGTATCTTCCTGATCCAGAAACTAAAGCTTAAACATGCCTTGAATAAGAGTCTGAGGCAAGCTATGTTTATTTAAACACATTATTATCTATAGTTCAGTGGTCTTTAGGTGAAGACTACTAAAGCATGACAAATGACAGAAAATCTGAATCACAGCAACATTAGGAGACGAAACTTTTAAAGAAATGAAAAAACCATAAACCTATATGAACTCAATGCATATAATATTTAAAAGATTATTTCTTTGTTCTTGCCATGTTTTTTACTACAAAGTCATTCGCCATTTGGTCAACATTACTGCTGTTGGCTCAGTGTAATTGTGGCACCATACAAGTGTGTGTAGGTTTTGCTTCTCTGTGCAATTCCTCCCTATCAGAGACAATTATTAATTATTACTGACGTGCTCTGGCAGTGCAGAATCCACTACAGAGGGATGGGAGAGATCCCCTGTGCCTGGCACTCACTCGGGAAAACGACAGCAGCAGCAATAGCACCGTGACCTTACAGGGATTTCTGAAATGTTCTACAACCCGTGATGATTCAGCACATCCTTGGGACATCCAGCAAAAAAAGTAACTTGGCGTCCTCATGAACAATGTATGGAAGATTATGAAGACTCATTTTTAAAAAACATACAAGAATATATATTAAATATTTTCAACATTAGGTCAGATAGCAATGAACATTTAGCAAATGGAAAAAGCAGTATATATTTTCCTTTACATGTCCTTGTGCAAATATAGATGAGATAAGCACTCTAGGAATACACACACACGTGTGTGTGTGTGTGTGTGTAATATATATGTGCTTGGGCTAAAAATGAGACACTAAGTATCCATATTACATTACTTACATATACCTGAAAATATGAGCAACGTATATTACACTTAGAAATATATAGCCCAGATACTTGCAATTTTTTTTTAATTTCAGTAAGATTTGGGGAAAAAATCCTATTTCTTACCTACATTTCCAGTCATTAAGTATGAATTCTGAAAGTCCATCATCCCCATTCCAACAATGTGTATAAAATCTTCAATCACCTGCATTAACTCTATTGAACCAGGATAAATCTACAAAAGGAAGCAAAGATTAGAAGGCATAAAAAGTCTATATAATGGAATATATAACTGGAATAACAAAAACTACATAATGAGGTCACAAATGAGCTCTGATTTATTTGAAGAAATTTCTGCAACTGGCAGCAGTTGTATTTTCGAACCACTAGTTGAGAATGGTACCAGGTGTCACACGGCAAGAACTTTGAAGGTGATATGACACAGTGATTAATCCTCCACAAATCTAAGGAAACTAAAAATATCTAACAGATTGTATACTTAGAAATTGCCCGTCTTTACTTTTGATGGGATCCTTTCCTCACTTAAATATAACACAGAGCAAACACTGACATTTGGGGGCTTTTCACATTTTTTGCTTAGCATCTATATGATGGCCACTGAAAGAAAAAAAACAATTCTTATTGCCATCATGAAGATAT
This sequence comes from Ursus maritimus, assembly GCF_017311325.1. Taxonomy (NCBI): domain Eukaryota; kingdom Metazoa; phylum Chordata; class Mammalia; order Carnivora; family Ursidae; genus Ursus; species Ursus maritimus. Next base: position 22,053,042 of record NW_024425452.1, on the reverse strand, counting down.
TTACAACTATTAAGTTCACTGCAAAGTAGCTTTTGTACCTGGGGAGAATCATTTACTTCTACAACTGTAATAGCTATTGAATGAATAATGATGTTCGCAGTAATTTCAGGATCATGACAACAGCCCTAGTGTGGGTGCTTCACAGGTACGTACACAGAGCAAACCCAACACCATGTCACCTCACACACTGCAAACAGCAGATTCTTTGCTTAAAGACAACCTGATCTGGCATAGTGTGTGGGAAGTGAAAGCCATTTAGAAGGTCCTATGAATGTTACTCTGTGTCAGCCATAATGCTTATACAGTCAGCCTGCGTTAGAGAACCACATTAGAGCAGAAAGTCTTTTGAAGTTAGGTTCATTTCTTTTAGCCATTTAGCACCACTGCCCCTTGGAGCCATGAAAAAATTAAGAGGATTAGAATTGTACTGGCTTTGTCTTTACAAAGGCTGGTACAGGAGGGGAACAGACAGTCTGATTAGCAGAGAAATATACAGTCAGAGCTGGAAGGGGACCGGAGTAAGAGGGGGACATATTGGGCAGGGCGAATAACAGGGGCAGTTTGTAAAGTTTACAGGAGATTGTGGCTGTGCCCCGCTAAAATTCAGACCCTGAGGATGCAACATATAGGTACATATATTTGAAGACATGAACAATGACTATTACACTTAGAAATGTGTGGCATGGATACTTGTATGTTTTCTAATTTGGGGAAAATCTGAGGAGAAATGTTATTTCTTACCTAGTTTTCAATCATTAAATATGAATTCTGAGAGTTCATTATCATTCCAAAAATCTGCATGAAATTTCCATCAGCTCCAAGCTCTCTGCTACTACTGTATTTTTCCTACTGTTTTTGTGTAGGTGTATATGAGTATGTGTCATGTAAAGGTAAATACAAATTAAAAATAAGAGGCTTAATTCTCCCTGCTGAAAATGAGAGACTCCCTCTCCCAGCCCCACATCCTTCATTCTTTTTCTTAAAGCACTTACTTATGAAAAACTGTAATTGTTAAGTTCTTTCTCTGTCTCTTTGAAATGTACGTAAATCTTTTTAAAAAGCTAAATAGACTCTTACAGGGAAGACCCAGGGATGTCTTTCAGAGAGAGACAGAGGTGATAACAAGGAAGACAGGGCCTCTATCTCAGTTTCTATGGGAGGGGAGGAGCGTTAACTTTCAGCAGGCACCTTGCTCTAAGTTGCAAAACTACCTTCATGAAGATAGAGAAAGCTTATTTTTTTCCCCTTTGGATAAAGCCAGTTAACTAACAAGTGGTCACCCCAATACCAGGTGAATTTAAGATGAACTATGTGCAGCAATGGAGTTCACCCTTTGTGCCACAAACCTGGAGACTCATTTACCATGTGGCTGCCTTTATAACAATCCCTTTTACTAAAGCTACAAAATAGTTGTTGTTTTTTAACTTCAAGTAGTTATCTTTATTTATTTCTATTCAAGCTGTTATCTTTAAAAAGACATTAAGGATTATCACTACTGAAAAATATTTAAAAGATAATAATATAGCTAACTCAAAACCACAGGTAAATAGATGGATTAGGGTTTCACGATTTTCCATTGATGAGAAGTTGTACACCACTCACTGTTCAAGCTGGGACCTCACAGTAAATAATGCCATCCGATGAATTGCAGTCTTGTTTTAAAAAGGGTGTTATACATTTGCTCTAAATATATCCATAATTAATAGTCTCCTGCATTCTGGAGAGATGTGCTTAGCCTCTGCAGCTGTATTCTAGGGAAAGACACCATTTCCTTCCAGTGAGTGAATGAGGCTCTCCTCTAGAAGAAAGCCAAGGACAAATATATAATTCAAGCTAGCAGAAAAAGATAGATTCGGGGTCTTAGACTCAGGAGCGATCTTTTTTCTTGCTATGGCCAGAAGCACAGAATTTGTACCTGATAATGAGGTAGACCCACACTGGACTATTTTTAGAGCCCCTATCATAACAGGAATAAAGGGCATGCTTTGCTCCTGAAGGCCGAGAATATGATTATAAGGGGAGAAAGGGATAGATGGTTCACCTGAACCTCAGAAAATATTCTTATTTTCATGATTGCATTGTTCTCTCAGAATTAGCAAGGGTCAAGTAGAGAACTTAAAGAATTTTAATACACAGTTAAATTAAATTTCCACAGGATTTTTAAAAACATGCGTATTCTCCCTTTTTTAACCTCTAACCCACTTTTTCTGTAATGTGGGGAAAAAAAAGTGTTATTAACCATACATATGTCAGTATAGCACAGATGCAGTGAAAGGTATTTTAAAACAATAATTAAACCAATAAGGCCACTTTCTACACTGATCATGCATAGCAGAAAGAGGAAAAAAAGCAGAATTCAAATTTTCTTATGAGAACTCATTTTTACAACTCTTGGCTTTGAATCCAAATGCACATCTGCATATCTGATCCAGATTATACATAGTGTTATAATAAATGCAAATGATTTTACTTGTTATTACCCCACAGTTTGGTTTGTAATATATGCTTTTGGATTTGCTATTTCTCCCACAGTCTGTAGGCAGGAAAGAAACTGGTTGGTAAGGCATAATATAGTTACTATGTATTGATACCTCAAAGTTACAAATTACTTAAACCTCTTCAGTTTTTTTCCACATTTATAGTATCTTTCAGTCCATTGATTGTTAGGGTAAAAGAGATCACTTATTTTCTCTAAAATTTGTAAAATATAATCTAGGATGATTTTTAGGAGGCTCCTTTTATATTCTTGGGATAGCAAGCCATTAATTTCTTCACATATATTTTAAGCTTTCCTCGGCCGACTTCATTTGAAGTTTTGAAATAGCTCCAGCCTTACCTGTTGGGCATCCTCCCATTTTTCCTTGTTTTCTTCATCTAGAAGGTTGCTAACTATTTGAAAGAAGTTCTGCAAATTAAATTGGATAAAAGATTCAATGTTACATAGGGGAATATACTTTTCAAAAACATCCATTTGAACTGACTGTGTGGTAAGGGTATAAACACTTCGCCATACTGCTTTATGACCCTAACATAATATTCTAGAAGGTCTCTGAGGGCCCTTTCTTGGCACCATACTTCTGGGATTTCTCTATAACTTCACGCATACACCTCAGAAGACACCAGAATAGGTAAAATACTTATGTTTACTTACAATTACATCTTCCATTATAGTCTCTGTATTGTATTCTGTCACGCTATCCTAAAATCATTCTTCACAAATAAGTTTTCTTCCTTCGGTAGTGAAAATCCCTTGTGTATGTCTAATTACAAGTTATCCACTTAATTGTGAACCATGGTAGCTAGTTATACTGCTGTTCTGAAGAACACTGTAGTGAAGACACAGACTGTGGGCAAGGTTGAGGCATGTGACAGGTTTCCTCAGGTCGATCCTTAGGCTGCGCTTCCCGGCTGTTTTTCTTTAACTTTCACAGCTACCTCTTGCAAAGATGACATGGAATTTTCCAAGTACCTGGCATATAGCACATGGTTAAGTGCTCAATAAATCCTAGCTATTTCAAATAATTATTCTTTATTTTGCCTTTTGCCAGCAAGCCAAAATGGAAGAATGAATAGACACAATAGCATGTTCCTATTCAAGGGCCAAATCCTCCTCACCATCCTTGTGACCTAACTGCTGAAGACCTATTGACTTTACTTGAGTCTAGCAGCTCAGTTCAGTTCTTTTTAGTTAGCTCCCATTTCACACACGAAGGATCTTGACCAGATCCTGTTCTCCCACACTATGCTGTGTCTTCAAAATACAGAGTCCAGGAGGAGAAGACCAGAGTGCCTGTTGAAAACGCATAGCAACTTGGGGTCCCAGACGACCTAAGGAGTGCAAAGTGAAGCCATCACATTTATCTGAAGCTATGTGGACAGCGGTGCCTTGGTTGTGTCCTCAGAGCCCATCTCCTCTGCTTGGTTTGTATGTAATTTAGCGGGAGCACTGCCTCACACCGAAACATCAGCTCAGGACAGGACCCCCTTGAGGGGGAAATAATCGCAATTTTTTATCCTCGTCAGCCTTCCTCCCTATCCAGCTTTTCAAAGAAGGTCTTTATTCAAATTCCAAGTAAAATCACCTGAGTGTTTTTAGAAGAAAAACAAAGCTGCCTCACTTCCTCTTCTCTTGTGCTTTGAAGCTGTGAGTATCTATATTTAATTGCCCTATTTGTGCTATTTATTTTAATAGCTCCTGGTAATCACATGGTTGAAACATGTTTCAAGTCATAACCTCTGTAAAAGTTACAGAATGTTTTATGCGACTCTTGAAAAAACTGCAAGTCTGTTTTAGACTGTTTTCAATTCGTTTAACCTTTTTGTACTACCAGCCATTTTTTTCCACTTAAAATTTCCCGGTTGGAGTGATAACATTTTAAGGGCTTAGTCCACTGAGCTGTAACTCTACCTATGGGCAGAAAGAATTAACCTTCAGAGTTCTCCAATTGCCTATGGCTGCTTAACTCAGAGGGGACATGCTGCTAATGAGGCAAAAGTTGCAGATTTCATCCCTGTCCGTGCCAGTTAGCTGTGCGGAGGTCCACGACCATGGTCCGCATCCTAACCCCTGCCAGCTTTCATGCAAATGCGCGCCACCGCTAACAAGAGACGCCAAGGGAATGGGAAGCAATTTGTGCAAATGCGTTTCCATTTCTGAGAAAACATTTCACAAAGCATGTTTTGCCGAGAGTGGGTCAGTAACTCTGCATTGTACGTGAAGGCCAGTGAGCACGCACAACTCCTTGATCAAAGTGATACATTTGGAGTTCATTTTTTTTTCTTAAATTGCCAAAGGGCATATACAAAAACCACAAATTAATAAAATATACATTCAACTAGGCAAACAGAGAGTGTAAGAAATGTTTTTGTGTCACCTCCCAAGGCGATAAGTCAGACTTTATTAATCAGGGTGGAAAAGTAGTACAGAATAAAGTTCTCCTGTCTCCCTGTCGATTGGATTGGGAATGACCTGCTGTGAGACCATGCAGGGCACAGTGAGCTAAGCCTGAAAATCCAAGGAGGGGGACGGGAAAACTTACAGGAAGATTGTCTTTCTTATTCCTCAGCGTATCCTCAGTACACACAATGCCTTGTCCTAACTTAAAGGAAATAGCGAAGTCACACAGGCACCACATGTCAGGCTCTTGAACAAAACTCAAGCATCGTTTCTTTGAGCTGACCCCGCACTCATCTCTCTATCAATTCTCTTTGACATTTGCTCAAAGACTAGGCTGAGAAAAGAGTAGAATCAAACAGAACGGTATTTTTTGAGACAGGGACGTATGTATAACATTTTAGGCCACGTAACTGAATTTTTGAGGAAAGGATGAAGCAACTTCCCTGGAAGCAGCTGCACTTCTCGCTGGAGTTCTTCAGGAACTCTGTTCATTCTGGCAAGATCTCTCTTTTGGTGACTTATGGGTCAGGTCGCTTATGTCAGCTTCTGAGTTGAGACTGACAGTAGGCTTTTGTTTTGTTGTTTTGATCAGCCCTGATCTCTATGGCCTAGACTGTTCTGAAAAACTAAGTGTCCTTGGACAAATCTGAGTTTGGAGCTTGAACGGGGCAGACCCGGCTTAAAATGTCCCCAGCACTCATTAACTGTATGGTTCTAGGCTCATGTTGCCCACCTCTGCCTGCCTTCTCTAAACCATAAGATAGAAGCGATAGATAATAGCTGCCTGACAGAACTATTGTGAAGCTTGGAGCTAATTCTTAGCACAGAATCTGACACACGGTAAGTGCTCAATATATGGTGGCTTTATGATTTTATTCCCTTCCCGTTATCTTTTTTATGACTGGTGGCATGATTTGTATTTATGGCCACATTACGGTGAATCTGCACCTATTATGCTGCTAGAGACTTTCACAACCCGGGGTGCTCGCTCCTTCTCTCTTTTATAGCCTCTTCCTCTCCAAACAATATGTAGAGCACAGAGCTTATTCACCACTAACTTCAAGGCCTATCATTTGTCCAGGAGAAAACTCTCCTTCCTAAGAAATGCACACCGCTGGGAGGGTTTCCGGTGTTGTTATTATTGGACATGTATTATGTGAGAGGCATTGTGCAAACGTTTGTTGGACAAAAAGGTCGGGGGGCATGACTCTTCACTTATTCTTTGTGGGAAGTATTATGAAAATCAGTGCAGTAAATGTCTGTTATAAGGAGAAGCCATAAATGTTTCTGCCACATTCGAAGTGCAAATCTAGATTTGGCCACATGAGACTAAAAGGCCATGCCTTGTTTTACATCTGATTGGCTTCTGCTTGACAAATTTCTCATGTATTCCATAAAGTTTTCTATAAATATACTGAAGCATATCTGAGCATTTAGATTTTGCTGAATTCCTTGTGGGAACAGAGCTGTAGATGAACCTAGCGATTTGAGATATCTGAGCTCTGGGAGATGTGTTCTCCTCATCTTAACCCATCAACAAAATGCTTGGGCACTGAGAAACAAAGACAAGCCCTAAGGAATAGATTTAATAACGTAGAACTGAAAGTTTTAAGGATTCATGATGGTCTTTAAGGAATCATGATGGCCCTGACTGGAAACATAGGAGGACCATAAAAAGGCATAAAGGCTAAACAAGGAGTCAGGGACAAGCCCTTAGGATAAGGATGCACAGAACAGGATAGGCCATTGACTCCCTAATCTGGGGAGCAGTTGATAACTGCAAGGCCATGTGTGATCTAGCCCCTTCTTACTGTTCCAACTCTGCCTTCAGCTAACCCGCTCCATAGTCTCTATATTGCAGGTTCATTAGACTTCTTCGTGCATCCCAAACTCTTTCCTGCTTAGCCTCTGGAGCTATATAATGCTGTCCCTTTCTTTGACTGCTCTACGTCCTGTTTTTTTACTCGAATAACTCTTTCTTGTCCTTCATGTCTACATTTATATGCAATTTCCTCAAGAGGGCCTTATCAGATCACCACCACCACCTTAAGTTTTCAGGGTCTGCATATTTTTTTTCCTGATTTTAGTCAGTGAACATTTTTATTTTTCATTTACCAATATCTCATCATTCAAAATTAACAAAAAATCCATGAACAAAGGAAACTGTCAGTTTACAGAAGTAATCAACCATAAAAATATGATGTAAAGGAAGTGGTTATATAAGGGGCCCTTGTTCTCCGTCCCGATATTCGGTTTTCCCCAATATCGGGTGATGAGTATGCATCTCGGGCTCTCCTCCATCTCTACATCCCTGCATGAGCAATGCACCAGAACTCCCATGCATTGACCCAAGGATGAACTACTGTACTTCACCTTCACATAAAAGAGAGGTTAGTAATGCAGGCAGCCACCCAACTGCATAGCACCCACTTAGAAGGTGACACACATGCTAACTTGCAGTTGCATTGTGTGGTCTTCTTTTCAAGTTTATCACCATTTTTAATTATGATGTACTTGTATGATGATCAGTTCAGGGACTTTCCCTTCACCAGCCTATAATCTAGTTGGGATTGTTTCACTCATGTCCTAGTGTACAGCATAAGGCAAGGAAAATGTAAATACTCAAGTATTTAAAAATGATTAACTGCATACCTTCTGTGTATAAGAGAATGGAGTGGGCATTGAAAGAATTAAAAAAAAAATCAACAAATGGCCCCCACCTAATTTTCCAAATCAACACCTTCTTCTGCCATATCTCAATGCCAGCAAGTCCCTCACTATGCCCAGGGAAGGAGATATGACACTTACTTTTGCAGATAAGAAGACTGGTTATCTTGAATGAATATGGAATCAAACCCTTCCTATTTAAAATGGCAAACTGAAGTCTTGGGGCCATCCTAAGCACAGACACATACTTTTGAGAAGTTGTAGGACCTAATTAATGGATGGGAGCAGCTGTAGGTAGTTGACCTGGTCCTCAGGTTTAAATCCAGCAACAGCCAATGAGGAGGCCTCCTCTTTCAAAAATACAGTTCACTCTTTGGCAAACACAGCAAACGCTCCCAGCCCTACAACTACCACCATCCCACCCCTGGCAGAAGGTGTATAGTCATAGAAGTGCTGCTTTGCTCAGCAAAAGAATGACATAAGGGAAGTTATAAAAATATAACCCAGGCAGCAAAGCATAGTGGGCTTTCAGAAGGAAGAAGACCAGAGAAAGGAACATCAGTAGGTAAGTTTTTCAATAGCTCAAAAGGGCAATTACGAAGACCTAAAAGACAGCAGTGAATGTGAGAATGGAAAGGTGAGGGAAGACGTGGAAAATGCTTGAGAAGCATGAATGTATCTACTTATTTATTTACTGAACACCTACCAAATACCTGGCACTGTTGTAAGTGCTATGAATACCACAGTGAATAAGGCACACTAGGGTTCCTACTCTCATCTAGCTTATACTGTCGTGGGTACTGGAAAGTGATAAATAGGTAAATAAACAAGACGACTTCAAGGAGCGATACAAAAATCACAGTTCACGGGAATAGAGAGTGACTGGGTGGGGGAGGGGTGTGTGCATGTTTATGTGAGACTGCTTTGGGTTGAATGTTCAGCAGGAAACATTTTTCTAATGAGGTGACATTTAAGCAGAGAACAGAGTGGTATGAAGGACATGACCATGGAAAGACCTGAGGAAGAGAGTTCCAGGAAAAATGGGAAGAGAATGTACAACTTTCCAGGGTAGAGGGGACAGTATGGACACGTTTTAAAAAACAGAGAGAAAGCCAGTATAGCTGTCATGGTCTTAAAACAGGGGGCTGGATGTGGTGGAGGAGGGAGAATACAAACACAGGACGGAGAAGATAGAGGTCGGATAAAGTGGGGCCTTGATGCCAGGCTATCGTTCTATGACATGAGTTTCATTAGAAATAAAAGATCTGTCTTTGGCAGCTGAGTGGAAAACAAAGTGCAGAAAAGTGAAGGGAAAACAACGAGGTCAGAAAGTAGTCTGTCTTGCTTATTGAGGCTGGAGATGAGGGTAGCTTGGTTTAGAGAAACAATATGACATGGAGACAGATTTCACTGGAGGGAGAGTACAGCATCAAAGATCAGTCTTTGGCTCCCAGCTCAGGCAGTTTAGAATGATGACGTGGTTAGCCATGGTAAATACCAAAGAAGAAACAGCAGTGTCGCGAAAGAAGACAGTCAGTGTCATTTTGTTCAGTTTGAGCGTGAAGAGTCTACGCTATAGCTAAGAGAAGAGGAGCAGCAGACTGTTTTAACTACGAGCTGGCAGCTTAAAAGGTAAACATTTGTGAATCATTAGTTCTAGTTGAAAACTGGAGACTTTTGGGGAAAAAAAAAAGATAACCAGGAATAGAGCTGAATGGGATGAAGTCAGGGTTAAAGCACTGGTGACAGACTAGACAGGAAGAGGAATAAGGAAGAGAGATGGGAGATAAGAAGGTAGGAAGAGAAGCAGGACTTAAAGGTGACAGAATAAAATGAATTCAGAAAGAAGACACCCCACTGGGGAGATTAATCTAGAGATCTAGAGGAGACAGACTAAGCATTTAACAAGGGTAAAAATCCAAAGAGGGTTCAAGGTGTAGTTCGGTACATTTCATGTATTTTTTCAGCCTCTATGCACCTGACCAACGACATTTGCATGTGGGATATACATAACCATGAGCATGCCCAGATTACAGATGAAGACATGGATAACACATGTCCAACTTCCTCTGACCTGGCTGTGACTCTACTTCTTAGTCTTCTATTCAAAAAAATACACAGAAGTGAAACTGAGAAACATCATTATACAAATAATCCTGGGTTTGTCCTAACATATTTTTAAAAAAACTAACCGCCCCTGAAGAGTACTTGATCTTATTATTTTTTTTATAACAAGTGAATAGACAAAATTACTCACAACTAATTAGGACAAAGAGTCATGATACTGTGGTTTAAATCTTTTATCTATAATATCTACCCAAGCAGCACATCAACTAGCCATTGACCATGAGAAACTATCAAGGTTTAAGAAGGCAGGAGACTATAATCCAGGATGCCCCCTGGCAGGTTCTGGGACCAAGATATCTAGGGAATATGAGACAAGAAACGGAGTCACTGGAAAACCAGGGGATGAATTGGGGCCCAAAAGGATAAGGGTGTCAAGGTCAATAGGTCAGTAGTGGGATCCAGAGCAGGCTGGATGACCCGACCTGGCAAGCTGTGGTCAGAAGTCTCCTCTTGCCAGCAGAGCTGGACTGTCCCAGCTTGACCACTGCAATCTGTCAGGTCTAGAGGAACAGAACAGCAGATTACTGAAGCAAATATGCCCTACTGTTCACTGGGTTACAGAGAAAAAAAAAAAAGGCAGAGTCTTAAAGGATATCTTTGTTTTTTTCTTCTTTTAATCACAGATCTCACAGAAACTCTGACTCACTTTGAGAACTACATCAGAACATGGTTCCGGGAACACTGGCTGTCTTTCACACTAATCTCATTGTTCTGGCATGATGTAAGACAGTTTGACCTGTGGAGTTCCTGAATAGCTTGGATGGGCAATTTTTTACTCAATGCTACCAGTCTCTTCAGGCTAAGTTCAGGACCAAGGGCTCCAGCAGGAGGTAGCAGAGAGGGTGTGCTTTGAGGGGCAGTGGATGGGGGAGGCTAAATGAAAAAAAGAAGCCATCCAACCTTCAGTGCCTTCAGGCATGAGACTGGCACTACTTGAGGGTCCTTGTTTACAAAGGAAAGGTGAAGAAGTTAGCAATACTACTATGATTAAATATGCTAAGGATTATTAACCAGAGGTAGCCTGGCAGAACAGCCAAAATTATACAAACATAACTCAGTGTGGCAAAATCATCCTCAAATCCATACAGGGGCTGCTTCTTAAGCAAGGAATGATATACTAATCTATTAGCCAAGTTGGGGCAGGCCTGCTGATACATCAAAGGGCCAGCATGTGCAAGCACGCACACATCACAAGTTTACCCTGGCAACACTATACCCCTGGCAACACAGTGGTCATAGTAGATCCTGTCCTGGTGTAAGATGCCTAGCACGTGCCTCTTTGCTCAAGGGAAATTCTCACAGTCCTTCAAGATTCTCCATCATGGGCTGATAGTGTTCACCCCAGAACTGAATGTTGAAGCCCTAATGGCCCCCAGAATGTGTCTATATTTAGAGATAGAACATTTCATGAGGTGATTAAGTTATAAGGAGCCTGTTAGGGAGGAGCCTAATCCAATCTGATGAGAGTCCTTGTAAGAAGAGGAAATCAGGACACACAGAGATACCAGGAGCATGCACACACAGATAAAAAGGCTCTGTGAGGACACAGTGAGAAGGCCTCCAGACGCAAGCTAAGGCGACAGGCCTTGGGGGAAACCAAGCCAGCCGACCTCTTGATCTTGGACTTCTATCTCCAGAACTATGAGAAAACAAAGTTCCATTGCTTAAGCCACCCACTCTGTGGTATTTGTTGTAGCAGTTCTAGCAAACTAATGCAGTCCCCAATAATTTTTTAAAAGAAATCTTCAAGGGGCGCCAGGGTGGCTCAGTCAGTTAACCACACCACTCTTGATTTCAGCTCAGGTCATGATCTCAGGGTCATGGAATCGAGCCCCGAGTTGGGCTCTGCGCTCAGTGGGGAGTCTGCTTGAGATTCTCTCTCTCCCTTTCCCTCTGCCCCTGCCCCCACTCTCTCTTTCTCTAAAATAAATAAATAAATCTTTAAAAATAAATAAATAAATAAATAAAAGAAAAAACCTTTGATAGTAAGTGGAATCACAACAGAAAACTACCTGTATATTTTGTTAATGCAAATCTCAGTATTTTCTTGACTCCAAAGGAAATAAGGAATAATTCTGAAAGGGACAAGGCTATCAAATGTTTTATTCCATTTTTTAAACCCAACCGAAAAAATTTATTTACACTACATTGCATTTACCAGTAGATAGGCGGTACTACACATATTCTTAAAACTTCTTAGCCCCCCTCCTTTTCCCACCTGATTGTTGCACATATTTTGTACTCTCCTGCGCAGATTGTGAGTTTCCCATAGCCAGCAGCCATCTTCTCAAGTTTGTTCCTGGTAAGATTTAATCATGTTGATTTGTGAAGCAAGACTTGTTGCTTAATGTCTTATCCATTTAAGGAAATCATTTGGTGCTGAATTTCTTCTTTTCCCCTTTATAATAAGGGCGAGGTTTAAATACTACCTAGAAAGAGCTGTTAGTTGAACAGGGCTCTCTCTGCCACAGAGAAACCATAGGAAATCCTCTCAGGCTGTTAAGCATTGAAAACAGTAGCCGTTTATGACTTGGAGTGATTGCCAGCTGGGAGTTGTGATCCTGTTCACAACCTGGCCCCCACTGAGCTAGAAATCCCGGTTATTGACGTAAGCCATTCTCTATGTCCATTTGCTCTCTATCTTTAAAACGGCTATGCAATGTCAACCTTAAGGACTAATGCTTCTTTTCTGACTCCTATTTTCCTTGACACATTCTCTACCCTTCTCCTCGGTAATAAGTGATTTAAAAAGAGTGCCCATACTTCCCTAGGTGGTGCCATGAGGGTCATCTGACCTTCCTCTCTTTGCAGGAGAGACACCAAAGTACAGATGTGCATTGGCAGCAGGTACCTGTGATCCAGAGATGCTTCAGGCTTTTGCTCCATCAGAATTTCACCTTCTCAGAAAACAAGGGTAGCTACATTCTTGAGCTTTTACTATCCTCCACGTACTATATAAGTTTTACATAGATAATTTAACTACGAAGTAGGTGCTATTACCCCATATGATGGAAGAGAAAATTGAGTCATAGAGAGGACAAGTTACTTCTCTAGCATCCTATAGCTTGTGAGCTGTGACCTGAGGGCCAGGATTCTGCATACAGGGCAGGCATTCTTAATCATCACAGCGTACTGCCTTCCCTAAGTCCCCTACTTATGTTCAAGGAAATTATTAATGCTCTGGTTGCACAGTGTTCTTTAAGCAAAGGATTTCAAGGCATCTGGTTGTGTCTTGAATGCTAGTGCTGTATCATAATTCCAAACCGAAAGGGCCTTTACTAGATCTTATTTAGTCAAAAGTATTAGATTATTTGCACAGATGGGGCTTATCAGTACATAACAGCATTATATTATCATAGTAATAGTTGTTTCCACATCGATCAATCTAGTCTTTTGTATGCAAAAGGTGAAAGTGTCTCACACTGAAATCATAGGAGAAACAATGCCCAAGATTCTCACTGGGTGACCTGCCAGCATTGATGGGCAGCATGAAGCAGGTCCATAGTGCAGCACATATGTTTGCTCATCCAGAGTTTTAGGGAAAAAGATGCTTGGCTTATCTGAAATCACTAACTCCGCTTTTGATTTAATTCCTTGGTCAGTTAATGCTGACATTTTTAAAAAAAGATTTTATTTATTTATTTGAAAGAGAGAGCATGAATGGGGTGGGGGGGGGAGCAGAGGGAAAGAGAGAAGCAGCTTTCCCGCTGAGCAGCAAGCCCGATGTGGGGCTTGATCCCAGGACCTTGAGATCATGACCTGAGCGGAAGGCAGGTGCTCAACCTGAGCCACGCAGGCACCCCTGAAATTTTTATTTAGGTTATGGTTGGCATTTAAGAGAGAGACTGGAAGCCGAGGTTTGAGCTTTCTGTTTAATCTCAATGGTTGGGAAGTAAATTCCTCAAGCCTAGGGAATGTATTAGATAAACAAGTTATTTTCAAACATGAAGTGTTGACCTGATATAGGGTCACGATCAACTTTTCATTACAAAATAGAAAAGAATAGAAAATACCTGAGTGTATTACACACACTCAAGGTAAATATTATTTTTGAAACTCCAGTTTTCAACTATATATGGATGTAAATTGTGTATCTTGCAGTGGGTCACAGTCAAAAGCATTTGCAAAACACTGAGTTAGACCAACAGAGGTTTTATCAGGAAACAGAAAGATGCCTGAATAGAGATCAGTCCCTGCTTTCAGCGAGTTTGAGGGGCACAGTACACGATGAGTATATTGTGTATGCTCCATGTGTGTATTCTTTCCAATGTTTTCTTCCTTTGTTCCCCAAATATAAATTATCTCAAGGGCCTGCCTTTCATTCCATTAAGAGATTACTCCTCCTTTTCTGATCCGCTGTCATCAAAGCACGATTTCTTCTTTTCTTACCTCTAGAACACTGCTATAGTCTCTCCATGGGGTTCTTTCCCCCAGTCTTCCTCCACTCACTAATCCACATTATCTTCCTCTGCCAGACCATTTCCAAAAATAACACTTACATTTAGTTACCCGTTTATAGAGAATGAAGTCCAAACTCTTCTCTGGCTTTGACTCTCTTGTCTTTATGATCTGCATTTTCCAACATGTATCCCATTTTCTACAAACCTTGGTCTCCTGAACATGCCATGCTCATACCACTTCTATGCCTTTGGTTGCATAGCTGGACTATTGTCTCTGTGCCCAGCTTATTTCTCCAGATTCTGTCTCAAGTCCTAATTCTCCCATGAATTCTTCTCTTATTCCTGCACTTTGCTCTCTATGCTTCTAGAATTCCTAGAAGTGAGACATACTGTACTTTATCTCTCTTCTTCACTACTACAGTCTACACTCATCTGAAAGGTGTTTTTCCCCCCTTCCATTATATTGTAAGTGGCCTGAGAACAAGGCCCATATTTTACTGTTATGCTAAGAGTTACAATAATAGCAATAATGGAATTATGGAGTACCTACTACGTGCCAGAAAATTCACATATATTATTATGTATGGATTATTATGTATTTAACCTATATTATTTCTAAGCTTCATGACAGCCCTAAAAAAGAGTTACTGTCAATCTTCATTTTCTGTGGATTCCATATTTACAAATTGACTACTTGCTAAAGTTTATTTGTAACCCCCAAATCAAAACTCAATATTTTTATGGTCATTCATGGATGTGTGCAGAGTGGCAAATATTTGAATCACCCAATGCACATGTACCCAGCTGAGACCAAATATGGTAACATTCTGACTTTTTGTTCCAGTTCACATACTGTAAACAAGTTCCTTTTCATGGCCAATTTAATGCCCAGGTTGGTTTTTGTTTATTTTTTCTTTTTTTTGCGTGTGCTTTTTATTGGTGATTTCACTATTTAAAATGTCCCACAGCACATTGCTACATGCTAAAGGACCATCTAGTATTCTTAAACTCAAAAAGACTGTCATGTGCCTTACAGAGAAAACATATGTATTAGGAAAACTTTTCTGGCATGAGTTATAATGTCTTGGCTGTGAGTTCACTGTTAATGATTAAACATATGTCATGTATTCATTGGTTGATGAAAATGGTATGAACAAATTCTCAAGGGGATCTCATCCTGTATTTTCCCTAGGAGTAAGTGGTTCAGTATTCACTAACTTAGTGTTTGCTGCAACTTTACACGATAGAATTACCATGAATAATGAGAATAGACCATACTACTATGTCTTCTTTATTTCTTATTTAGATATGAAGAAATAAGATGGAGAAATATTAACTAATGTGTTTGAAGACACCAAGATAGTTATTAGACAAGATGGAATTTCAACTTGCACATGTCTGATTTAATTCTGTCAAGTCTTAAAGTTCCAGTTTGTGTGTTGCAAATTCAATCTTCTATTGATAGAATGAGTTTCACTATAAATTTTCCCAGAGGTAAAAAAATAAGTAAATGGACATNNNTTCCTCTTTCCCTTTCTCTCTCTAAAATGAATGTTCAGAGTTTTATTAGTGTGTGTGTGTGAACAATGTAAATTTCCCCCAAATTACTATGTTATTCACATTCATTTATTAATTACTTCAACAAATACTGGAGTGTCTACTATGCCTCAAGACATAATCATCTCTCAACAAGTTTAAAAATTATTGCTGAAAACAGACCTAGAAACAAATAATTAGACTATTATGAGAGATGTTACAATGTTATGTAAGTAATATGCTAGAAGTAGAGATATTTACAAGGTTTCAAAAGGCCAGACAATTAGGAAAAATTTGAATTCTGTTTGGGATTTGATGAGAAGACTTTTGAGTAGAAGGGATTTTTGAGCTGGATCTGGAAGGAACTTGCATCAGATTGGAAATTGGAGGATAAACTACATAGAGAACTAACAGAGAGAGATTTAGAGATATGATGAAGCCCTAGAGTTTGGAAAAGAATGTATCAGAAGGGAAAAGACTTTTGGAATATCTTTTCTACAGTTTCTAAAAATAAAACTATTACTATGCTTTATCATTCCAAGACATACATCCACGCTTTATTTTTTCCCAACTTTAATAGGTTGTAGCTATTCTATCTCACTGTCATCGATGCATCAAATCAATCTTTTAGTGAATCCAGCATTAGTAGGCATTTTAACTAAAATGAATTGCACATAACTACATTGAAAAGAATCCATTCTTTTAAAATAATTTCACTTAATCTTTCTATGTTCTCCTTCTCAGTTAACAAAAAAAAAAAAAGAATGAAAAAAACTTAGTGGTACCTATGTAATTACTAATTTTGGTATTAAGATTCTATGCTCAATCTTGTTTGAGGAGGAGGGTGTCCTGGAGCTTGGCTGGGATCCAAAGATGGATCAGGAAAATGTCTTCTTTTTCAAGATTTACTAATGAGCGCTAATAATAGGAGATAAAAGAGATGCAGAAGAGAAAGTGCTATTAGAATTCAGAGGCCCAGAAATTACCTTAGAAGACTGGGAGTGACCAAGTCAGTCTAAGAACACAGAGAAGGCAAAGACCAAGAGCTAAGAACGTACAGTGCATTCAAGAAGCAGGAAGTGGTGAGGCACCTGGGTGGCTCAGTGGGTTAAGCATCTAAATCCTGGTTTTGGCTCGGGCCATGGTCTCATGGGTTGTGGGACTGAGCCCTGTGTTTGGCTCTGTGCTCAGCAGAGAATCTATTGAAAGATTCTCTCCTTCTGCCCTTCCCCTCCCTCTAAAATAAATAATTAAAAAAAAAAAGAAAAGAAAAAGGAAGTAATTCATTTGACACAAGTCTGTGAAGAGGAGGAATAACTCATGCACTTGGCTGTAAAGATAGGTAACCTACATACTGTGGAGTGTACTAGAAAACAACATAAAGACTTTGGGTTGTCATTCAGGGAGCCTTGGAGCTCCAGTGAAGGTTTCTGATCTAAGAAGTGACATAATCAGAGCTGTCCTAGGATAACTAATAGGACTATGATGTACAAGATGAATAGAGATGTAGGTAAAAATCTGAGGGAGGATTAAAGGAAAGAGGCTATGGAAATAATGTAGGCTGAGGCAACTAAAGGCTAAAGTAGGACAATAGCAGTGGGAAAAGAGAGGAAAGAATGGATAGAAAAGATACTGTATAGACATAGCCTATAAAAAAGGAAAAGAAGGAAAACCCAAGATAACATTATAATTGCAGCCTAAGGACTGCTAGTTCTACAAAGAGAAGTATAATATGCAAAAAAAACCTTGCAATTCAAGATAAGCTTAGTTTATGCCATATTGATCCTGAGGTGCTAGCCAATCAGAAATGTCCAGAGCCCTTGGAAATAGAGGAGTGAAGTTTAAGTAAGGTACAGGTGATGCTGAGTAAGGTTATAAATCAGAGTTTACAATCAAGCAAAGATGATAAAAAATATATAAAATGTTTCTATAAAGTGGTGGAAAGTAGAATAAAAGAGGTGCAAAGTTGTCTAAGATTTCAGAAAAGAGAAAGATCATTTTCAGATGGAGCTTGGGGCTTTCTAGTCTAGCATTCAGAAAGTCTTGCTAGATCCAGGCTAAAGATTTTGACAGACAGAAATGGAAGAAGAAGGGATTCCAAAAGAGAGGGTATTCCAGGGGCCTGAAAAGATACCAGTAAAGACAACAAAATAGAAAAATACAGCTCCTGTTTGTGAAGGGATGACTTGGACACCAACATGCTGAGAATTTTGTGTAGTGTGAAGGATTAATAAAAGAGTGGAATGGAAATTTCTGGCTGTGCCAAAATGACAACAAAATAATCAGCCAAACTGCTCTATTTAAATCAAACCAGCTAATGTCCCCATGACTAAGCCTTTGGTTAAACTAATTGTTCATTGAGTCAATGTACTCCAATGAGTAACTCAATCAAAATATGTTCCCAGTATAACCTGGTAATCTTAATTTTTTCAGTTTCAGCATCTAAAAATCTTAAAGCTCTATACTCTTTTTTTTTTTTTAAAGATTTTATTTATTCGACAGAGAAAGACAGCCAGCGAGAGAGGGAACACAAGCAGGGGGAGTGGGAGAGGAAGAAGCAGGCTCAGAGCGGAAGAGCCTGATGTGGGACTCGATCCCGTAATGCTGGGATCACGCCCTGAGCCGAAGGCAGAGGATTAACCGCTGTGCCACCCAGGCGCCCCTAAAGCTCTATACTCTTGAGGGTTAAAGGAGGTCCTAGAGATTATTTAGTTCATCATTCTACCTGATGTTTCAACTGTGAACCTAAGTATCTAAGGTTTTTTGAAATTACAACTTGTATTTTGCATCAGGATGTTATTTTTTAATGTAATTCTAATGGATAGAAGGATCTCAGAACTACAGGGAAAATACTGGCTTGGCGTACTTTATCAAGTTTTTAAAATTGAAAAGCCATTTTATTCTTTGTAAATAAAAATTTTTGAAATGCTCAAATGACAATAATCTTCCATCCCACATATTTTTACAATTAAAACTATTCTTGGACACTGGTGATACCATATAAAACGCCAACACCAATAATTCTCATTTCAGTTAATTTTAGCAGTATATGCATACAATTTAAGTAACATATGTACCTCTATACAAATCAGGGCATCAATATTATTTATGAACGATTCCATGATTTCAAAAAGTCTTCCTTTCCTCTTTCCTTCAATATCTGATTAAAACAAAACAAAGCAAAACAAAACAAACAAAACAAAACAAAAAACAAAAAAAAACCCTCCTGCATTTTCCAAGTGAAATGCAAATAAAACTCCCAAATGGAGAGTAAGCTGACAGAAAACGACCTGGTCTGGGAGTTTTGCCAAAACCTTATTTTAATGAACTTTATGGGGAGATGCAGGAAGAGCATTATGCTGGAAATGCAGAAATCAACTCG